>NC_052150.1:150097525-150415508 GCF_902713615.1 Scyliorhinus canicula | reverse complement strand
GAGTCAGGAGGTGGCGATATTCGGAGTGTCGGAAGATCCTGGAGTTCAGGTGGGGAGAGAGGCCGATGTCTTGGCCTTCGCCTCACTAACAGCCCGAACATGGATTTTGTTGAGTTAGCAGGACTCAGAGCGGCCAAAGGGTATGGGTGAGCATCCTGGCAGAATTTTTACACCTGGAGGAAGATACATTCGCCATTTGTGGAGTGGAAGAGGAGTTCACCCTGAGGGGGAAACTGTTATCAACTTCTTTAAATCGAATAGAGGCATCAGTGGGAGTGGGGGGAAGGAGTTATGGTTGTTTTGTTTTGTTTGGGGGTATGGGGGCGTGGGGGGAAGGTAAAAAAGAAAGTGGCTTGGGGTGGCAGGATCATATAGCTGGAAATGAGTGCCAAAGGTCAATCTCAGCGCATGTATTCTTCCAAACTGGTCATTTGTGCATGTGTGAGGGCAGAGTGCCTCACAAGCGTAGCATATTTGATCAGGAGACTGGTATAACCAATGTTAATCAACAACAGGTCATGGACAGGGGCCCAAAAAGTATAAGAGATCGGAGAATAAACATCCATTTACTGTCTATTTGGCTATCCCAGTCGGCGTAACCCAGGATTTTCAAGGCTTTCACCCCTGCCAGGGTGTAATTACCTATTCTTATGTCAAGAGGCATAGGCAGCATGTGCTCATTTCGAACAAAGTCGACTCACGTGGCACTTAATAATAATTAACCCCATACCATTCATTTAGAGTGTCTGACCTCACTGATTGCACCTTGCAGCCTTCACTCTGTCAGATTGTCCATGTATTTTCAATATTTGATTCCAGAAGTGGAGAGAAATTAGAAAGATTAGGAAAACAATTCACCAGAGCCAAATGCACTGAGGCATCCACCTCCCCTTTCAGGTACCAAGCACTAACCGAGCACTGGTGACCATACATTTCCAATGGATTGCTCCATGATTATGCTTGGCAAAGTACTGCAGTAATTTGCCATTGCCATCTACAGTATGGCTGAGCAGGACACTCTCCTACTCTTACCAGCTAACAGGCGTATTGGAAGAGTTTATAGGTTGCTGATTAAACATTTTGGCCATGATATGAACATAGCTTCCATGGACATCAGGTCCTGGAATGGGACTTGAACCCAGAGTTTCCAGTCCAGAGGTAAGAACACTATACTGTTTCCCAAAGACCTCCTCACCCTGAGGAAAACCCACTGTGAGATGGACACATTTTAATAAATAGCCAGGGTGGCACTGCCAGGGTGCCAAACTGGCAGTGTCAAGGTGCCTGGGTGCCAAGGGGAATGCCAGGCTGCCACCCTGCCCTGTCTCTGACCACCATGGGGTCTCCAATAGCATGAGAGACAACCCCAAGTGCTGTCATGACTAGTCCACATTTGCGTGGGCCAGTACTAAACAGCGTCCTGGCGAGGTCGCCCTGGTGTGGTCGCTGAGTACTGGATACCAGGAGAATCCAACGTCTGAGTATTTAAATGAGCCATCAGCCAAAACTGCTCTTTTATAAACTATCCAACTGGGAAAGAAAACTGCTTTTACTTGTCCAAAAAAACACAAGGGTTGCCAAATCAGACTTCAACACTTCTCTTCCAAAAGCTTTCTCAAACATTTCTCTCTGAATCTCTTAGCTCCACCTAGCAATTACATCATCTCCCCAAGCTGAAAAAACAACTTAACTTTCCAACTGAAAGCACATCAACTCCCAGGAACTTCCCCAATCAAGCCACAATGCATTAGTCCAGACTGACAAGCACATTCCTCTTGGTCAATTTCACCTTTGGGCTCCTTAAAGCTCCCAGGCCCTGCAAAACAGAATTATTATTATTTTTTTAAAATCATGACCACTGCAGTGAAACACACTCTAATCCATGACTTTAGACCAGGGGTGGGCAAACTACGGCCCGCGGGCCGCATGCGGCCCGCCAAAGGTATTTCTGCGGCCCTCCAAGTCATTAAAAAAAAAAAAAAAAAAAAATTTTAAAATTTTTTTTTAATTAAAAATTTTTTTAAATTTTTTTTTTAAGGTTAATGGGGGGGCTGTTGGGTTACTTACTGGTATAGGGTGGATACGTTGACTTGAGTAGGATGATCATTGCTCGGCACAACGTCGAGGGCCGAAGGGCCTGTTCTGTGCTGTACTGTTCTATGTTCTATATGAGGCGCCCAGAATCATAACCGGGTGAAGTAATTATTTTACTTAATATACTATGCGGCCCTTTGTGAATTGTGAATTTTTGAATGTGGCCCTTGCACGGAAAAGTTTGCCCACCCCTGCTTTAGACCCTTAAATTGCCCAATGCTTTGAATCCAACATTCCTAAAATCCTCCGTTCATCACACCACCCAGAACCTGACTGGGGAGTCAGGAAGGTGGCAGGATCTCTATCATACACCCTCCTGACCAATTAAATGCCCCCATGAGCTAACTCCATGGGAATGTCGGGTGGAGGTGGGTGAGATGTCACAATAAACCCTGCTAATGAGTCAATATTGCCTCTCCCTATGCCTTCGTAAAAAATGCATCACTTCACACATATCTGTCCGAAATTCATTTTTGCCATTTGCCTGCCCGTTCTGCTGGCCTATCTCTGAAAGTCTATCTCTGTCCTACTGCAGTTGACTTTTTAAATTCATTTATGGGATATGGGCATCTCTGGCTGGGCCTGCATTTCTTGCCCATCCCTAATTGTCCTTGAACTGAGTGGCTTGCTGGACAATTTCAGAGGGCTTTTCAGAGTCAACCACATTGCCGTGGGTCTGAAGGCACATATAGGCCAGACTAGGTATGGATGGCAGATATCCTTCCCTAAAAGGGGCATTAGTATCATCCTCACAGTTTGACAAACCTGAGTTTGGGACCATGGTCAAATTTTGAAATGTTATTCTGTGTTCCAAGATCCAAGGCATTTATGTGGAGAAAAAAAATGGTCCGAGCACTGATCCTTGGGGAACATCACTGTCTACCTTCAGTCGAAAAAATAAATATTCACCACAACTCTGTCCTTAAATTAACATTTCATCCAATTTGACACTGTTTATACCATGAGCCTCAATTTTGTTAACGACTTTTTGTGGTACTTGCAAACAAACAATATAGAAAACATCCACCCCGTTACCTGCATCAACCTATGCTATTTCATAATATAATTCTATAATTCGGCTGGTCAAATACAATTTGCATTTGACAAATTCTTCTGTCTGTCTTTAATGAACTCAAACTTTTCCAAGTGCCTGTTGCGTTTCCCCCCCTGATTCTAACACCTTACCCACCACTGCTGATAAACTAACTGCCCAGTAGTTGTTCGGACTGTTTCTACACCCTTTCTTGAATAAGCGTGCAATGTTTGCTACTCTCCAATCTTCTAGCATCTCTCCCTATCTAGAGAAGGGTAGAGACTGAATCTGCAAAGAAAAACTAACACCAGTAATGGTGGCCATGTAACTACTGGGTTGTTGTAAAAATCTATGAGGTTCACTAATGTCCTTTAGGGAAGGAAATCTGCCATCCTTACCTGCGCCAGCCTTTATTCAACTCCAGGCCCACAGCAAGTGATTGACTCTTAACTGCCTTCTTAAATTGCCTTGCAAACTAATCAGCTGTATCAAGCTGCTTCAAAATGGTTTAAAGATTGACGTGAAGTTATTCATTTTGATCGTCAGAATAAAAAACAGGGCTGGATTCTCCGTTCCTGACACTAAGGGTTGAAGCCTGGGCAGGATTCGTGGAGTTTTATGACACCAAAACTGGCGCTGAACCTGGACCAATGCGTCTGTGGAGAGGCTAGCACCGGCACCACATGGAAAACAATCAATTCCAATGACAAACGGTGCGGGATTCGTCGGGTCTGTAATTAACATTCGGTGGTTGGCAAGCTTCAGTCACACACACTCATCTCAGCCAACAAGATGGCATTGGTTGTGCTGGAGCGTGCCCATACAGCTGATGGGTCGGCTGGGGTCAGAAGGCACCAAGGGGGGTGGTCTGGTGGGATCCATGGCCCTAAGTTCACAGTGGGCTGTCAGCGGTGAGTGCAGCTGCATGGCTGCCTTTCCGGCTCTGGCAATGGTGTTCAATGCCTGTCCACCCTACTCCACAGCCCACCTGCTGGCCACCACCCCCACTACTCCCTCCAGCCCCGGCAAAAGCCCCCCAGTCAGAGCACAACTGTCGGCAAACTATGGCGATGTTGGACACTTTCTATGCTCCTTCACCCTCCCTCAGCAGCCATAACACCAGTTGAGTGAGCAATTAGGAAGGCAAATGGGATGTTGATCTTTATTTCAATGTTTCTATGCCTGAAATAGGAAACCTATAGTTAGATTCATGCTGGGCAAAGTTGTATGTGTGGGTGTTGGTTAAGTTCCAACTGTGTTCCATTGTGATTAGAGAGGACTATGGTATGAAGAATAAATAAAAGGCATGAACATGTGGGTATTGCTTAGCAACTGGGGCCTTATAAGGTAGAAAAGCTTTTAAGCTTTAGTTTTAGCTGAATTTGTTGGTGGTTGGAGACAAGACACTGGGGCATGCTTAGATCTTCTCAACTTTGCCAGGAGAAGCTGGACAGGACAAGGGAGTTGCAAAGGTGCAGGCTTCCTCAGGAATAAGACACAATCCAGATAACAGAGAATTGGGACAGAAAGAATATTTAAGACACCTGAAGCTAAGAGCACAGATGCCAAGGTGTTGTCCAGAAGAATTCAAGAACAAAAGTATTCTTAGTGAAAGAGACAATTTCAGGAACAATATTTAAAGTGGGGCAGACTTCAGAGTTAGATGAGATATTTGATGTCATTTTAATACAGTCTGAGAATTGAGTGTTAAAGCAATTGTGAACAGTGTGTACAGCCGTCAAGATAAGGAAATTCTAAGGGGTTGGTGTAAAATCCTGGGCTGGATTCACTGTTAAATGTGTGGCAAAAGCTTTGTTTTAAAGTGTCATTTGGAAAACCTGGACTGGATTTCAGAATGCAAACCGCAAAATTAAAGTATAATTATGAGAGAAGATTTTAAACTATGGTCTTGGGAGTGGAGTTTGGAAGCTCTCACTGACAATCATCTGGAGGAATTCTGAAGAGACATCTACAAATATTCACTTGAGGTTCAAAGTGGATTTACCCACAGTCACCTTGTGTGCTAAAAAGGAACTTTGTGATAATGAGACCCTTGTAGATTAAGATAAACCTTGTAATCCGTGTTAATCATAAAAGCTGTGAGTAATTGTTAAACTAAGTGGGGAATAAAAGATTACTGTATCATAATCTAATTATTTCATGGTCATTAAATTTTTTTTTGTTAAAACTAGTTAGCAATTCTGACTCTGTTCTTCCACGTTTTATAAAAAAAAAAGTTATGTGCCAGGATTCTCCAATCCCTCGGGCAAGTTCTGACCCTGGCGTGAAAAGCGGCGTGAAACACTCCGGCATCAACGGTGCTCAATTGTCAGGTATGCACACCTTCCTAGGGGGCTCGGTCGGCCTCGAAGTGGTCTCCGCTGCTCCAGTCAGCCCGGGTTCGCACATGCACATAGACCCCCACGGAAACAGCCCGCCTGCCGATCGGTAGACCCCGATCGCGGGCCTGGCCAACGTGGAGGCCCCCCCCATGGGACGGATATTCCCCCCCGCCCCTTATCAGGACGGCCCTCGCAGACACAACTTCCATGTCCCGCCGTATGGGACCATACGTGACCCCCACCGGCGGGACTCTGTGAACTCTGCGAGCACTTGGCTTTCAACAGCCCCCGACCGGCGCGGCGGCAATCCCGTGGGCGCCGGAGAATCGGCGAGCCCGCGTCGGGGTGGCATGGCGCAATTCTCGCGCCCCCCGGGAGATTCTCCAACCCGGGTTGGAGAATCCCGGCCATGATCTTTTGAGCCAGGGTTCCATTCTGGGATCTTTCCGTCCAGTTATAACATAAACTGGTATCCTATTATTCCCTTTTAAATACATTTTACCCCCATCTTTCTTCACATCGCAGATGTTATGTTTGAACTTCAGCCTTTAGATTTGCTTCATTAATCTTAATTATTTTTAAATACAGCTGTAGTCTCATACATTTGCTTTCTTCCACTGAGTGTGACAGCGGTCACATCTAGGTTGGCATTGCGTTATCAAGTATTCTCACAGTCCTTGGGAGACTATTGCTCAGACTTTTGCATCAATGTTCAATCAAATCCCTAGTATGTAGCTTCATGTATAGTAATTTGAGGCCTTTGAGTTTCAGACAAAGATCGAAAGTATCTTTGACGCTAATATCTGCTCCAAAAAGGCAATGTATCAAGGACTGTCAGTTCAGCACCATGCCAACTCCAGAATGTAAATTGCATTTGGGAATAAAAAGCATACTGTTGCACATCTGGGTTTATTCATCTCCATGTGTCAGCAACATACATTTCAATCATCGTACACATTAAGCCCTAGGAATCCTCCCTCGAGAATTTTACATTTGAACTAGCCAGAAATTCATCATTCATGCTATATTTCAGTTACCCCCTGCCACTTTAAGCTCAGAAAGAATTGGGAACAAACTTTTTCAAAGAAATGGGGATCATATAAGTGTTAAAAATATTACTGCTGGCTGTTGGAATTGATGCTCCTTCATAAATTATGTTCTATGACCTTCTGAATAAAACAAGTGCTGTGAATAAGGATTGGATGCTCCTTTTTAATTAGAATATTGTGTCATTCCAAATGTGCCATTGCTGATGTTTGAGATGAGCTTACTGGAGGGTGGCAAAAATAATAAGGAACAAGGATAAAGGAGAAGTACCAGTAGGAGAGAGAGGCAGGAAAAGTTTACGGCTACATGAAAGCGAGCTCAACGAAGAGACAAACGGAAAGGAAGAGAGTAAGAAAAGTCAAGCTGCTAGATAGAATATTCTTGCTCATACTGACTAACTGTCTTCAAGAGGTGTATTTGGTCATGTGTTTAGATATGGGAAATTAATCAGAAAAGTGTGCACTCTAAAGGAAATGTCTAATCTTTATTTAGGAACACAGAAGCGGTGTGAATTTTGCTTTAAAAAGTCACAAACCCAAATGCAATTTAAAAGGAGCATCAATAGCCCTAGCAACCTTAATTTATCTTTCATTGTTCTTAAATGCCACCAGGATATCAATCCACACAATCTTTAACAGATCAGTGAACTACAGGCCCTCCATGCGCTCCTTTAACAATTTTTCGCAACAATCCCGAATCAAGAAACACCAGAAAATGAGCCAATTTTCTCTCAAACTTATTTCAATTATGATATTTATTTCTGATCCGAACAGTTAAACACTCAAAGATAGAAGTATATAACAAGTAGATCTTCCATGCTCATTGTGCGATAGAGGAAACATTTTATTAGGATAGGATTTACACTGACTGAACAAATCAAGTTCCATTTGCATTGAATGATATTCTGTGATGTTTACTTCATTCGAACAGGATCAGGCAGGGTAGATGCAAGAAGGATGTTCACAATGGTGGGAGTGTCCACAACCGGAGGTCACAGTCTGAGGTAGACCATTTAGGAATGAGATGCGGAGAAATTGCTTCACCCAGAGAGTGATGGGCCTGTGGAATTCGCGACCAGAGGAAGTAGCTGAAACCAAAGCATATGTTTTCAAGAAGCAGTTATAACACTTGTGGTGAAGGGGTTAATAAGGGGGAAGGCGGGATCAAGCTATTGGGTTGGATCATCAACCATGCTCATAATGAATGGCACAGCAGGCTCGAAGGGCTGAATGGCCTCCTCCTGTTTTCTATGTATGTTTCCATATGCATTGGCAAGAAGTTAAAAGCCAGTGTCCTAGTTAACTGATTAACTAATCTATCTAATAAGCTAAAATGATCTTCTGGGGTATGATTTTATATCCCTATTGTCTCCTTTGTGCTTAACAATAGGGTAGCAATCACAGGCTTTCGCTATATGCCGCAACCTGCTCCTGTTCACAGGGTCTCACTATACACCGAAGACCTGCTCCTGTATATTTCCGACCCATTGGGCAGCACGGTAGCATTGTGGATAGCACAATCGCTTCACAGCTCCAGGGTCCCAGGTTCGAATCCCGGCTTGGGTCACTGTCTGTGTGGAGTCTGCACATCCTCCCCGTGTGTGCGTGGGTTTCCTCCGGGTACTCCGGTTTCCTCCCACAGTCCAAAGATGTGCAGGTTAGGTTGATTGGCCATGCTAAATTGCCCTTAGTGTCCAAAATTGCCCTTCGTGTTGGGTGGGGCTACTGGGTTATGGGGATAGGGTGGAGGTGTTGACCTTGGGTAGGATGCTCTTTCCAAGAGCCGGTGCAGACTCGATGGGCCGAATGGCTTCCTTCCGCACTGTAAATGCTATGTATGTCTATGTATTAGGGGGGACGGGAGAGATTATGAGGATTTTAAGGGAATTTGGCCGGTTCTCGGGGTATAAATTGAATATGGGGAAAAGCGAGACATTTGCGATCAAGGCAAGGGGGCAGGAGAGGAGATTTGGAGAGCTGCCATTCAGAGTGGTGGGAGGGAGCTTTCGTTATTTGGGAATCCAGGTGGCACGAGACTGGGGGATGTTACATAAACTAAATTTGACCCGGCCAGTAGAACAGATAAAGGAGGACATAATAATAATAATCGCTTATTGTCACAAGTAGGCTTCAATGAAGTTACTGTGAAAAGTCCCTTGTCGCCACATTCCGGCACCTGTTCAGGGAGGCTGGTACGGGAATTGAACCCGCTCTGCTGGCATTGTTCTGCATTAGAAGCCAGTTGTTTAGCCCACTGTGCTAAACCAGCCAGCTAAACTTTTGAAGGTGGAACATGCTCCTGCTGTCACTGGCAGGGAGAGTACAGACTGTGAAAATGATGATCCCCCACGAGGTTTCTGTTTGTTTTTCAGTGCCTCCCCATCTTTATCCCAAGGGCCTTTTTTAAACGATTAAACTATGTGATTTCGGATTTTGGCTGGGCGGGTAAAACCCCGCGAGTGAAGAAAGTGTGGCTGGAGCTTGGCCGAGGGGGGGGGGGGGGGGATGGGGGGTTGGCGCTGCCAAACTTTAGCAACTATTACTGGGTGGCAAATATAGCCATGATTAAGAAGTGGGTAGTGGGGGGGGGGGGGGGGGGGGGGGGGGGGGGTGGCGGTCGGTGTGGGAGCGAGTAGTGGCGGCATCATGCAAGGACACAAGCTTGGGGCCATTGGTAACGGCACCTCTGCCATTCTCGCCGGCCCGGTACTCCACAAGCCCGGTGGTAGTGGCTGCCCTGAGAGCCTGGGGGCAGTGGTGGAACCATATGGGAATGGAGGGAGCATCAGTCTGGGCCCCGATTTGCAGCAACCATCAGTTTGTATTGGGAAGGCTGGATGGGGGGTTTCGGAGATGGCAGAGAGCAGGGATTGAGAGGATGGGGATATATTTATAGATGGGAGCTTCCCCTGTTTGAAGGATTTAGAGGAGAAATTTGAATTGCCAGCATGAAATGGATTCAGATAACTGCAGTACGGGATTTTTTGCGAAGGCAGATTTCGACCTTTCCGCTCCGGCCACCACGGGGGGGATACAAGACAGGGTAGTTTCCAGAACGGAGTGTGAGAGGGGAAGGTTCCGGATAGTTATAAAGAACTCATGGAGTCGGAGGAAACGCAGACAGAGGAGCTAAAGCTTGGACTTTAACCTGGTGTTGTAAGACTTCTTACTGTGCTCATCCCAGTCCAACGCCGGCATCTCCACATCTTGAGAAAATAAAGTTCGCCCTAAGAGGGTCAATGCTAGGATTTGTCTGGAGGTGGCAGCCGTTTGTCGACTTCTTTGGAGTAAACTAACTGTCAGCAGAGGTGTGGGGTAGTTAGATTATTGTTTAGAGGAGGTGGGGCTTGTGAGGGAGGGAGGCGGTCTTTACCGTATGTCTATATTTGTATGTGTACTGTTTACTGTTAGTATTATAAACTTAGAAATGCCTTAATAAAATGTTTTAAAAAAAACAATTGGGTAGCAAGAGTGGCACGGTGACATAGTGGTTAACACTGCTGCCTCACGGACGCGTGTTTGATCCTGGCCCTGTCCGTGTGGGTCTCACCCCCACTGCCTGAAGATGTGCAGGGTAGGTGGATTGGCCACACTAAATTGCCCTTAATTGGTAAAATTCAAAAAAACAAATGTGTAGCAGCATTACAAAAATAGCATTTGAAAAATAATGGACCCAAAAATGATCCACCACTGCAAAACACGTTACATGTATTATGCAAATTGTGACTGTTGGTGATGATTTGAAACTGTTCATAGTCGACTTAATGCTTGAGGGATTTTTGACAGCATATCATTTTCTTGTGGGATTTCCAGTCTGGCAAACGGATGAGTCGGAGTGGAAGACATGGGGTGGTGGGTTAGAATGGGAGAAGGAAGAACATCAAGTGCAGAGAGAAGGAGCAATCAGTGATATAGCTGAAGGCAGAGCAATTACAAGGAATGTGACACTTCCAACATAGATTTAAAGGCTAGAAGAACATACCTGCAGTTAGTTGAGAAGTTACGCACAAGGAGGTTTAGCTTCATTAGTGAGGTTGTGACAGAATTGTGAAGCTCCTGTAACAAGACCCGCACCCAACTGCTAAAACCTGTTGCAGTCAGGTTTACTGCCATTCTTTGGTTTGCCTTTGATTCATTCCAGAGGATAGCAATAACATCAGTCTGTCTGTAGTTAACACTGGCAATGCTTGAATGTTATTTCACAAATTTTCAAAGATTCTTTTAAGTTACTGGGAATTTGTCATTGGAATGAGCAGATATCGCGGTTCCTTCCCTTCATGAACATGACCGACTCTGGCTAACATCAACATGGCACATTTCCTTAGGGACTTACAAATGTCTTGTTCGAACAAAGGAGCTTTCTTTTTACTGCTGATCTGGTAATATATATTATTACAATTACAGATCAGTATAAAAATGTATCCTCCAACTCACTGTCTGAAACACTAAAGAAAATCTGCTATATTATACAACACACTGTTGTGTGTGTACCACTCCATTTGTTGTGAATCAACATATCTGAACTACCACCAGTAATGCAAGATATCGCAATTTTATTCACCACTTCAAAGAATTGTTTTACTTAAATACCTTACTATAGATAGGAACTGCTGTAAATACAATAAAATTGAAATAAAAACAGACAATGCTGGGAATATTGAACATACTGACCAGCATCTGTAAAGGGAATGGATAGTTTAATAGTTTGATGATTGCAGTATGAAAATCAGGGATTTTTAATATGCAGAAGCACCAGGAAACAGAAAGCATTTGCAGGCAAGCTTTTGTAAAGTGTTTAGAATGGTTTGAATGTAAAGGACCTTAGAGCAGAGACGTACATGACAAATGCATACCCATTGAGTGGCACATGTGCAGCCTTTACATGAAAGACAATCAAGTGCAGACTCACAATTGATACTGGGTAATGATAGAAGGTTGCTAGTACCCTATAAGGAAATCACACTGAATATTACAGATACACCCAACGGAGGGTGAAAAGCCATCATTCGCTCATTGTTTGATTGTTGTAATGTGGCTGATAAATACATCTACGAGACGAGGCAGATTCAGCTCCTGTCTAGACTTTTTGACTTCCTGACTGTCAGTAAGTGTGGTTCTGGAACATTTCAGCCCATGCCAGGGCTCGATTAAAAATTCCAAAGCTATTTCAGATAAATCCTGTTGCACATTCCAAAGCATTTATTTTGGAAATTATGTCAGACTGAGATAGAGATTTATATGTCGAAGTTCTTGTTGAGTGCTGTGGGAGGGCACGATTATCCTCAGATGTTTTTCAGTTTGTTACTGTTGCACAGAGCTGACTTTTATTCTGGGAGTGGAGTTCTGTCCGCAGCCACCCCTCCCCCCCACTAACATAAAGTCAGAGCTCAGCCCACCTGCATTGGGACAGCTTGTCCCATGGACATTAAGGGCGCAATTCTCCGCACTCACGACGGTGCGGAGAATAGCGTGGCTCGTAAAATTTTACGGCTCCGCTGTATCACTTCGCGGGGCGGCTGAGGGGCATCCCGGCCCGCGCATGCGTGGGTTTCGCGCAAATGCGCGATGACGTCATCCGCGCATGCGCGGGTTGGAGTCTTCCAATCCGCGCATGCGCGGCTGACGTCATATGACGCGTCAGCTGGCGCAAACTCTGGCAAGCGGGCTTAACGAAATTCGTTAAGCCCGCGATGCCGGAGTTTACGGCGGCGGCATGCTAGCCCCGACCGGGGACCAGAATCGGTTCCCGGTCGGGGAGGGGGGAGCTGGCGTCAAACCCGCCCGGATTTGACGCCGGTCTTACGATTTCTCCCCCTCTGGGAGAATCGCGCCCTAAATAGCCAATGGGCTGTTAATTGGTTTGAGGCAGGGCTTCCTGGGGGAAGTCCTGCTTCTGGGAGCTGTGGGTCAATTCAATGGCTGGCAGCTCTCTTGCCAGCACTCTTATCCTAGTGCCCACTGCTGGGACTGCAGGCAGTCGCCAACACCCAAGGATCTAGATCATATGGGTAAGTCCAGGGTTTTACCTTAGTCAATCTGGCTAGCCTCGGTGAAGAGAGGAGCGGCAGGTTGTGAAGGGAAAAGCGGGTGGGGTGAATATCTTGGCTAGCTCCAGGGTACTATCTCATCCTAGACCATTCACGATGCTGCTGCCTTTCATCTGGTACTTTCCTGTCCCTCTGCGGATTAAATTCTTGCAGGGCAGGTGGAGGAGGCAGGCTGGTGATAGGTACAGTACAGCTGCCATGGTGGCATAACCCCCAACTGCCTGCCAACCCGCCCTCGGGGTGAAGGATGAGCAGGGAATGTAAAGTTTTGGTCAGAAAATTTACAGCACAAGAATCAAGCCATTTGACCCAACCTGTCTATGCTCCATAAAAGCATGGTGAAGTACAATCATTGTTGTAATGCAGGGAAAGCGGCAGTCAGTTTCTGCACAACAAGCTCCCACAAATAGCCATGCAATAACGACCAGATAAACTGTTTTTGTGATAGTGATTGTAGGATAAATATTGGCCAGGACAACGATGATAACTGCATTGCTCTTCCTTGATGGAATCTTCTGCACCCACCTGGGTGAGCAGATGGAGTTTCTGTTTCGTAACTATTTTGTACTTTTGGCTCCTGGTTTTGGTCTCCCCAACAAGCACAAACTTCTTCTCTACATCTATCCTATTAACCCCTCATCATAACTCTTAGATATTTCTTAAGTAAACCATCCACCTTTTCTTTTCCAGAGAAAAATGAAAAATGAAAATCGCTTTATTGTCACGAGTAGGCTTCTCAATGAAGTTACTGTGAAAAGCCCCTAGTCGCCACATTCCGACACCTGTCCGGGGAGGCTGGTACGGGAAGCCCTTGCATATTCAAACTTTCCTGAATCTCTTTGTTTTTGTTGTCATTGGACATTGTCACCTTCTCCAGTACCTCCATTCACATTTGGAAATCAGAACTGTGCTCCAAGTATCGTCTAACAAAGGTTCTGCATGAGTGTAATGTAAGATCATAAAACAGGATTTTTTAATTCCACTGGCATCAGTTTTTATGAATATTAAGGGAAGAGCTTAGATTCTCAATGCAGAGACTCACCAATTGCAACTTAGACTGGGGGAAGGCTAATGACAACAGCATTAGGCAGGATCTGGAGAGTGTTGACTGGGCGAGTCTGTTTGAGGGAAAATCAACATCTGGCATGTGGGAGGCTTTCAAATGTCAGTTGATTCGAATTCAGGACCGGCATGTGAGGATGAAAGATAACGATGGCAAGTATAGGGAAACCTGGATAATGAGGGATAGTATGAATCTTGTCAAAAAGAAAAAGAAAGCATTCGTAAGGCTTAGGACAGATGAAGCTCTTGAAGAATATAAAGCAAGTAGGAAGGAACTTAAGGAACTTAAGGCAGGAAGGCTAAAATGGGCCATGAAATGTCATTGGCAAACAGGATTAAGGGAAATCCTAAGGCGTTTTATACATATGTAAAGAGCAAGAGGGTAGCCAGAGAAAAGGTTGGTCATTCAAGGATATTGGAGGGAATATATTTATGGAACCAGAGGAAATGGGAGAGATACTATATGAATACTTTGCCTCAGTATTCACCAAAAAGAAGGACTTGGTGGATGAGCATAGGGTAGAGTGTGTAGATATTCTGAGTCATGTGATATTAATAAAGAGGTGTTGGGCATCTTAAAGAGCTTTAAAGTAGATAAGTTCCCAGGGCCTGATGGGATCTACCCCAGAATACTGCGGGGGGCAAGGGAGGAAATTGCTGCAGCCTTGACAGTAATCTTTGTATCCTCATTGGCTAGAGGTGAAGTTCCAGAGGACTGGGGTGTACACAATGTTGTTCCATTGTTTAAGAAGAGCAGCTGGGATAATCCAGGAAATTATAGGCCGGTGAGCCTTACATCAGTAGTAGGGAAACTATTGGAAAAGATTCTTAGAGATAGGATTTACTCACATTTTGAAACAAATGGACTTATTAGTGATGGACAGCATGGTTTTGTGAAGGGGAGGTCGTGCCTCACTAATTTGATCAAGTTTTTCGAGGAAGTGACAAAGATGATAGATGAGGAAACCAAAGTACCCGAAGGAAACCCACGCAGACACGGGGAGAACATGCAGACTCCGCACAGACAGTGACCCAAGCCAGGAATTGAACCTGGGACCCTGGCTCTGTGAAGTAATAGTGCTAACGGACTTTGGACCAATGTAAAACCCATACTTGTATTTTATTGTGGTCGTTTCCTGATCAAGATACACCAACCCTTTTATTTACATTTTACCTCAAGTTTGCTTGATGCAGGATTGGAACATTTCCAAATTTAAAGGTTGGAGAAAATACACCGCATTTTATAAAGGGGCAAATCAGAATTTAACAAAGCACCTTTCTGTTTACGGACAGATAGAGAGTGGGGAAATCAGGCAATTTAAATTGAACCCCCTCCTATCCGTGACATTGGGCTGGTTTAATAAAAGGTTCTGTTTCTCTATTGTCACTCTTCAGCTGTGAACTACCCCCAAAAAAGGATTTCATAGAATTTACATTGCAGAAGGAGGCCATTCAGCCCATCGAGTCTGCACCGGCCCTTGGAAAGAGCACCCTACTTAAACTCACACCTCCACCCTATTAGAAGTGGATTTGCAGACAGGAAACTCAAACGAAACCTGTCATCAAATTCATCGGGCCCTTTCTTACTTAGCAGTGAAATAAACAGCCACTTTTCTCCAATATGTTCCCTCCTGAATGCATGGATAAGAGTTCTAAGTAAACATCTTCAGGTAATTGAAGATTTGACAAAGAGTCATCGGACTCGAAACGTTAGCTTTTTTCTCTCCCTGCAAATGCTTCCAGACCTGCTGAGATTTTCCAGCATTTTCTCTTTCTCTTCAGGTAACTATTATTTATCTATAACCCTTCATAGTTCATGTTACCCCGAGGCTCAACCACATTGTACTCGATGTCCACATATTTGCACTTCCAACTGGGGTTATTAGATAGTGATCAGGCAATAAAAATGGTCGCACTGAGGCCAATTCTAGTGTCTCTATCTCTGCCCTGCCTGACATCAGTTAACTTAGTACATATCAGGGGTCCAAATCAGGATCTCCCCCACCTTTCTTGCTTAGCTACTCACTGGATAAGCGAGCTGAGCAATTGAGGGATCCAAAATAAGACATATGTAACGATACCTAACCCCACCCTGGTATGGCATGAAATGCACATCCCACACATAAATGTAATGATACCTAACCCCACCCTGATATGGCATGAAAAGTACATACCACACTTACATGTAACGATACCTAACCCCACCCTGATATGGCATTAAAAGAACATACCACACTTACATGTAATGATATCTGTCCCCACGCTGATATGGCATGAAAAGAACATACCACACTTACATGTAATGATACCTGACCCCACGCTGGTATGGCATGAAAAGTACATACTACACTTACATGCAATGCTACCTAATCCCACGCTGGTATGGCATGACATGTACATACCACACTTACATGTAACGATACCTAACCCCACTCTGGTATGGCATGAAATGGTATGGTATGGGCAGCACGGTAGCATTGTGGTTAGCACAATCGCTTCACAGCTCCAGGGTCCCAGGTTTGATTCCGGCTTGGATCACTGTCTGTGCGGAGTCTGCACATCCTCCCCGTGTGTGCGTGGGTTTCCTCCGGGTGCCCCGGTTTCCTCCCACGTTCCAAAGATGTGCAGGTTAGGTGGATTGGCCATGATAAATTGCCCTTAGTGTCCAAAATTATCCTTAGTGTTGGGTGGGGTTACTGGGTTATGGGGATAGGGTGGAGGTGTTGACCTTGGGTAGGGTGCTCTTTCCAAGAGCTGGTGCAGACTCGATGGGCTGAATGGCCTCCTTCTGCACTGTAAATTCTATGATTCTATGAAATGTACATCCCACACTTACATGTATTTGAGTGCAATGTCTACCATTTAGGGATCAATTTACTAAAACTGATGAAATGTGACTAAGGGTTTTTAAATTAAAGATGCTTTGTTTATGTATCAGGCGGATTGGAGAACATTAGAAAGAGAACATACAAGAAGGTAGAAAGGACATTATTGTCAGATATGATTAGTACAATAATTCTATATTTGTTTCTCGTAAGGAAATGAAGTTCCATGACAAATTTCTCCAATGACTTTCGGGCCGTTATATTAGCAAACCCTACGGAAGGTAATAAATTCACTGTTACATGTGTCAAAAATAATCAACTAATCTTCTGCAATAACTGATCATTTCTGACATTTTGAACAACTTTCCCAGTTTGTGTTAATTAATGACCAGTTGCAGATACAGGCTGATCTGATTTTCAATCAATTGTTCTTTTCCGATAATTAGCTACACTTTTTTTCTCTAAACTAAATGCAATGAGCTGGATATTGCAGTAACAATGGTGAAGCTATCAGTGCTTCCTGTTATTACAGGATAAATTGGACAGCACTTTCTAGAGTATACATAGGCATAGTTTTTTATTAAATATATTTTTAATGTGAGAAAATGTTATTTCTTTATTTTATTTTTTTTCTCATCGTAATGTACCCTCCCCCCTGCGTCTGACACGATTCTCCCTGCCTCAAATGCCACCCGTTTATTAATCAGAATTGCTACCCCCCTGGTCTTAGAGTCCAGCTCTGAATAAAATAGCTGGCCAACCCACCCCTTCCTCAATCTGGCCTGGTCTATAACCTTTAGGTGTGTCTCTTGTAACATTTCTACGTCCGCCTTCAATCCCCTCAGATGCGTGAAGACGCGAGCCCTCTTAACCGGCCCATTTAGCACTCTGACGTTCCAAGTAATCAGCCTAGACGGGGGGGCTCCCCCCGATTAACCATCACCCTTCTTAGGTCAACCACCAGCTCGTGTCCCTCGCCTCCTCGGGCCCGCCCTCGGGCATCCGCCGTCCTCGATCTCCCCTTTGTCCCCGAGCAACAGTTCCTCCACTGTCAGCAGAGCAGCTCCCACCCCACACCTCTCTCCTTCCGAGTAACAGCACCAGAAACCCAACCCCCCCTATATCAAACTTATCACCTGCTCACCCCCCACTGCGCTAGCTAACTAACCTAGCTAGCCTGGCACCAGACATCCTATCTCCCTATTATTCTCCCTACTCCCCCTCGCTTGGACATACATATTCAAAGCATCACAGACCACAATAAACAAACAGTGGAAAAACCCCTCCACCCAACTTCCAATGGAACAGAGTAAACTTTACATTTCTGAGCAGCTGCTCAAACATCTTATCACAACGAAGACCAAAGAAAAAGCGAAGGGGCAAAAGCAACCAAAGCAAAAAAAGAACAAGAAACAACAATGACCCCTTGTTACAGAGAGCACTGCATATTCAAAACAACACAGATGTGATTTTGACCAAATCGCCACCGCAATGCCCTCCCCAGGGTTCAGTGACCTTAATCTCCTGCTAGCCTTTTGTCCCTGATAAAGTTCATCTCTTCGTCCGGTGATTCAAAATAAAGTTCCTGGCCCTCAAACGTGGCTCAAAGACGCGCTGGATACAACATCCCAAACTTCACCCACTTCTTGAAAAGGGCCGATTTTGCCCTATTAAATCCGGCTCGCCTTCAGGCCAGTTCCGCGCCCCGGCCCTGGTAGATGCGCAACTCACAGTTCTCCCACTTGCAGCTCCGTACCTGCCTGGCCCACCGCAAGATCTGTTCCTTGTCCAGAAACCGGTGTATTCGCACCACTATCGCCCTCGGCGGTTCATTCGTTCACGGCTTCATTGCAAAAGCTCTACGCCCTCTGTCCACTTCGAAGGGCTGTGTAAACGTCCCATCTCCCATCAACCTTTCCAGCATACTTGAGAATTTCATTGATAACAAACAGAGTGTACAATATCAACATGAAAACAAGATGTTACAGATTGCAATATTAGAGAAAAAGAAAAGAAAGCAGAGAGCAACACCAAAACAGATACCAAAGGGAGATTCACAAACTCCTATGGGGCATATATCGTAGAATCCCTACAGTGCAGAAGTAGGCCATTTGGCCCATTCAGTCTGCACTGACCTCTGAAAGAGCACCCTAGTCTCAACCCAAACCTCACAGTATCACCGTAACCCCACCTAACCTATGGGTCAATTTTTAACATCGCCAATCCACCTAACCTGTACATCTTTGAACTATGGGAGGAAACTGGAGAAAACCCACGCATATATGGGGAGAACGTGCAAACTCCACACAGTAACCCGAGGCTAGAATTGAAGCCGAGTCCGTGTCGCTGTGAAACAGCAGTGCTAACCACTTTGCCACCATACCACTCATATCTACTAATAATAATCTTTATTAGTGTCCCAAGCAGGTTTACATTAACAGTGCAATGAAGTTACTGTGAAAATCCCCTAATCGCCACACTATGGCACCTTCTAGAGATAAAGCCTATGTGCAGGTGTGGTGGCCCCTGTTTGCGAGCCCCTGGTGTTTGGCAGCCAGTGCCACGTATGCCCAGGCATAGTTTAAAAAAATATATTTTTATTAAGGCATTTGCACAATTTTTATAACAATAACAAAAACAATAACATTCACGTGGTAAAATAAACATTTCCCCATCCGACCCCACCTTCACACACCTCAACTATCTAACACCTATCCGCCCACCCCCCCTTCAGAATTCTGCTCCTGCTGACATTTTAATTTTCCCCGAGAAAATCGACGATTGGCTGCCACCTCCGAGAGAACCCCAACATTGACCCGCTTAAGGCAAACTTTATTTTCTCAAGACTGAGAAACCCAGCCATGTCACTGACCCAGGTCTCAACAGTCGGGGGGCTTCGAGTCCCTCCACATTAACAAGATCCGTCTCTGGGCTACCAGGGAGGCAAAGGCCAAGACGTCGGCCTCTTTCGCTCCCTGAACTCCCGGCTCTTCCGACACTCCAAAGATCGCTACCTCTGGAGTCGGCACCACCCGTGTTTTTAGCACCGTGGACATTGCTTTCGCAAACCCCAGCCAAAACCCTCTGAGCTTCGGGCATGCCCAGAACATGTGGACATGGTTTGCTGGGGTTCCTGCGCACCTCGGACATCTATCTTCTCCCCCGAAAATCTTGCTCATCCTCGCTGCCATCATGTGTGCCCAGTGGACCACCTTAAATTGTATCAGGCTAAGCCTGGCACATAATGAGGAGGAATTGACCCTGCCTAGGGCGTCCGCCCATAGACCTGCCTCTAACTCTCCTCCTAGCTCGTCCTCCCACTTGCCCTTAAGCTCCTCCACCCGGGTTTCCTCCGCCTCCAACAGCACCTGGTAGATATCTGACACCTTCCCCTCTCCCACCCAGGTACCAGAAACTACTCTATCCTGTATCCCCCATGGCAGCAGCAGCGAAAGGCCGGCACCTGCTTTCTCAGGAAGTCTTGCACTTGCAAATATCTAAAACTATTCCCTGGCGGCAGTTTAAATTTATCCTCCAGCGCCTTCAAGCTGGGAAAGCTCCCATCTATAAACAGATCCCCCATCCTTCTAATTCCTGCCCTCTGCCAGCTCTGGAACCCGCCATCCAGCCTGCCTGGTGCAAACCTGTGGTTGTTACAAATCGGGGTCCAGACCGCGCAGCTTCCGCCTTCTTATACCTCCTTGATTGCCCCCAGATCCTCAGAGCCGCCACTACTACCAGACTTGTGGAAGATCGGGCCGGTGAGAATGGCAGAAGTGCCGTCACCAATGCTCCCAGACTGGTGCCTTTACATGACGCCGCCTCCAACCGCTCCCATGCCGACCCCTCCCCCACTATACCCACTTCCTAGTCATGGCTATATCAGCTGCCCAATAGTAATTGCAGAAGTTCAGCAGCGCAACCCACCCTCTCTCCAACTGCGCTCCAACAACATTTTCTTCACCCATACAAAACCTGAAATGATCTTGTTTACCCGCTTGAAAAAGGCCTTAGGGATGAAGATGGGAGGCACTGAAAGACAAACAGAAAACTGGGGAGGACCGTCATTTTCACGGTCTGTACCCTCCCCGCCAGTGACAACGGGAGCATGTCCAATCTCTTAAAGTCCCCTTCCATTTGCTCCACTAACCGGGATAGATTAAGGTTATGCAGTGCCTCCCATTTCCCAGCCACCAGATAACGAAAGCTCTTCACCACCATTCTAAGCGGCAGCTCTCCCGGTCTCTCCTCCTGCCCTCTAGCCTGGATTGCGAACATCTCGCTCTTCCCCATGTTCAATTTATACCCCGAAAAACTGCCAAATTCCCCCAAGATCCGCATAACCTCCCCTGGCTGTTCTGGGGAGATTTGCATACGTGCAGTACGGTCAGCGTAAGTTGAAGGTGGTTTGTGAAGGGGCTGTTCTCGAGTGACAGCTTTACCCGAAACACTACTTACGTAGTGTCTCCCACCCATCCTCCTCCTCTAACCAAAAAAAAAAGTTCTGTCCGTTGGATTGCTAAACTAACAAGTTCTGTTTTTTTTTTAGTTTTTTACTTTTTAGTTTTCAGTAGTTGGGAAGTTAGTTCAGTGGGAATGGAGGCTAGGGCAGTTGAATGTTCCTCCTGCAGAATGTGGGAGGAAAGGGTCACCTCGAGTGTCCCTGCTGACTACATCTGCGGGAAGTGCACCCAACTCCAGCTCCTCGAGAACTGCGTTAGGGACCTGGAGCTGGAGGAACTTTGGATCATTCGGGAGGCGGAGGAGGTTATTGAGAGGAGTTATAGGGAGGTAGTCACACCTCAGGTAAAAGAAGAAGGTAGATGGGTTACCGTCAGGGGAGGGAGAGGGAACCGGCAGGCAGTGCAGGGATCCCCTGTGGTCGTTCCCCTCTATAAAAAGTATACCGTTTTGGATACTGTTGCGGGGGACGACTTACCAGGGGTAAGCAATGGGGCACAGGTCTCTGGCACAGAGTCTGTCCCTGTTGCTCAGAAGGGAAGGGAGAAGAGGAACAGAGCACTTGTCATTGGGGACTCCATAGTTAGAGGAACAGACAGGAGGTTCTGTGGGAACGAAAGAGACTCACGGTTGGTGTGTTGCCTCCCAGGTGCCAGAGTTCGTGATGTCTCTGATCGTGTTTTTGGGATCCTTAAGGGGGAGGGGGAGCAGCCCCAAGTCGTGGTCCACATAGGTACCAACGACATAGTTAGGAAGAGACATGGGGATTTGAGACAGAAATTCAGGGAGCTAGGGTGGAAGCTGAGAGCTAGAACAAACAGAGTTGTTATCTCTGGGTTGTTACCCATGACACGTGCTAGCAAAGTGAGAAATAAGGAGAGAGAGGAGTTCAACACGTGGCTACAGGGATGGTGCAGGTGGGAGGGTTTTGGTTTCCTGGATAATTGGGGCTCATTCTGGGGTAGGTGGGACCTCTACAAACAGGATGGTCTTCACCTGAACCAGAGGGGTACCAATATCCTGGGGGGGAGATTTGCTAGTGCTCTTCGGGGGGGGGGGGGGGGGGGGGGGGGGTTTTAAACTAATTCAGCAGGGGGATGGGAACCTAAATTGTAGTCCCAGTGTACAGGATGTTGAGAGTGGTGAGGTCAGGGATAGGGTTAAAAGTTCAAAAGAGGGGAGGGGGGGGGGGGGGTTTGGATTGGGGGGAGGGAGAACTGTGTACATGGGTCTGTGGGATGTGGCGGGTGCTATCTCTTTCCCTTTTGTTGTTTGGGTGATCTTTTGGTTTTTTTTCTTTTTCCTTTTGTTTGAAGTTGCTCTTGAAGTTGGGGGGGGGGGGGGGGGGTATTGTTCTTGGGGTGTTACCGCAGTGGTTTGTTAATAGAGTTAAGATGTTTATATTTTGTAAAAATTTCAATAAAAATTATTTTTTTTTAAAAAGTTCAAAAGAGGGTACTGGCAAGCAAGACGCTGGTTTGAAGTGTGTCTACTTCAACGGCAGGAGCATCCGGAATAAGGTGGGTGAGTTTGCAGCATGGGTTGATACCTGGGGTCTTGATGTTGTGGCGATTTCGGAGACATGGGTAGAGCAGGGACAGGAATGGTTGTTGCAGGTTCCAGGATTTAGATGTTTCTGTAAGAACAGAGAAGATGGTTAAAGAGGGGGGGGTGTGGCATTGTTAATCGAGGAAAGTATTACGGCGGTAGAAAGGATGTTTGAGGACTCGTCTACTGAGGTAGTATGGGCCGAGGTTAGGAACAGGAGAGGAGAGGTCACCCTGTTGGGAGTTGTCTATAGACCTCCGAATAGTTCCAGAGATGTAGAGGAAAGGATTGCAAAGATGATTCTCGACAGGAGCAAGAGTAACAGGGTAGTTGTTATGGGGGACTTTAACTTTCCAAATATTGACTGGAAATACTATAGTTCGAGTACTATAGATGGGTCAGTTTTTGTGCAGTGTGTGCAGGAGGGTTTTCTGACACAGTATGTAGACAGGCCAACAAGGGGCGAGGCCACATTGGATTTGGTACTGGGTAATGAACCCGGCCAGGTGTTAGATTTAGATGTAGGTGAGCACTTTGGTGATAGTGATCACAATTCGGTTATGTTTACTTTAGCAATGGGCAGGGATAGGTATATACCGCAAGGCAAGAATTATAGCTGGGGGAAAGGCAATTATGATGCTATTCGGCAAGATTTAGGATGTATAGGATGGGGAAGGAAACTGCAGGGGATGGGTACAATCGAAATGTGGAGCTTTTTCAAGGAACAGCTACTGCGTGTCCTTGATAAGTATGTACCTGTCAGGCAGGGAGGAAGTTGTCGAGCAAGGGAACCGTGGTTTACTAAGGAAGTTGAAGCACTTGTCAAGAGGAAGAAGAAGTCTTATGTTAGGATGAGACATGAAGGCTCAGTTAGGGCACTTGAGAGTTACAAGTTAGCCAGGAAGGACCTGAAGGGAGAATTAAGAAGAGCGAAGAGAGGACACGAAAAGTCGTTGGCGGATAGGATCAAGGAAAACCCTAAGGCTTTCTATAGGTATATCAGGAACAAAAGAATGACTAGAGTAAGATTAGGGCCAATCAAGGATAGTAGTGGAAAGTTGTGTGTGGAATCAGAGGAGATAGGTGAAGCGTTAAATGGATATTTTTCGTCAGTGTTTACACTGGAGAAAGACAATGTTGTCGAGGAGAATACTCAGGTTCAGTCGACCAGGCTAGATGGAATTGAGGTTCACAAGGAGGAGGTGTTAGCAATTTTGGAAAGTGTAAAAATAGATAAGTCCCCTGGGCCAGATGGGATTTATCCTAGGATTCTCTGGGAAGTCAGGGAGGAGATTGCAGAGCCATTGTCCTTGATCTTTATGTCGTCTTTGTCGACAGGAATAGTGCCGGAAGACTGGAGGATAGCAAATGTTGTCCCCTTGTTCAAGAAGGGGAGTAGAGACAACCCTGGTAATTATAGACCTGTAAGCCTTACTTCGGTTGTGGGTGAAATGTTGGAAAAGGTTATAAGAGATAGGGTTTATTATCATCTTGAAAAGAACAAGTTGATTAGCGATAGTCAACACGGTTTTGTGAAGGGTAGGTCATGCCTCACAAACCTTATTGAGTTTTTTGAGAAGGTGACCAAAGAGGTGGATGAGGGTAAAGCGGTTAATGTGGTGTATCTGGATTTCAGTAAGGCGTTTGATAAGGTTCCCCACGGTAGGCTATTGCAGAAAATACGTACGTATGGGATTGTAGGTGATTTAGCGGTTTGGATCAGTAATTGGCTAGCTGAAAGAAGACAGAGGGTGGTGGTTGATGGCAAATGTTCATCCTGGAGTTCAGTTACTAGTGGTGCACCGCAAGGATCTGTTTTGGGGCCACTGCTGTTTGTCATTTTTATAAATGACCTGGAAGAGGGTGTAGAAGGATGTGTTAGTAAATTTGCAGATGACACGAAGGTCGGTGGAGTTGTGGATAGTGCTGAAGGATGTTATAGGATACAGAGGGACATAGATAAGCTGCAGAGCTGGGCTGAGAGGTGGCAGATGGAGTTTAATGCGTAAAGGTGTGAGGTGGTTCACTTTGGAAGGAGTAACAGGAATGCAGAGTACTGGGCTAATGGCAAGATTCTTGGTAGTGTAGATGAACAGAGAGATCTCGGCATCCAGGTACATAAATTCCTGAAAGTTGCCACCCAGGTTAATAGGGCTGTTAAGAAGGCATATGGTGTGCTAGCCTTTATCAGTAGGGGGATTGAGTTTCAGAGCCACAAGGTCATGCTGCAGCTGTACATAACTCTGGTGCGGCCGCACCTGGAGTACTGCGTGCAGTTCTGGTCACCACATTATAGGAAGGATGTGGAAGCTTTGGAAAGGGCTGAGGAGATTTACTAGGATGTTGCCTGGTATGGAGGGAAGGTCTTATGAGGAAAGGCTCAGGGACTTGAGGTTGTTTTCGTTCGAGAGGAGAAGGCTGAGAGGTGACTTAATAGAGACATATAAGATAGTCAGAGGGTTAGATAGGGTGGACAGTGAGAGTCTCTTTCCTCGGATGGTGATGACCAACACGAGGGGACATAGCTTTAAATTGAGGGGTAGTAGATATAGGACAGATGTCAGAGGCAGTTTCTTTACTCAGAGAGTAGTAGGGGTGTGGAACGCCCTGCCTGCAACAGTAGTAGACTCGCCAACTTTAAGGGCATTTAAGTGGTCGCTGGATAGACATATGGATGAAAATGGAATAGTGTAGGTCAGATAGTCTTCATATGGTTTCACAGGTCGGCGCAACATCGAGGGCCGAAGGGCCCGTACTGCGCTGTAATGTTCTATGTTCTATGTTCTATCCCCTCCAACGGGTCCGAAATATACAACAGCAAATCGTCCGCTTAGAGCGAGACCCAGTGCTTCACCTCCCCCCCCCAAACCAACCCCTGCCAGTTCCTCGACGATCTTAACGCCCAGTGGCTCTATAGCTAGAGCAAACAATAATGGGGAGAGGGGGCACCCTTGCCTCGTCCCTCGATGTGATTTAAAACACCCCGACCTCAACCGGTTCATACGCACACTCGCCTCAGGCACCTGTTGGAGCAACCGCACCCAGCCAATGAAGCCTCACCAAACCCAAAGCTTCCCAGCACCTCCCACAAGTACTCCCACTCCACCCAATCAAAAGCCTTCTCCGCATCCATCGCAACCAGCACCACCGCCTCTCCTGTTTCTGAGGGCATCATAATAACATTTAAAAGCCTCCGAACGTTGGCCTTGAGTTGCCTGCCCTTAACGAATCCCGTCTGGTCTTCCCCTATCACCCCCGGAATGCAGTATTCTATCCTTGTGGCCAATATCTTAGCTAACAATTTGGCATCCACATTCAAAAGCGAGATCGGCCTATATGACCCACACTGCTTAGGATCCTTCTCCCGTTTAAGAATAAGTGAAATCGAGGCCTGTGACATTGTCAGGGGGAGGACTCCCTTCTCTCTAGCCTTGTTAAATGTCCTCACCAGCAGCGGACTCAATATCTCTGAGAACTTTCTTATAAAATTCCACCGGGTAGCCGTCCGGCCCTGGAGCTTTGCCCGACTGCATTCCCTCCAGCCCTTGATACTTTGCTCAATCTCAATTGGGGCTCCCAGCCCCTCCACCAGGTCCTCCTCCACCCTCAGAAATCTCAACTGATCCAGAAATTGCCTCATCTCCTCCACTCCAGCCGGGGGTTCCAACTCATATAATTTACTGTAAAATTCTTTAAACATTTTGTTCACCCCCCCTGGGTCCAAGACCATGTTACCGTCCCTATTCTTCACTCTACCAATCTGCCTGGCCACCTCTCTCTTCCTAAGCTGTTGCGCCAACATCCTACTCGCCTTTTCCCTGTACTTAGAAACCGCCCCTTTACCTTCCTCAACTGTTCCACTGCTTTCCCTGTGGTCAACAACTCGAACGCCGCCTGCAACTTCCGCCGCTCCCTCAGGAGCCCCGCTTCCGGGGCCTCCGCGTATCTCCTGTCCACCCAGAGTATCTCCTCCACTAATCTCTCCCTCTCTGCCCATTCCCCCTTTTCCCTGTGGGACCGAATTGAAATTAGTGCCCCTCTAACAACTGCCTTCAGAGCTTCCCAAACTGTCGCTGCAGATTCCTCTCCCGTGTCATTTGTTTCCAGGTAGCTCTGGATGGACTTTTTCACCTGCCCACAGACTGCTTCATCCACTAGCAACCCCGCATCCAGTCTCCATAATAGACGTTGCCCTCTCTCCTCGCTAATCCGCAAATCCACCCAATGCGGGGCATGATCCGACATTGCAATTGCTGAGTATTCCATCCCCACCACCTTCGGTATTAGCGCCCTGCTCAGAACAAAAAAGTCAATATGAGAGTAAACCTTATCAACGTGAGAAAAAAAAAGAAAACTCCTTCGCCCTCGGCCGTGTAAACCTCCATGGGTCTACTCCCCCCACCTGTACCATAAAGCCCTTCAATTCCTTTGCCACAGCCAGCCTCCTCCCTGACCTGGATATTGACCGGTCCAATTCCGGATCAATGACCGTGTTGAAGTCCCCGACTGGTCAGGTTATGTGACTCTAAGTCCGGGATCTTACCTAGCACACGCCTCATAAATTCCACCTTGTCCCAGTTCAGAGCATATATGTTCACGAGCACCACTCGTAAACCCTCCAACCTTCCACTCACCGTTATGTACCTACCCCCCTTATCTGACATGACTCTCCCAGCCTCAAATGCCACTCGCTTACTAATCAAATTTGCTACCCCCCTGGTCTTTGAGTCCAGCTCTGAGTGGAACACCTGGCTATCCCATCCCTTCCTCAATCTTGTCTGGTCAGTAACCTTAAGAGTGTCTCTTGTAGCATTGCCACGTCTGCCTTCAGTTGCCTTAGATGCGGGGACACGCGAGCCCTCTTGACCGGCCCATTCAGTCCTCTCACGTTCCACATAATCAGCCTGGATGGGGGCCTCCACACCCCCCCCCCCCCCCCCCCCCCCCCGCTGACTAGCCATCACCCTTTTTTGGCCAGCTCCGAGCCCACGTCCCCCGCTTCCCTGATGAGCAGCAGCCATTCCCGACCTCCCATTTATTCCCCGACAATAGTTCCTTCCCTGATGCCCAGGCATAGTTGAACACAGAAATTCAGAAATTATTGTCAGAGATACTCTGATCCTCTATTACCATCTTGCCAATAGGCTCAGCTTTGAAATGATTGGAACATCAGTTCCACACTAACAGTAGCTGAAAAAGTTAGTGCCAGGGCATTAATGAATGATTTTTAATGATGTGATAAATGATGATTGCTGCTGATAACCTCTCCAGCCCTGAATCATGAAGTTTACATTGGTGGAATCTCATTCCCTCAGAAGAAAATTAATGCATTTTTTCTTAATACATACTTTTTACATTTCTCTGTTGGCCCCTTATTCTATACGTATTTCCCAATCTTTAGGTTGCTTTCTGTCGATCATTTAAATTTAATTTATATTTCCTGTTCTGGATTCTCCCATCTGTGGAGTATGTCCATTTGGAATTCTCCCATCTGGGGAGTAAGTCCTGTGGTGGTGGCAAGGATGTGGGGTGTTTCCTGATGTGTTGTGTAAGCTGGGTCTGCGAGGACTGCGTTTACTGCAGCAATGAGAGAGACAGGCTTCCAACACTTGAAGAAATGCAACACGATTTTATTGAACAACTAACTATAATACATTCTTGGCTGTGGGTTGACACCATGCTGACTTCACTGGAGACCTGAGGCTAACCTGTATAGACTATCTTACTACCACATGGTGTGTGTTCTAGTTGCTGCTCACGAGCTCTGACTGTCTCAGAGGCTGGATCCCGAGAGAGTGGGAAAACTGGTGCCCTCTGGCTTTATAGTGGTCGTATCCTGTCTGGTGATTGGCTGCTGTGTTCTGTGTGCTCACTGGTCATCCTGTGTGTCAATCACTGCCTGTCTGCACACCATCATATACATGGATGTATATTATGACATTTCCAACTGTGGAGGTCGGTGGAATAAACGCCACATATCTTCCAGCCCCAACCTTATTAATTATGCACCTGGGGGTTTTGCGCTGTATTGCATGATGGGGCAGGCCTGATGGCATGTAGCCCATTGTTGTATCCAGACACCATATTGAAAAAGCACCCAAAATCACTGACCCACTCTTGAAGAAATAGATTGGGCCTCCAGAGAAAGAAGATGGATCTCCAGAAACATTCTGAGGCTGGAAGATGACACTGAATCTGGAATGTCCACTTGCAGGGCACCCCGCCTCCCCCCACTTACTGTTGTGGTGTTCCAGGATCTAGGGCTGCGCGCTGCCTCCATTCCGAACTCTGGCAACTGTCTCAGGCATTGTTCAGGTGTGCCCTGACTTCTGCATGCCATGTTGTTCTAGATATGATTTGGACTTGCATATTTTCCCACTGGTATCATGGAGAATCGGGAATGGATGCAATTTTCCAATATGGTTTCCATCTGCATCCTTTTCACCGCCACAACCCAAAGATGTGCAGGTTAGGTGGATTGGCCACGCTGAACATAGAACATAGAACAGTACAGCACAGAACAGGCACTTCGGCCCTCGATGTTGTGCCGAGCAATGATCACCCTACTCAAACCCACGTATCCACCCTATACCCGTAACCCAACAACCCCCCCCCCCCCCCTTAACCTTACTTTTTAGGACACTACGGGCAATTTAGCATGGCCAATCCACCTAACCCGCACATCTTTGGACTGTGGGAGGAAACCGGAGCACCCGGAGGAAACCCACGCACACACGGGGAGGACGTGCAGACTCCGCACAGACAGTGACCCAGCCGGGAATCGAACCTGGGATCCTGGAGCTGTGAAGCATTTATGCTAACCACCATGCTACTGTGCTGCCCCAAAAGGGCTGAATTGCCCTTTAATTGGAAAAAGATAATTGGGTGCACTAAATTTATTTTAAAAAAGGTTTCCATCTGCATCCATTAGCGGGATGAAAATCAGTTTCATGTTTGCCTGATGGCTGTGGTGGGCACCAGCAGATTTTTGCACCACTGCTGAATTCTCGCCCGGCACTGAACACACTGCTGGAGGCATGGGCGAATTATGCGCAATGTGTCTAAGTGAAGATTCGTCAATCTGTTTGGTTGCTTCTGGTCTTGCTGACATGCAGCACATACACACTGTAGAAGGTTTGGTACTGGGACAAGCACCCTATAGAGGGTGTGGCACTGGGACAGACTTCCGATTAAAGGAGGTTTCTACTCTAAAGTTAAACAATGGCCAATGGTCAATGCGATGAATGCCAAGTGCCATTTCTTCAATGCTGACTACAGTCCTCAGGCCAATATTGTGGTGGAAATATGTGAATAGGCAAAGCCCTGAAATTCTACAATGCAGTACTGCAAAATTCCATGCTATCTGGAAACAACTTATATAAATAAAGATTAATGATATTGTATATATATATTACATTTATGATATAAATTGGCTACACAGAGCTGGTGAGTGAAGGAGTTTCAAGGGTTAATTTTTATTGAAAGTTCTTTAATTTAACAATTAAATAAAAAAATCCTCTTTAAAATAAGAGAAATTAAGTTAAGAAAAAATAAGTTGAATCCAGCTTTAAAATTGGGGTACACAAGCTCTCTGAGAGCAGCTAGTTAATTAGATAGCCAGCATAAACTGTTTTTCAGAAACTTGAATCAGTTGTTTCTCAGGAAGTATAAAAACAGGCTCTTTTTTCTGCAATGGTGTGCCACTACAAATGCACAGGTTATGAAGTGGGAGTTTGGTGAATGAGGGAGTTTGGTGAGGGAGGTGCTCTGATCCTTTTCTACCTTTTACCAGCCTTCATTAGCTGGCTCTTACTTTGGTACAGGGGGAAGAGGCTGATTGGTGAGCACAAGCAAACTATTCTATTTATTCTAATTCTAATAAATTGTTTAAAATGTATGGTTTGGTAGGTCAACTCGGCCCAGTGAAATGTACATCCTGTGGCTATGTGGGAAGTCATGGGTGCACCATATGTTGTAGATGAACACATCTGCAGGAAGTATCTCTGGCTGCAGAAGCTTTGGAACTGGAGTGGTGGCTGGAGTCACTGTTGTGCATCTGTCGGGCTGAGAGCGACACTGATAGCATGTTTAGGGAGTAGCCACACTTTATGTATGGAGTGTGCTGGCTGAGAGGGAACAGATGACCACTTGGCAGACTAAGTGAACTGGGCCAGCAGGGCAGGAGTCCTCTGAGTTCATCTTGCTTACTATTAGGTTTTCTATTTTGGATACTTGTGAGGGTGATGGTTACTCAGGAGAATGCAGCCAGAGCCAAGTCTGTGGTACCATGATTGGCTCAGCTGCACAAAAAGGAGGAAAAAGAGTGGGAGAGCAATAGTGATGAGGGATTTGATAGTCAAGGGATCAGGCCGGTGTTTCTGTGGCAGGCAAATGGGATTCCAGGATGATGTGCTGCTTCCCTGATGCCAGGGTCAAGGATATCACTGAGCAGCTGAAGAGCATCCTTCTGGTGGAGGATAGACAGCCAGAAGGCATGGTCCACATTGGTACCATTAACATTGGTAGAAAGAGGGATGAAGTCCTGAAAGCAGATTTTGGGTGTTAGGAAGGAAATAAAAAAACACCCCCTCCAGAACAGAATTACTCCCAGTGCCATTTGCTAGTGTGGATAGAATAGAGGGATTGATTGATTGAGCACATGGCTAGAGAATTGGTGTGTAGGACCATTTCCAAGGACTGAGTATTGAGTTAGCTTTTATGTGAGGTTCCTCCCTCTTAGTTACAGCTCAGCTGAACACACAGATCTGCAGACACATCAACTCTGGTTGAGATGGCAAAGACGGCTTTATTTTTCCAAGCTTGGTCCACATACCAAGGAGAGTGATTTGGATAAATGCCAAAATCACTCTGCTTGACAGTGGTGCCCCAATTGTACAATTTTCCAAAAATCAATAGCCCACCCCAGTTGGACTTGATCCAATCCTTGGAGCTGTCAATGTTATATTGACCAATGACAGTTACTTAAAGCAACGTGATGACTATGATCAACTCACGATTTAAACCCATCCTGTCACCTGTTGTACACCAGGATACTTTATCTGTGATGAAGTTATTTTTCTTCCATTTCCATGTGACCTATCGCAGTCAGTTGCTGTCCACCTCATTGTTCATCGAGGGGCAGGATGCTGAAGTTAGTTCCTCTTTACACCATGGATTGTCTGAGACAGGATGTTGGGGCCACGGATAACTGCTTACTGAGCTGACTGTGTTATTGCTGACCACATTATTTCTGTCATACTGTTTGTCTTAAAAACATGGGCAAGTTATCCAGCTTAAATCCCATTATGCATTGTGGCCACTGCTTTTAGCAAGAGTTTGAATGCTTGTTACTGCTATGTCCTAAAAATACATTAAGAAGTCTTACAACACCAGGTTAAAGCCCAACAGGTTTGTTTCAAATCACTAGCTTTCGGAGCACCTCCTGGTGCTGTAAGACATCTTACTGTGCTCACCCCAGTCCAATACCGGCATCTCCGCATCATGGCTAAAAATACATGTTTAATGGTTAATAATGATTACTGAGTATACTTTCTATGATTAATCTCAACCCTCAATAAACTAACTTATGTAGAACTATTCTGGTGTTATCCTAGCTATCCGGTTTTAAGGGGTCTCATCTAAGGACAACCCCCTTCAGGTCCAGGAGGAAGGCATCCTCCTGAAAGGGACTGGTTCTGAGGCATTGGGACTTGTACAAAGCATTGGTAACTTCGATCCACATAGGGGGCGCAGTTGTTAGCACTGCTGCCTCACGGTGCTGAGCTCACCCCAGTTGGACTTGATCCAATCCTTGGAGCTGTCAATGTTATATTGACCAATGACAGTTACTTAAAGCAACATGATGACTATGACCAACTCATGATTTAAACCCATCCTGTCACCTGTTGTACACCAGGATACTTTATCCGTGATGAAGTTATTTTTCTTCCATTCCCACGACACCTGGGTTCGATCCCGGCCCCTGGTCACTGTCCGAGTGAAGTTTGCACATTCTCCCCGTGTCTGCGCGGGTCTCACCCCCACAGTCCAAAGATGTGCAGGGAAGGTGGATTGGCCATGCTAAATTGCCCCTTTAAAAAAAGGAATTTGAAAAGTCTGTCACATATATTTTTGAGCACATTCATTTCCACATACTTTAACTGATTTTGTGTAGCTCATAAAATATCAGTGTAGCCAGCTCTTGGATTTGATTTTTTTTATGCTCCAGCAATGAAAGGAAGGCAGCCAACTAGTTGACACCAAATGGCAGGTTTTCCTGATCTCCAGCTAAATGTTCTGAAGTCAGCAGCCAGAGATGCAACTGTGCTCAAATTTTCTCCCCCTTTTAATCAGCCCAGCTAACCCCAACCTTGCCATCACTTGCGGCCCAATTGTAGTGTCCCCCTCGATACCTCAGTGGAAACTGGTAATCAAACTGTTTTTTTCTGGTTTTAGCTATTTGTTGGTTTGAAACACTGAATCACCAGAAAGCGTTGCTGTCCGCTTTCTATTGCTCCGCCAGCTTTCAGTCTAATTAGCACCTAAAAACCAGTTATTATAAGATTTATGAAGATGGGTTTAAGTTAGTGCACCTGCTGATTCTCTCTCGCCTTTCGTTCAATAGCCCAGCTGACAGCATAATTATTGCTGTAGACCTTGGTTCATCTGCATTACTCCATTGCACTGTACCACAATGCTGCCTGCAATTAATCTAAATGAGTTGGTGCCAGCCAAGCTCTATTACTTTTCTTGTAATTAAAATAAAGCACATGTGTTTACCTGTATTTATTCTACATGGTAATCACTATCATTAACTTCACTGTTGCATGATTTTGACTGACTTCAACTGAGCAGAGCTTTCATTGACGGTAGCTAAATATTTGCTTGTGAACCAAAAGCTTTGGTTTGGCGGGACAGTGCGCAACTAAACTCTGCATCTCTAAACACTAATTGAAAGTAATGACTTTGTATTTATAGGCAAACAGTTGTACAACCTTTTTTAAGATTAGTATCGGAAACACCTAATTTGTTCCTCCAGGGATATGTCAAACCGGCTGATTAGCCAGAGGAAACAAATTAAAACCAAAGTGTAGCTACCTGCACCAAAGACAGAGGCTGAAATTCTCCGGTCGTCGCGATTTACTTTTCCTGCCGGAAGTGCACCCCGCCCGTGGGTTTCCCGGCCGCGTTGGTGCTTAAAATGGGAAATCCCATTGAACACCCGCCTGGAGGACAAGAGAATCTCACCGAGATAGTGCTGAAGGTAGAGCATCAGCACCTGCAAAATTAACATTTTTTTTTTGCCATTCATAGACTCATTATTAATTCACAGGATGTTGAAGTTACTGGTCAGCCAGAATTTATTACCCACCCCAATTGCCCATGAGAAGGCAATAGTGAGCCATTTTCTTGACAACTGAACCACTTGCTCACCATTTCAGAATAAGAATCAATCACATAGAATCATAAGGATAATGCAGGAGGCCATTCAGCCCATCAATTCTGCACCATCCTTGGGAAGAGCACCCTACCGAGGTCCACGCCCCCACCCCACCCCCGTAATCCCGCCTAACCTTTTGGACACTAAGGGGCAATTTAACATGGCCAATCCACCTAACCTATCCATCTTTGGACTGTGGGAGGAAACTGGAGCACCTGGAGGAAACCCATGCAGACACGGGGAGAACGTGCAAATCCATACAGTCGCCCGAGGCTGGAATTGAATCTGGTCCCTGGCACAGTAAGGCAGCAGTGCTAACCACTGTGCCACCGTCCTACACTCCCCCCCCCCCCCCCCCCCCCCCCCCCCCCCCCACATGTAGGGGATATTTTAAGGGGAAGGGAATAAGAATGTTGAATAATTTGTTGTTTTATTCTGTTATTTATTCAGATATAATAGAGGCAGGGAAGCTACCTTAGTAGCTTATTTAAAATGGCTAGTGTACTGGAGTGAGATGGGGGAAAGGCTGCAGCTTCTGGAACCCATACAATCTGGTTTCATGTAGCCTACAAGGTTTGAATGGTAAGGGAATGGGGTGAGAGGTAATAGTTCAATAGGAAATAGATGGGAGATTTTTGGGGTAAAGGGACAGAAGATATTGAAGGATAAACTGCTGACAATGACGGTGATCAAGAAACTATTCTGAATAATGAAGCATTTAAGACATACTCTAATTTCAGAAATTTAGTGGACAAAAAGGATGAGCCCTCACGGTACAAATGGCTGATTTAAGGAGGAGAGGTGAAAAATCACCAATTTGATTAGTTACGTGGAATGTGGGAGGTTTGGGAGGCCTAATTAAATGTTCAAGCATTTTCTCTCTCCTGAAATGTTTAAGAGCCAATGTGGTACTATTGTAGGAGACCCACCCACAGGCAAGAGACCAAACTAGACTTCATGTGGAGACTTCAGTTGTGTCTCTGCCTATATATGCTGTGTTTATGAACCTGCCTCCGCTTCACCTGAAGAAGGAGCAGCGCGCCGAAAGCTTGTGATTTCAAATAAACCTGTTGGACTTTCACCTGGTGTTGTAAGATTTCTTACTAAATCAGACTTCAGAAGAGTTGGATTAATCAGATATTTCACTCAGGCCCTGATATATCATAGTTACAGGAACATTAGAAGGCAAGTTGATAGTTTTAGTGAACGTTTATGCTTCAAATTGGGATGAAGTAAAGTTTATGAAGATGTTTGCTATGATACCTGATATAGATTTGAGGAGGAAATATGTGTGGTACTAAACCATAGTGTGTCTTAACCCGTATATGGTGGACAAATCACTACAAGTCTGTTTCATACAATGATTCAATATTTATTCACTATCACACAATTGTTACTGTTAATCAATCACACACACATACAGCATAAGTTAAACTACAAAGTTAGTACGCAGAAGACCTCAACTTAATTTCAAGTGACTGGCAAGAACCGGGTAGATAAGGCCTTTATCTGTAACCCGCAGTCTAGCAGTTCTCGATAGTTGGTTGTTGGTCTTCATTGCCCTTCGCTCTGGTCTTCGTTCTGCTGGTGTCATGGATGGTCTTCTTTGGCCGGTGAAGGGTCACCGTTGTTGGCTGCTGCTGTAGAGAGAGATTCTAGGATGGTGCAGCACCTTTTAACCTGCTTGGATTTCATGCCCTTTGGTGGACAGTCTCTGGGTCATTGTCAATCAATTGATCAGGGCTTGATCACCCTGATCGATCAAGTCCAATCAAGGGCTGCCACATTGATTTTGGGGTGGTCACTCAGTGGCCATGCCTGCAAGTGTTGGGGGCAGGTAGGTCCTTCAAAGTAAGGAGTTTAGGTGCTGCTGTGTCTGGTAAACATGTGTGATTGACAGGGCAGTTCTATTGTTCCTGGGATGGCCTTGAAATGGCCTTTTTACGATGTTACCTTGCAAAGTCTGGGCTGCAGCTTTTGTTTATTCAGAGCTGCAGCCTGCTTGTCCTTGAACTTGGCCACTTTTCCCAGTGTCCCTTACCGGATGCCATTTTACGTGGCCACATATGAATTGTGTTCTAAGCCCAAAATTAGATTGATCCAATCCAAAATCACTGGTTCTTTCGAAAACAGCTAAGGCGCTACAGCATTTATGGAAGAGATGAGGGGAACAGATCCATGGTGATATCTACGCCCTGAGAGTGAGGAATTCTCCTTTTTCCTCTCACATAATGTGTATTCACACATAGACTTTTTTGTATTTGGGAGAGCTTTATTATCAGGAGTGAAAAATGCTGAACACTCTGCTATAGTAATATCAGACCATGCTCCATACCTGGTAGATGTAGTAATCGAGATAGGTCCAGCTCAAAGTCCAGCTTGGACTTTAGATGTGGAATTATTAGCTGACCCAGGATTTCGTGTAAAAATGACCTGAGTGATTGATGAATACATAGAGTTGAATAAAAATGGTGAAGTGTCAGCTTCAGTACTATGGGAAGCTTTAAAGGCAATGATGAGAGGGGAAGCAATTTCCTTTAAGGCTCAGAGAGACATGGAGATAAGAAAGGACCTTCAGCATTTAATGGATGAAATTCTGGAATTGGATGGTAAATAAACAAATCCAATCACAGAGATTTTGGCAATTAGAAAAAAGCTACAAATGCAATTTAATTTACTTTCTACTGATGAAGCAACATAGCAGCTACGGCGCTCTAAAGGGCTGATACAAGAATATGGGGAGAAGGCAGCTGCCGTTTATCAGGTCAACTAAGGCAACAAGCTGCCTCTCAAGATAATACAGATTCAAGAATCTGAAGGTAGTTTAAGTCTCAACTCTGGACAAAATCAATGGAGCATTTGAAGCTTTTAATAAGAAGTTTTATGGATCAAAACCACTGGTAGAGGAATCGGATATGCATAATTTTCTAGAGGAATTGGTTTTTCCTACGATAAAGTAGGAAGATCAAAAAAGGATGGAGATACCGTTTGGAATTATGAAGTAAAAAAACAGCAAAGGGCAGGTGCAGACTGGGAAAGCACTGGGGCCAGATGGGTTTCCAGTAGAATTTTGTTAAAAATATGCTGATAGATTAATTCTACTACTAATGGAATTGTTTTAAGATCCAGTTGTAAAAATATCTCTTTTTTTTATTAATTCATGGGCATCGCTGGTTAGGCCAGCATTTATTGCCCATCCCTAGTTGCCCTTCAAAAAGTGTTGGTGAGTTGCCTTCTTGAACCGCTGCATTCCTTGAGGTGTAGGTACACCCACCCACTGGGTTGTGAGGGAGGGAGATCCAGCATGTTGCCCCAGTGACAGTGAAGGACATATTTCCAAGACAGGGTGGTGAGTGACTTGGGGGGAAATCTCCAATGTGGCAGCCCTTGATTGGACTTGATCGATCAGGGTGATCAAGCCCTGATCAATTGATTGATAATGACCCAGAGACCGTCCACCAAAGGGCATGAAATCCAAACAGGTTGAAAGGTCCAGAAACAATGATGCAAGCTTCAATCCCATTTATGTTAAAGAAAGAAAAAGATCTGTTAGAATGTGGGTTATATTGCCCGATGTCATTATTTTTTAAAAAAATAATTTTTATTGAAAAACTTTGTATTTATATAACAACAATGAACCGCAATAAAATACCAACAATAACAATAATGATAACAGACATAAACATTCGCCCATCCTTAATGAACAACAAAACATATTAACAACACCTTAAGTTAACACAATATTAAGTTAAATAACCATTGGAAAAAAAGAACAAAAAAAAAATAGAAACAGTAAAGAACATCCTCAAACCCCCCCCCCCCCCCCCCCCCCTCTCGGGTTGCTGCTACTATTGACCAAGTTACCTATCTTTGAGCCAGAAAGTCCAGAACAGGCTGCCACCATTTATAGGACCCTTGTACTGATCCTCTCAGGGCAAATTTGACCCTCTCCAATTTTATAAATCCCGCCATGTCACTGATCCAGGTCTCCACACTTGGGGGCCTCGCGTCTTTCCACTGCATCAAGATCCTCCGCCGGGCTACTAGGGGTGCAAAGGCCAGAACACCGGCCTCTTACGCCTCCTGCACTCCTGGCTCCGCCGCAACTCCAAAAATCGCGAGTCCCCAACCTGGTTTGACCCTGGATCCAACCACCATCGACACCGTCCCCGCCACCCCCTTCCAGAATTCTTCCAGTGCCGGGCATGCCCAGAACATATGGGCATGATTCGCTGGACTCCCCGAACACCCGGTGCACCTGTCCTCACCCCAAAGAACCTACTCATCCGAGTCACAGACATATGGGCCCGATGCAGCACCTTAAATTGGATGAGACTAAGCCTCGCACAGGAAGAGGAAGAGTTGACTCTCTCCAAGGCATCCGCCCAAGTCCCACCCTCTATCTGCTCCCCTATTTCCCCCTCCCATTTAGCCTTCAGCTCCTCCACTGACGACTCCTCCACCTCCTGCATTACCTTATAAATGTCAGACACCTTCCCCTCTCCGACCCACACCCCCGAAAGCACTCTGTCCATCGCCCCCCGCGAAGGCAGCAAAGGAAATTCCTCCACCTGTCGCCTAGCAAACGCCTTTACCTGCAAGTATCTGAACATGTTCCCTTGGGGGAGCCCAAATTTATCTTCCAGTTCCCCCAGGCCCGCAAACCTCCCGCCAATAAACAGGTCCCTCAATTTACTGATGCCCACCATTTGCCACCCCCTAAATCCCCCATCAGTGTTCCCCGGGATGAACCGATGATTTCCACCTAATGGAGCCTCCATCGAGCTCCCTATTTCCCCCCTATGCCGTCTCCACTGTCCCCAGATTCTTAGGGTCGCCGCCACCACCGGGCCCATGGTAAACCTCTTAGGGGAGAGCGGCAACGACGCCGTTACCAGGGCACCCAGGCTCGTACCTCTACAGGACGCCATCTCCATTCTTTTCCACGCCCGCCCCCCCCCCCCCCCCCCCCCCCCATCACCCATTTACGCACCATTGACACATTGGCCGCCCAATAGTACCCCAAAAGGTTGGGCAGCGCCAGCCCGCCTCTATCCCTCCCTTGCTCCAGGAAAACCCTCTTCACTCTCGGAGTCCCATGTGCCCACACGAAGCTCAAAATACTGCTAGTCACCCTCCTAAAGAAGGCCCTGGGGATAAAGATGGGCACGCACTGAAAGAGGAACAAGAACCTCGGAAGCACTGTCATTTTGACGGACTGCACCCTCCCCCCCAACAACAATGGCAGCATGTCCCACCTCTTGAACTCCTCCTCCATCTGATCCACAAGCCTGGTGAAATTATGCTTGTGAAGAGTCCGCCAGTCCCTGGCCACCTGCACCCCCAGGTACCTAAAACTCTCCCCTGCCCGCCTAAGCGGGAGCCTACCAATTCCCTTCTCCTGGTCCCCAGGGTGCACCACAAACACTTCACTCTTGCCTAGATTTAGTTTATAGCCTGAAAAGGTCCCAAACTCAGCTAGCAGCTCCATCACCCCCGGCATCCCTCCCACCGGGTCCGCCACATACAGTAGCAGGTCATCGGCATACAACGACACCCTATGTTCCTCCCCACCCCGCACCAAACCCCTCCACCTCCCTGAATCCCTCAATGCCATCGCCAACGGCTCGATTGCCAATGCAAACAACAAGGGGGACAGGGGGCAACCCTGCCTGGTCCCTCGGTAAAGCCGGAAGTACTCCGACCTCCTCCCATTCGTGGCCACATGCCATCGGGGCCTCATATAGCAGCCTCACCCATCTAATAAACCCTTCACCAAATCCAAACCTCCCCAACACCTCCCATAAGTACCCCCACTCCACTCTATCGAAGGCCTTCTCCGCATCCAGCGCCACCACTATCTCAGCCTCCCCCTCAATCGCCGGCATCATGATGACATTCAACAATCTTCGCACATTCGTGTTCAGCTGCCTTCCCTTAACAAAACCTGTCTGGTCCTCGTGTACAACCCCTGGCGCACAGTCCTCTATCCTGGTGGCCAGGATCTTTGCCAGCACCTTGGCATCCACATTAAGGAGAGATATGGGCCTGTATGAACCACACTGCTGGGGGTCCTTGTCCCTCTTTAAGAGTGGTCAGCAAATCAAATTTAGCCTGTAGGCTGCGCCTCTCCCCCAACAATCCCTCCTCTGGTGCCTCCGCGTACCTCCTATCTACCTCCAGCATCTTCCCCACCAGTCTATCCCTCTCACTCCTCTCCCTGTGTGCCCGGATGGATATCAGCTCCCCCATCTCCAACTCCATCCAATGCGGAGCGTGATCGGAGATTGCAATGGCCGAATATTCGGCCTCCTCCACTCTCGGAATCAGTCCCCTACTCACCACAAAGAAGTCTATCCGAGAATAAGCCCGATATCATTATTAAATGAAGATGCCAAGGGCAGCACGGTGGCACAGTGGGTTGGCCCTGCGGCCTCATGGTGCCAAGGTCCCAGGTTCGATCCCGGCTCTGGGTCACTGTTCGTGTGGTGTTTGGACATTGTGGGTTTCACCCCCACAACCCAGAGATGTGCAGGATAGGTGGATTGGCCACGCTAAATTGCCCCTTAAATAGATGAAAAAATGAATTGGGTACACTAAACTTATATTTTAAAAAAATGAAGATGCCAAGATCCTGGCACAGATACATTAGAGAGGTGTCTCCCACAGATCATTAAAGAACACCAAACAGCTTTTGTAAAAGGTAAATACTTGATCTAATGTGAGATGACTATTAAATGTGATATTTTCCCCATCAGAAGGAAAAGAACAGGAGATTATTATGGCATTAGATGCTGAAAAAGCCTTTGCTAGGATAGAATGGAGACATTTATTTGCAGTATTGGAACAGTTTTGAATAGGACCTAAATTTATAGAGTCTCTTGTTTCCTATATAAGGCACCTAAGGCTAGCGTTCGCACAAACAATACAAATTCTAAATATTTTCAGTTACAAAGGGGAATGAGACAAGGGTGCCCTATTTCCCCCCTCTTATTTGCATTAGCAATTGAACTGTTGGCCATTGCTTTGAAATTGTCAAGTAGATGGAAAGGGAAAATATGGGGGGAACAGAACATAAGCTATCCTTCTGTGCTGATGATCTTTTATATATAACAGGCCCTAACCCCACAGTCTTTTATTACGCTCCTGTATTATCTTTTATTATACTTCTTTGTGTGTTTTGATATACTACAGAGTGTAATATGTGTTACTCAAACCTTGGTTACTGATGAGGTCTTCTGAATCTCGATGAAGAGTCAAACTTGTCCAGTCGTAACAAAAGGTTTATTGAGTAACTATAACAATAATTGTGCGAGTTCTTTACTTTAACACTGATACTAGTGATTGTGGTGATATGCATCACTGTAGATACACAAGGGGTTAATGTAAGTCCATGTAGACTAGCTAGACACTAGAGGGAGCACCAGTGACATGACACACAGACACTTAACCAATAGGTCAGTAAGATAGGACACGACCAATGGGCAATCATGATACACACAGAGGTGACACTACCACAGGGAGGCATTACACCAACCCATTTATAAAGGACACAGCACACATGATCTTCCTCTTTCCAGTGGAGACACTCAGTGAGTACAGACACAGGGTTGATTCAACATCACACCCACCAGGTGGATTGTAGCAGACTGGTTCGTCATTCTGAGTAGCTATAGAAGGACTAACAGTAGAGGCGAATCCGAGTAGGAGAATTGTAAATAGTTTAATAAACGTGTTGAAGTTATCTCCACGTCTGAACCTTCCTTTGTCAGAGTGAACATCAAGGAAGCAGCTTATGCTACGCCAAGAGCACAACAAGACAGTGATAAGGTTAACAAGATCTAACTACAGGAATTATGCATAACTACACTAACCAGCTTAGCTAATCTGATACTCTTGTCCTGGTCACAGTCCATCCAAAAGAAAGAGAGAGACACACAATGTGGTTGCTTTTATACCCCTGTTGGTTTGGCCCTCTAGTGATCATTTGGTGCTACTGATTACACATTAACCCCTTGGTACATGAATATACAGAGATCACTTCACACAGTAGATTACATCATGACACTACAACAATTTGGGACTCCCTCAGGATACAGAATCAATTGTAAAAAAAAGTAAATGTTTCCCTGGAACGTAAGCATGTTGCCATTTCGTCTGACAAGTTCCCATTTTCGATATTTAGGGATTCAGATAGCCCGAGATCGGGATCTACCACGAAAACTTAAGTTCACAAGTCTGCTAAATAAGGTTAAAGCGGATTTGGAAAGATGGAACAATCTCCCTCCTTGGCTCACAGAATTGAATCGGTAAAAATGATTGCCCTACCTCATTTTCAATTTCTATCTCAATGCTTGCTGCTATTTTTTACCTAAATCCTTTTTTCCTTGGAATAGAGAGTCTGATTCAACATTAATTTGTGCTGGAAAAGTAGCAAGGATCCAAAAAACAATTCTGCAAAAGGATCAACAGCGCTATCAAATTATTTGTGTAATTATTGGGCAGCATACACTGAAAAGGTGCTAAGGTGGTATGAAGATTCAAAGGAGGTGTGGGTGTGGATGGAATACAATAATCAAAATGAACTTGTACCTTATTTGATGGTTGATGGACTGTATTGTAAAAGTGGGACAGTCAAAGTTCATTACACAAATTGACTTGCTAAAAGACATTTATCAGAAAGGGTCAAAGGGATTTCAACCTTTGTAACACAAAATGGACATCATCAGTTCAAAATCATGCTGTTTGGAATGAAAAATGAATCCATAACTTTCCAGAAACAAACAAATAGGATTATTAATGGACTGAGCCATTGTTCAGTATACTTTGATGATTTGACAGTACTCAGTCAGAGTTGGGAGGAGCATCTAAACAAACTATTTAATTTCTTGCAAGAAGTTCATCTGGTAGTGAACTTGGCAAAAAGGGAGTTCGCACAAGTCAGATATTTAGGTGTACTGTCAGACATGGCCAGATGGCTCAGGAGATGCAAAAATAAAAGCAATTATAGAGTTCCCATAGCCTGCAACAAAGAGGGATGTTCTATGATTTCGGGGCATGAATAGGTTTTACAGGAAATTTGTACCAAACTTTAGCAGTGCAGTTGCTCTATTAACTGAACTCTTAAAAAAGAACAAGTTTAACTGGAGTGCCAAAATGCATTCAGAAATCATAATGCTGGTGTTGACAACAGTATCAGTTTTAGCAACATCGGATTATGCCAAACAGTATAAACTGGCTTTTGTTACAATTAGTATTGTGCTATTACAAGACAACAATGCAGGCATTGAAAATCCTGTGGGATATTTTTCAAAGTCACATATTCTTCAACAGAAATATCCTACTGTAGAGTGGGAAATGTTGGGCTGAATTCTCCGCCTCCCGCCACTGGTAGCGGAGCTATCAATGAGGCTGAGAATCCAGCGTGGGTAGAAAATAGGATCGCCGTTTCCGATGCTCTGACCCCTCACTGGCATAGGACCAAGATTCGCACCCCACACCAGCGTCGGGATACAAATGGGTCATTAAAACCCAGGAAATCCAGGGGTGGGGGCTGCATTGCAGAGCACGGCTGGGGGTGTTTCGCTATGGGCTGTCCACTCAAAATGGTGCTCCGCTGGGAGATTCAATAGGGAGTCTCTCGCAATCCATGAATTTGCATGGCTAAGGATTGGGAATCGCTTTCTGATCTGCACTCTCAGCATGAGTGCAAATCAGATGCAATTTAGCTGTGGTGGGAGAACAGTCTCCCAAACGTAGAATTCCACACGTTCTGTTTGGTTTTGGCATTGCAACATTTTGAAGTTTAGGTTGCCAATAATTCATTGGAGACAATGATCGATATAGCTCACAATCCATTGAGAGTTTTGGAAATGATTCAAGATAGGATTGCCAGACTGTTTCAATGGAGTTTATTACTACAAAAAATTAACTTAAAAATTAAGGAAGAGAAAACAAATTTCAGATGCATTATCGAGGATTTAAAATGGGAAGATTGGCCATATGAAACTGGGCAGCATGGTAGCACAGTGGTTAGCATGGTTGCTTCACAGCTCCAGGGTCCCGCTTAGGTCACTGTCTGTGTGGAGTCTGCACGCTCTCCATGTCTGCATGGTTTCTTCCCACAAGTCCCAAAAGATGTGCCGTTAGGTTAATTGGACATTCTGAATTCTCCCTCTGTGTACCCAAACAGACCTACTTGTGACACTAATAAAGATTATTTATTATTGTGGAAAAGACTGACGTGGACTTAATTTTGATGTAGCTTTGGGGTAAATCTTCACGATAATGCATGCACTTTGTAATGTAATTGTATATGAGTTAGAAATAAGTAGGGAATAGCAGGAAATGGTTGGAAAATGAAGTCATAGGAACAGGAGTAAGCTATTCAGCCCCTCGTGCCTGTCCCACCATTTAATGAGATCATGGCTAATCTGTGACCTAACTTGATATACCTGCCTTTGGCCCATATCCCTTAATATCTGTGCTTAACAGAAAATCTATCTCAATTTTAAAATTATCAACTGTTCTAGCTTCAACTACCGTTTGTGGGAAGGAGTTCTGAACCTCTAGCACCCTTTGTTTGAAGAAGTGCTTCCTAACATCTCTCCTGAATATTCTGGCCCTAATTTCTAAGACTATGTTCCCTAGTTTTAGAATGTCCAACCAGTGGAAATAGTTTATCTTTATCTATCCTTCCTTTCCCTGTTAATATCTTGAAGACTTTGCTCAGATCACCCCCTAACCTTCTAAATGCAAGCGAAAACAGGCCTAAATTGTGTATTCTCTCCTTGTAACTTAACCCATGTCACCCAGGAACAGATCTGTAAACCTACATTGCACTCCATCCAATGCCAATATATCCTTCCAAAGGTGGGCAGCCCAGAACTGCTCATAGTATTCCAAGTGGTGTCTAACCAAGGTTTTGTATGCAGCATAACTTCTGTCTCTTTATACCTTAATCCTCTATATATAAAGGCTAGCATTCAGTTAGCCTTTTAGGTTATTTTCTGCACTTGTTCTTGGAATTTTAAAGATCTATGCACCTGAACCCCCGATTCTCTTTGGACATCCACTGTATTTAACCTCTTCCCATTCAGAAAGTAGCCTGAATCTATCCTGTTTGGTCCAAAATGGATAACCTCACATTGGGCAGGATGCTTTGCAAGTGAAAACTCCATTCACTTTCAGTGGCCACCGTAAAATCCCAGCTGCGAACGAGGACGGAAGATCTCGGCCCTTGGGTCAGATGAAAGGAAAACACTATCTAAGGAGATCAAACCTATACAGAAGAGCTGTTTTTAGGACCTCAGCCAACAGCAAGAATAGCTATTTAACTCTTCAGCAAGTGAAGAAAATCTGTCTTGAAAAGCAAGTCGCTTGTTTTACCTCAGAAACAACCCCAAAACAGATGTAATTGCCTGGTGTGGTATCGGTTACTGGAGTTTTTACAGATTTTTAATTTTTTAAGGGGTTTGCAACAATTTGGAATGATATAGTTTGCAGGCAGAATGGGGTATGGCTTGGACAGCAACTTGCAGGTGGTGGTGCCCCTGGTGTCTTAACCTTCTAGTTGGTAAAGCAGTTGCAAATGTTACCGCAAATTAAGTAGTTACTCAACACTTGACATCAAGGCAGCATTTAACCGAGTGTGGCATCAAGAAGCACTAGCGAACCCCCGAGAATCAGGGGTGAAACCCTCCATTAGTTGGAGTCATAACTGGCACAAAGGAAGATGGTTGTGGTGGTTGGAGGTCAACCATCTCAGCTCCAGGACATCACTGCAGGAGTTTCTCAGGGTAGTGTCCTAGGCCCAACCATCTTCAGCTACTTCATCAATGACCTTCCTTCCATCGTAAGGTCAGAAGTGGGGATGTATGCTGATGACTGCACAATGTTCAGGGTCATTCTCGACTCCTCAGATGGTAAAGCAATTCATGTCAAAATGCAGCAAGACCTGGACAATATCCAGGCTTGGACTGACAAGTGGCAAGTAATATTCGCGCCACACACGTGCCAGGCAATGACCATATCCAACAAGAGATTCTAACCTTTGCCCCTTGACATTCAATGGCATTAGCATCACTGATTCCCCAATAGACATCCTTCGGGCTACCATTGACCAGAAACAAAACTGGACTAGCCAGATAAATACTATGGCAGGTCAAAGGCTAGGAATCATGCAGCAAGTAACTCTGGTTTAGCACACTGGGCTAAATAGCTGGCTTTTAAAGCAGACCAAGGCAGCCCAGCAGCATGGTTCAATTCCCGTACCAGCCTCCCCGAACAGGCACCGGAATGTGGCAACTAGGGGCTTTTCACAGTAACTTCATTGAAGCCTGCGTGTGACAATAAGCGATTTTCATTTCATTTCATGTCCTGATTCCTCAAAGCCTGTCTAGACACAAGACAGAAGTGTAATGGAATACTCTCCACTTGCCTGGATGAAAGCAGCTCCAACAACACTCAAGAAGCTCGACACCATCCAGGACAAAGCAGCCACTTGATTGCTCCCCCTTCCACAAACATTCAAACTCTCCATCACTGACAGAGTGACAGCAGTATGTACCATCTATAAGGTGTCCTGCGGTAACTCACCAAGGCTCCTTAGGCAGCACCTTCTAAACTCACAACTACTACCATTGAGAAGGACAGGAGCAGCAGACACATAGGAACAGCACCACCTGTAGGTTCCAATCCAAGTCATTCACCATCCTATTATTAAAATATTTCACTGTTCTCAGGGTAAAATCCTGGAACTCCCTCCCGAACAGCACTGTGGTTGTACTTGCATCTCAGGGACTGCAGTGGTTCAAGAATGTTGCTCACCACCACCTTCCCAAGGGTCACTGGGGATGGGCAATAAATGCTGGTCTGGTCAGCAACCCTCACGTCCCATTAAACAACGTTAAAGTAAATTAATGCTTGCAATGAAATAAGCATCAACTGAAATTAGGGAACACTGGATCATATGTGAAATTAATAAGGATAAAGAATTGTAAATCAACCACCAAAAAGTACATTGTTGACTTTTAATATCTTAATATCAGCAATTAACTTAAAAAAATTTTTTTTTAAATTCCCAATTCATTTTTTTCTAATTAAGGGCCAATTTAGCACGTCCAATTCACCTACCCTGCACATCTCTGGGTTGTGAGGCAGAGACCCATGTAGACACGGGGAGAATATGCAAACTCTGCATGGATAGTGACCTGGAGCCAGGATCAAACCTGGGTCCTCGGTGTAGTGAGGCAGCAGTGCTAACCACTGCGCCACCGTTATCATCAGCAATTAAGAATTAACTAAAGATACAATACCATTTCACCCAGGTACACCTCCGCGCAAAGTTCATTGACTGCTCTCTTTAACTTACCCCAAGTGGCTGTTATTCACATGCAAACCTCAAAGTGTCGGTAGATTATTCAACCACACATGGGCATTACAATCAATCTCGATACAACCTGCACTTCTCATCCACAAAGATATATTTTCACAGTTTATAGTGACATAATGATATTACTGGACCAGCAATCCAGAGATCAGATAATGCTGTGGAGAAGTTAGTTCAAATCCTCCCCATGGCAATTCGTGGGATATAAATCCAATTAATATAAAAAAGGCACCAGTAATTATCATGATGCAACTGTCGTAAAAACCCATCTGGTTCATTAATTTTCCTCAAGAAAGGAAATATGCCATCCTTCTCCAATCTGACCTACCCGAGACTCCAGAAACAACACTGCACTTTGGAAGGCCTAGCAAGCTACTCAGTTGTATCAAACCCCTTCAGAAAAGTTCAGATTGTACTAGCTACCCGACATCGATCCTAAGCACTAGAAACAGCAAAGGCATACCTGCTCAGTTGTCCCTAGATAGCTCTTCTTATTAATATGTGGGGAGAACTATCTCATAGGTGGGTTGGCAACAGCCTGATAATCATACTCATTGTATCATGCCTTACAATGTCCTAGATTCTGCCATTACCAGTCCAATGACTTTTCCAATTAGAGATGGAAGTAGTGGAAAACAATCAGGAATGAGTAAGCCCAGTGAATCCTCAGCATCAACTCCAGACTCTATGAAGTTTTATTTTTAAATTTGTTTTTGGGATGTGCATCCCTGGCTAGGCCAGCAATTGCGATGAGACTTCTCGCCGACGTAAAACACGTTTTGGGTCTCTGAGATTTTTGTCCTCCAAATAGCCCAAGAGAGGAAAATCCCTGCCAATACCTCTGGAATATAGAATTTACATAAGCATAATAGTAGGTGCAACAAATATAATGCATTGGTGTAATTGATTTGTGATCAAAGAGGTTTATTTAAAGTAATCAGAATAAGAGGACTCTCAGCTGCTCATCAAATATGAACTTTCCTTCAACATCAACAAATGAGGATGTTAAATTTGGAAAAATCATTTTCTGTTCTAGAATGCATGTATCTTCATTTTTAAAGTCATGTTGAGGTTTGTAATGAGGGTCAATGTTTACTTTGGATTTGCATATGTATTAAATGATGACCAATGCATTAGTAATAGCTTGATATCAAACTTTTCTCAATGATTGGGTGTGAGTGTTAATTGCTACCTGTGATATTTTAAAACGCGTTGAAAAAAAATAGAAGCTAGCTACTCTACATACGGAAAAGTCAAACACAATGGCAGGGATAACACAAAACCCACACAATTACTTTCTCTCATCCTTAAATTAGTAATCTATATTCATTGCCATTTAAAAACCAAGTTGTGAAAATTTCTGTAAATTGCTTCCTTTTAAGATGAAATAGCAGGCACTTAATACAATCTCATTTGAATCTTAGGGCAAGGTAACAAACACATGGGGCTGAATTCTCCGCAGCCCTGCGCCAAAATCCTGTTTGGCGCGGGAGGGGGGGGGGGGGGGAGAGAGAGAATCAATGTTTACGATGGAATCGGTCTCGGCAATTCTCCGGGCCTTGAATGTTTGAGTGTCCGCGATTTACGCTGCACGGCTTTGGGGGGGGGGGGGGGGGGGGGGGGGAGAGAGAGAGAGAGAGAGAGAGAGAGAGAGAGAGAGAGAGAATCAATGTTTACGATGGAATCGGGCTCGGCAATTCTCCGGGCCTTGAGTGTTTGAGTGTCCGCGATTTACGCTGCACGGCTGGGGGGTGGGCATTGCCAGAGGACCGCCCAGCGATACTCTGCTCCCAGCAGGCCGAGTTCCCGATGGACTGGTTCTAACCAAGTATGGCTGGTTGTGAACCTCGCGTGGCGGCTGTGGACTCAGTCCGTGGCCGCCCTGATGGGGGCAGGGGTATCGAGCACGGGGGGGGGGGGGGGGGGTGCTTATGGGCAGCCGGGGCAGCGATTGGACTGCTCCGATGCAGTGCCGCGCGGCCGATCAGGCGAGCCTACATTATCCGTGTTGGTCCGCGGTCCGAGTCCGCCATGGCACTCAGTGCGGCCGCTGAGGCCGCCACCGTACGCATGTATGGTCTTGGAGCCGGAAGGGCGGGGACCGCTCGCATAGCAAAAGCTGAGTGAAGCTCTCCGGGTCCCTGCCAGCCCCTTCAAGGTAAGTGAATCGCTATTATTTTTTGCAGGAAACTGGGGAGTAAAACTCCAGCGTTTTTACACCGGCGTGGGGATATAGTCCCATTTTCGGATAATCCAGCCCATGGTCCTTAGCCACAAAGCTGTGAATAATCTTCAGCACTAATACTGTTATAATTTTCAGTTAAGTAGAAAATTCAAAATAAAACCCACTATTCCACATTCAAAAGAACTTCAGTTAAATATTTTCTAAAAACGAAGTTGACGCTGAATGATGTAAATTGTGGGAGGAACAAACTGAAGATTTGAGAATTGCATTTGAGGAGCAATATTTGAGAAGAATATAGTCTGTCTGTATTTACTCTTAATAGAAGTAGATGCACAGGATTTTCCTTCATATGAGTTTATGTCCTGTATGTAGAGTGCAACAAATAAGATTAAGAAAAAAAAAGAGTCCAAACAGTTTATTGCAGCACATATGAGGCATTCACATTTGCACAAGATATACTATTTTTAACAGTTCTGTGAAAGGTAAAAGAAAATTTCTATTTATCAATTAAATTTATGAACCAAATTCAAAGGAAAATGACTTATGAAATGCACATACAACCCTATCTAAAGAAATGAAAAAATACCAGATCTAATACTGCCAAATGTAATTGGCTAGTAAGTTATAGTCAACATATATCGGTCTATCCATGTTTGAATGCAAGATAATTTTATTAGTTTCCATAATTATTGAAATTTTCAAATGCATGAGTTACTTGGATATGGTCAGTGAATTATGTTGATGCAATTTTAAATACATTATGAAACTGATTTGTGACAATTAGCTGTCGCTTTTATATTTAACAATGACAGTCTTCCATCTTGTAAGACAATGGTTTGGGCTTTGGTGGTCAACTATGTTAATTATTGTCTGGTGTGGTTCATTATATTAAACAACCAGTGATAATTCAGATCTCCAATTAACAGAATGAACCATACAAGATAAGCATTGCCCTATTTATTGTGTGCAATTTGAAGAGAAAAAAGATAAACAATAGATAAATGTGGAAAGCCATTGATCTGGTCATACTTCAAATGGTTTAGAATTTCTGAACAGGCCATTTATTCTTTCGTCTTGGTTTTTGCCTGGCGTCAATGAGAAAATTAATCAAATTTAATTCTTCACCTGATCAAAACCACCGTCAGGCACCAAGTAAAAATAGCAGTGGTAATAAGGTCATAAATAAACAGTTCAAATTAATTTCAAATATGCTTACAGGTTGAACTAATAGTGGTTCTGCATTCATAGAATTATCATAGCATTTACAGTGCAGGAGGCGGCCATTCGGCCCATCGAGTCTGCAGCGGCTCCTGGAACGAGATCCCTGCCCAAGGTCAACACCCCCACCCTATCCCCATAACCCAGCAACCCCACCCAACACCAAGGACAATTTTGGACACTAAGTGCAATTTAGCATGGCCAATCCATCTAACCTCAACCTCTTTGGACTGTGGGAGGAAACGGGAGCACCCGGAGGAAACCCATGCACACACGGGGAGGATGGGCAAACTCCGCACAGACAGTGACCCAAGCCGGAATCGAACCTGGGACCCTGGAGCTGTGAAGCAATTGTGCTAGCCACAATGCTACCATGCTGCCCCTGCATTGATCAGTTAAATGTCATTAAATCTTGTTTGTGGAGCTTTGAACTGATAAGACTGCACAGAAAGCAGCTACAAAATTCAGTAACAGTTGATCTAGTTGGAAACAAAAAATACAAATTCAAAGGCAGTAAAATCAAACCAAAGGCATACTAGGAACTCTAAGCCATTCACTATGTTTCTTATAAATAAAGGACTGAAGAAATGAGAGCGTTAAAATTGTACAAATTCTTTGGACCAAGTCATCAAATTGACAGGTCTGGCAGAACCATTCATGATCTGTTAAAGGAAGCCACCAGAATTCTATTTCAAAGTTATGTGGGCAAACATAATTTAGCAGAATGAATCAAATCTGTCAGCATTGGGACACAGAAGGCATAACTACTAAATTTATGCAAACTATTACAGATTTCACTTGGCCTCTGATGATATTCAGTTTGTAAATGTAGAGTGTAATATTGCATCGAGTAAAATGAAGCTTGCTTAAATAAATCTTGGAGATTTGAATAAAATTAAAATATATTCCAAATAAATAACTGGAAGTACTTAATTACATCACTATACTTAATCAAAAAGCTAAAAATGTTAACTTCAAAAAACAATCCTGTATGCCGAATATTACAAAGAGGAATCACATCAACTAGTGTTAATTAATTTTTCATTTCTCATTTTCAAAGTTGAAATTGTCTGTAGAACGTCACTTTCAAAATCTGTTAAAATCAATGTGAGTTTTTAATCCTCTTATGAACTTGTAGTCCAGATTCATTCATCTCTCAAGTACAAACATGACCATAGACACTAATGTAGTTCTGTTTGTTTTTAAGCAAGCAGGTGAATAATTTGCCATGATGAATTTCTCTCCGAAACTTTCCTCATTTAAAATCGGCCCATGCCATTCAGCCAACTGGCTGAAACTAGTATCAATGCAGTTCAATGTGCAGATGGCAGACTGGAGTTCCACAGGCTCCACGTTGTACTCTCTGATGGCTGATTCTAAATGTTAAAGTAACTCAAACCAGTTACACTTCTTGTTCTTCACTACACTAAAAGTTTCCATCCCAAGACCTCCTGGTCATTCTGTGGTTTTGCATGGAGCTGGAGTCATCCCTGATTATGTATAAGCTGATTAGCATCAGACTAATAATTGGAAATTATTTTGCATTTCTTGACTTCAGTGCAGCTGGGAGAGGTAGATTAGGCTCCGATTCTTGGATTGTTCTATTGCATTTAAATTAATATAAATGATTTTGCATTGATATGAAAGTAATGTAATGGTAGCTTCAGATTCAATACATGTCAAAACAATACATAAATAAACTTATACATTACAAAGAATGCAAATTAAGGAGAGAAATGGAAATTAGATACCAACTTTTACTATTGAATATTTTAAGATTTTCGATATTTCACAGAAGTAATTTAAGGCTCTCTTTGGGGCATTATTTGCTGCAGGAAAAGCATCATATCCAATGATACTGATTTCATACTCCAACTTCAGTATTGGCCATCGCTTTAGTAGTTCTGACCAACTATCTGAGAACAATATCCAATGCCAAAGTAAATTTAAAATGGCTTTGAATACTCAACCACGAGAACGGTGTTGGGGGAAATTGCCTTTTTAGAATCGAACTACCACCACTTTTCAAAAATGATCCTTTCTTTTGGAACACCAAGTTTTTCTAGCTGTTGAGAAATAGCCTCGATCATTGGGGGTGGACCACAAATATAACAGAGGCTTTCCTTTGATACATGCGCCAGAGTCTTTTCAGATATTCTTCCAGCTAAAATAAAAATGAAAATTGTTTAAGAATTGTATCTAAAAAAAACATTTATATTTAAATAATTTGACACTCCTCCATCATATTTTTTAGTCCATGATATGGAAGTTAATGGCAGTTATGAATAAAAACTCAGAATATTACCAACTTGCCTATAAACAGAGAGATTCACAACCTCAGAACATCTGAAAGTACCTCACAGCGAACAACTACTTTCAAAGAGTAAATTCACTGTTGGAGTGTAAATAAATGTAGCAACTAATTCACACACATGTAATGAGATAAACCATGAGACTGAGGGATTGGATTTGGGATAACAATTGGCCTCACACAAAGAAACCCACTCCATTTCTTTTAGACAAGTGTTGAGTTTTTTTTGCCATCTGAGGAAGCAGATGGTGCCTTGTTTTAACATTTAAACCAAAAGATGGCACCTTTGACGAAACAGTCCTCCCTCAGGATACACTGGAAAATTAGCCTAGATTGTGCATTCATGTCCTTGAAGGGCTATTAAATCGATCTGGTAGAGGTTAGAATGCTCCAATTGAGCAAAGACTGACAGCTCACCTCACCCCCAATCCCACTTTACATCTTCCTTCCAACTATCTTTACAATATGAATTCTTCCAGATTAAGCTTGTGGGAGACAGCCCTGGAAATCTTTATTTTTTTAAAATATACATAACCAATTACCTTTCGCAATTGCCATTGAATCTGTTTTCACTGCCCTTTGAGGCGATGCATTCCTGATCATAACTAAGTATTTTTTTCACTCATCTTCCCTCTGGTTCTTTTGGCATTTGTCTTAAATCTCTGGCCTCTGGTGACCAACCCTCCAGTCTGTGAAAACTTATTTTGTTAAAATCATTCCTCTCTGCACCCTTTACAAGGTCTGGAAATCCTTCGTAAAAGATGGTGTCAAGTATTGAACTTTCTTTCAAACTGTATGCTTCGATTTATAAAGCTCAGGCGCCCATGTCAATTTAAAAAAATATCTTTCATGCTACCTTCAAAGATTTGAGATGCAAACCCTCAGATTTTTCTATTCTAGTAACTTCTGAAAATTGTACCATTTGATTTATATTGTCTCTCCTCATTCTTTCTTCCAAAATGCATCATTTCAGAGTTCTCTACATTAAATTTCATCTGGCCATTTCACCAGTCTATCTCTGAAGTCCTCTATTGTTCATCAAATTTACAAAAGCTTTGCTTCATCTGAAAACTTTGAAATACCCTTTAGATTCAACTTGGATTTTATTTGGCCAATATAAAAATATTTGAAGTGACCTTTTATCACTTAGTTTTAGGAAAAAACTTTTCATTTCCCTACTGTATTTATCTAACAATTTAAAACTAGCACTATTACTGTGCAATTACGTCATTATATGGAAACCTCTGAGGAAGTACTGCAGATTCTGCTACCAAATGCCGCCAATAAATTTGTAACTAGATTAAACATATTGTACATGTATTTTGGGATCAGAAGGATGACATCTGTGGGCTGGATATAATTAAAAATATTACATGTTTAAATATTATGTCCGTGGGTTTCAGTAATGGACACTGGAAGAACTGTACCCATATAACAGCTTGACATAAAATGGATCCTTCACGATTCTATTTGAAGGTGGGTCACAACTGGTATTTTATATTGTATGGTTTTGCTTCAGCTTTCTTTTTCACTTCACAATGCTTTAAAATTGAGAATATTTATAAGCTATGATTCGTTTCCCTCCTCACATTGGTTAGGGCTTAGAGGAAGTTGTGAAGATTATTTCTGATTCACAGGCTCTATACTTAGATTTTTGTACTACCATAATCATAATTGAGGCATGGAACATACAGTCAAGGTAATTATCAACAACTATCTCAATTTGGAGAAAAGAAAATCAAATAATTACCAGCTGTTTTCATTTAAAAGTGTGGGTGTACGTATGTGGGGGCAGATGCTAGTAGAAAGAGAAACTTGCATGTTTTGTACAACACAGATATACTATTTTGGATTCCTCAATTGGCAAACTACATTAAAAAAAACAATTAAACCAAAAGACATTTTTACAACATTTTTGGTGACAAATATACTTTTGTGCGAAAATTTTGTGTTTTACAATGTATATCGGATAATTAACTATGTTGCAAAATTATGTTTGACCCTACTTTCTGTGCCCTCTGCTGAGACAGCAGCTCTTTGTAGTTGAAGTCAGATTTAGAAAGTAGGTTTTTAGACAAAAGGTACTAATTGGCTTGGATGTTTGTATAAGAGGCAATTTGTAGGAATAGATAGTGTATATACAAAATGCTTGTGATTTTGTAACCTAAGAATTACTAATATCAGAAAGATGGTTGTTAGCTGAACTAGCCACATTCCTGAATAACCATTAGCTGGGTTAAGTTATAAACTGTATAAACAACCTCATTGAATGGGACCCAGACGTGGATATTTCTAGGGAGTATTTTAACAGCCACTAATAACAGCTCCACAGGACAACGAGCACAATGTATCCTCAATAGCTGAAGGTCTCCAGATGCAGGCAGGAGACATAACTTTGTTAGTTTTGAGTGACTTCTGCATGAAGTTAGAGGCTGGGAAGACACCAACCCACTTCAACCATATATGGCCCAAACTGGGATACTAAGAAAATTGTTTGACTGCATGTATATTGAATTGTGACGCAAATAAAGTTGATTAGTTGTATCTAAATGCGAGTACGAGCTAACTCCGCTCTTTGAATCTGTATATGAACCCAATGTAAGCCTTGGCTCAAGCGAGAAAGTGCGCTGACAAAGACTGCGGAGTCCAAGGCCTTTCTCCCAGAGCTCTGATATAATAAACTGCTTCTTTACTCATTCAAAGGTCTGCGTGTGAATATTTTCACCCCAACTGAAAAACGTAATTTCACCTTAGTGACCTGTAGTTAACATGATTATTATACACAAATTAATGTCTCAAAGTACACTTGAGAAGCTGCAAAAAAATATTCAGCTAAACGTGAATGTAAAACGACTTCATTTTGTAGATCAAATACCCCGTACAATAGAATGATTGTGGCAATTTGACTGTTTATTTCAAACAGCTACAAATCACCCAAATATTTGGAGTGAATATTTCGAAATTAAAAAAACATATACAACCAAATGTAATATTAAGCTTTCAAGTTAAAAAAGTACACATCAGGGAATAGACTGCAAAATTTGAGCATCTCCACAGAAATATTCCTAGTCATGAATTCAGGTAGCAATCCAGCTTCTAACAAATCTATGAGAAAATGCTGGAAAAATCTCAGCAGGTCCGGCAGCATCTGTAGGGAGAGAAAAGAGCTAACGTTTCGAGTCCAGATGACCCTTTGTCAAAGCCCACCTTTGGGTCATTTGGACTCAAAACGTTAGGTCTTTTCTCTCCCTACAGATGCTGCCAGACCTGCTGAGATTTTCCAGCATTTTCTCTTTGGTTTCAGATTCCAGCATCCACAATAGTTTGCTTTTGTCTCGCTGATCTATGTCTGTTATGACATTAGTTTATTTAATTCTAATCACACTGAAAAAGCTTATATTTGGCCAGAAACTCCATAGACTCCTGCAGCCAGTGGGCAGATAAAGCTACAACCGTCCTGTTTTCTCAGGTGACTGGCAAGGAAGTTCTGTTTTTTCCTTGAGCCTTAAGTGTTCAGGCACCTATCTAAACTGTGTCTTGTAAAGCATACAGCTGTCATCATGCCATCACCCCATATACTTTGTTTGCACATTGTGATATCATAATGCAATTTTGCTGCCTATGGCCAATTTATCACAGCCAATCTATACCCAATTCATAACTAGGAGCAGGAGTAAGCCATCTGGCCCCATAAACCTTCTTTGCCATTCAATAAGATCATGGCTAATTTTACTGTGGATTCAGCTCCACTTAACCGCCCGCTCACAATAATCCTTAATTGCTTTACTATTCAAAAATCTACCTATCTTTGCTTGAAAAACATTGGATGAAGTTGCCTCTGACAAATTAAGTACTTTACCCGTCAGTCTGGCCTCAATAAAACTCGAGAGGGATCTGTAGGTATAGTATTATTTATTTTTAAACAACTTGCAAGGCTGACCCGCTCTATAGAGATTCAGAACACATGCAGTCTCCTGAAGCCCCCAGAAACGAGTGAGGTCGGAGACAAAGAAATCTCTGCACATATCATTCAAATGGCATCATGTTTCACATACAAGATTCCCATAGGTCATCCTATACACCTCCTGACCTGGCCATATATCCTGATTGGCTAACTTCTCATTCCTCAACACTGGGCCTCTTGTTACCCAGCATCCTTTTCACCACCCTCTGCACGAGGCTACACCCCCCCCCCCCCCCACCCCCCAAGCCATGCTTTGCTGAATCCCTTTGTTCTTTGTCTGTGAACTCACTACCATCAGACCGGCTCTATCATCTACATTATTCTAACTAATAATCCTATTTTATATCACATTCATTTGTTCAATTCCTCACCTCAACTGCTTCACTGGGCAGAGATTTCTACAGATTCCAGCACCTGTTCCTGTACCAACCTCCCCGAACAGGTGCCGGAACATGGCGATTAGGGGCTTTTCACAGTAACTTCATTTGAAGCCAACTTTTGACAATAAGCGATTTTCATTTTCAGATTTACAACCCTTTGGGTGAAGACGTTCCACCTCCACTCAGTCCTAAATCTGTACCACCTTATGTTGAGGCTACGCCCCCTAGTTCTACTTTCACCCGCCAGTGGAAACAACTTCCCTGCTTCTATTTTATCTAATCCCTGCATAACTTTAATGCTTCTATTAGACTCCACCCTCATTTTTCTAAATTTCAATGAATACCATTCTACTCAGTCTCTCCTCATAAACTAATCCTCTCAACTCCGGAATCAAACTTGTGAATCTCCTCTGCACACACACTAATGCCAGTACATCCTTTCTCAAGTAAGGAGACCACAACCCTATACACCTGCAACATAACGTCCCTGTTTTTAAATTCCGCCCCCTAGCAATGAAGGACAAAATACCATTTGCCTTTATAATTACCTGCTGCACCTGCAAACCAACTTTTTGCAATTCATGCACAAGGACACGGGCAGCATGGTAGCACAGTTGCTTCACAGCTCCAGGGTCCCAAGTTCGATTCCCGCCTTGGGTCATTGTCTGTGCGGAGTCTGCACGTTCGCCCCATGCCCGAGTGGGCTTCCCCCGGGTGCTCTGGTTTCCTCCCACAGTCCTAAAATATGCAGGTTAGGTGGATTGGCCATGCTAAATTGCCCCTTTGTGTCCAAAAAAGGGTGGGGTTACTGGGATAGGGTGGAGGTGTCGGCTTAGGTAGGGTGCTCTTTCCATGGGCTTGTGCAGACTTGATGGGCTGAATGGCCTCCTTCTGCACTGTAGATTCTATGATACCCAGGTCCCTTTGCACAGCAGCATGCTGCAATTTTTTACCATTTAAACAATAGTCCATTTTTCTGTTATTCCTACCAAAATAGATGACCTCACATTTACCAACATTGTACTTCATCTGCCAGACCCTTGCCCACTCACTTAAGCTACCTATATCCCTCTGCAGACTTTGTGTCCTCTGCTTCACTTTTGCTCTACCACTGATCTTAAGTGTCATCTATGAGCTTTGACACATTACACTCTGCTGCTACAGAATGGCAGAAGCCTTCCACATAAACAATCTTTTAAGTCAACACAATTAGAGAAATGAATGCGAGGCTCAAAGACTGGTGTTGTAGAGGTGAGTTGCAGAGCACTGGCACCAATACTGGAAAAAGTGGGGGCTGTCTCTCTGGGATGGTTTACACCTGAACCATGCTGGGATCAGTGTTCTAGCGAGCCACATAACATGGGAAGTAAAGGGGATTTTAAATGAAATAGTGGGGGAAGGGATCAAATTTGGAAAGATATGGTGAATCAAAGAGTAAAGACAAAGCAGAGAAAGATACCACGATGGGACATGAAAAACAGATCATGACAAGAAAGGATAGAGAGTGCAAGCCTATGAGTAAATCGGCAGATAAGACTCAAGGTTACAAAAATAAGAAAAGAAAAAAGCTAAAGGCTCTGGGGTAAATTTTCCAATCCAACCCACCTTGGGAATTGTCATGGGCGGGATGGACAATTTGACAGACCATTACAAGGTCCGTTGACCCTGGGCAGTAATTTCTGGTCTTGGGCGGGTGCAAACTGAAAATCCCGCCCTCATTATCTGAATGCACGAAGCATTCAAAAAACAGATGAGATTACAGAGACATGGCTGCAGGATGATATAGATTGGGATCTAAATATTGAAGGGTGCATGACATTTAGGAAGGACAGGAAGCTAGGAAAAGATGGAGGGGTGGTTCTGTTAATTAATGCTGGTATTCGCACAATAGAGAGATGGCACAAGCACAAGAAAGCAGGATGTAGAAACAGTTTGGGCAGAGATGAGAAATGATAAAGGCAAGAAGTGGTGTATAGGATCCCTAATAGTACCCACACAGTAGGATCACGTATAAAGGAAGAAATAATAGGAGTTTGTCAGAACAGTATGGCGATAACCATGGTGGATTTTAATCTACATATAGACTAGAAACTTCAGATTAACAAAGTAGCCTAGACGAGGGGTTCAGAGCATGTTTTCAATATTGCTTCTTAGACCAACACATTCTGAAGCCAATCAGATAACAGGTTGTGCTAGAACGGGTAGCGTGCAATGGGGTGGGATTTAAAATTTTCAGGTTTTTTTTTTCTCCCCCCCCCCAGTTTTTTTCCACCTAACCTGCACATCGTTGGGTTGTTGGGGTGATACTCACGCAGCACGGTAGCATTGTGGGCAGCACGGTAGCATTGTGGGCAGCACGGTAGCATTGTGGGCAGCACGGTAGCATTGTGGGCAGCACGGTAGCATTGTGGGCAGCACGGTAGCATTGTGGGCAGCACGGTAGCATTGTGGGCAGCACGGTAGCATTGTGGGCAGCACGGTAGCATTGTGGGCAGCACGGTAGCATTGTGGGCAGCACGGTAGCATTGTGGGCAGCACGGTAGCATTGTGGGCAGCACAAGTGCTTCACAGCTCCAGGGTCCCAGGTTTGATTCCCAGCTTGGGTCACTGTCTGCACATTCTCCCCGTGTGTGCGTGGGTTTCCTCCGGGTGCTGCGGTTTCCTCCCACAGTCCAAAGATGTGCAGGTTAGGTGGACTGGCCATGCTAAATTGCATTTAATGTCCAAAATTGTCCTTGGTATTGGGTGGGGCTACTAGGTTATGGGGATAGGGTGGAGGTGTGGACCTTGAGTAGGGTGCTCTTTCCAAGAGCGGGTGCAGACTCGATGGGCCGAATGGCCTCCTTCTGCACTGTAAATTCTATGATTCTATGAGATACGGAGAGAATGTGCAAACTCTATATGGACAGTGACTCGGAGCTGGGATCGAACCTGGGTCCTCAGCGCAGCAGTGCTAACCACCGCACCACAGTGCCGCCCTACAATGGGGTAGGATTAATTCATGACTTCATGGTGAAGGTGCCATTAGGTTGCAGCAATCAGAATATGATTGAATTCTACGTCCCATTTGAGGGAGAGAATGGGTCCAAGGCTTGTATTTCAAACTTAAACATGGACAATTATAAGGGCATGGAAGCAGAGCTAGCTAAAGTGAACTGGCAAGTAAAGTTAAGGGGTTGGTTAATAGAGACGCAATGGCAGACATTTAAAGGGATATTCAAAATACACAGAACAGATACATTCCAACAAGAAATAAAAATTCCAAGGGGCGGACCCACCATCCGTGATGAACTAAAAATGTTAAAGATACCATAAGACCTAAAGAAATAAGCAGATAATTGCACAAGTGTAGGTGGCAGGTCAGAAGATTGGCAAAATATTTTTAAAAAGCAAAGAATGGTAAAGATTTAATAAGGAGGGAAAAATAGAATACGAAAGAGAGCTAGCTAGAAATCTAAAGATGGATAGCAAAAGTTTCTGTAGGTACTTAAAAAAGAAAACAGCAAACAAAGTAAGTGAGGATTGGTCCTATAGAAAGTGAGTCTGGGTAACTAATAATGTAAAATAAGGAGATGTCAGATGATTTGAACAGGTATTTTGCATTGGTCTTCACTACAGAGGATACAAACATCCCAGAAATACCTGTATATCAGGAAATGGAAGGGAGAGAGGAACTCTGGAAAATTACAATCACCAGGGAAGTGGTACCGAGCAAATAGCTGGAGCTGCAGGCTGACAAGTCCCTGGGTCCTGATGGACTTCATTCAAGGGTCTTAAAGATGCGGCTAGTGATATAGTTAGTACATTGGTTTAATTTTCCAAAGTTCACTAGGTTCGGGAAAGGTACAATTAGATTGGAAAATGGCAAATGTCGTTCCTTATTCAAAAAAGGAGGGAGACAATCCAGGAAAGTTAGCTTAAGATCTGTCATAGGAAAAATATTAAAAGCTAAAAGACATTACATCAGGGCAGAATCAACGTGGCTTGGGCTGAAGGAAATAGTGTTTAACCAATTTGCTGGAGTTCTTGTAGAAGTAACATATGCTGTGGATAAAGGGGAACTAGGTACTTAAGATTTCTAGAAAGCAGTTGATAAGGTGCCACATGGAAGGTTATTGCAGGAAAAAAGGCTCATGATACAGGGGGTAATATATTGGCATGGATAGAAGGTTGGTTAGCTAACACAAACAGGCATATACAGAAATGGGTTGTTTTCTGGTTGGCAAGATGCAATGAGTAGTGCGCCTCAGGGATCGGTGGTGGGTCCTCAACTTTATATAATTTATATAAATGACTCGGATGAAGGGACCAAAGGTATGGTTGCTAAATTTGCTGCTGACACAAAGATAGGAGTATAATGTGGGAAAATGCGAAATTGTCCTGTTTGGCAGGAAGCATAAAAAAGTGGCATATTAAATGGAGAGAGGTTGCCTCTCTCCATACAGATACAGATGGGACTGAGTATCCTAGTTGCTAAATCATAAAAGGCGAGTATGCCGTAGACCGTTACGGAAAGTAATTAGGAAAGTTAATTGAATGTTGTATTTTATTGCGATGGGAATCAAAGACAAAAAAAAAAGAGAGATATTAAGCTTCAGTTTTACAGGACATTGGTGGGACCACATCTGGAAAACTGTGCAGAATATTGGTCTCCTTATTTACGGAAGGACGTAAATGCATTGGAAGCAGTTCAAAAAAGCTTTACTAGGCCAATACATGGAATGGGTGCTTTGTCTTACGAGGAAAGGATGGACAGGCTCGGCTTGTATCTGCTGGAGTTCAGAGGTGACTTGATTGAAATATATAAGATCTCAAGGAGTCGTGACAGGCTGGATGTGGAAAGTATGCTTCCTCTGGTGGGAGAATCTAGAACTAGTGATCATTGTAAAAAAAAAGGGTTACCCATTTATGACAGATGAGGAGAAATTTTCTCTCTCAAGTGGGTAGTGAAGCTTTGGGACTTTCGTCCTCAAAACGTGACGGAAGCAGAGTCTTTGAATATTTTCTTTTCTTAAATAAATTTAGAGTACCCAATTCGTTTTTTTCAAATTAAGGGGCAATTTAGTGTGGCCAATCCACCTAACCTACACATCTTTGGGTTGTGGGGGTGAAACACATGCAGGCATGGGGAGAATGTGCAAACTCCGCACAGACAGTGACCCAGGGCCGGGATCAAACCCAGGTCCTCAGTGCCGCCCACGTCTTTGAATATTTTCAAGGCAGAGGTAGATAGATTTGTCATAAGCAAGGGGTTGGAAACATTATCAGGGATAGGCAGGAATGTGGAGTTGAGGTGACAATATTGGATGGGAATAGACACGAATCAGTCTTGGCTACAATACGTCTGCAATCGAAAAGCTTGCCAAAACCAGGCTTAAATATGAGCAACAAACAAGGCCAACTGCAGCCATAGTACTGTACCTCAGAAAGGAGGAAACCCTTTCATGAGTTGAGAAAGCGAAAAAGTAAATACACATGACGATTAAGCACAAAAAAAACCAACGATGGTATTCTGGACTCCCAACATTTATCCACAATTCCATGGTAGCTGATAATAAAAAATAATGCCAGTCCAAATAAATTGTTTGCTGAGGTTATACAAGGAATTCTCCCAAATCTCCTTTGCAGTTGTTGGTCTGGATCGGAATGTAAGTGAACCAATCATTCCCTTGAGCATGTTCCATTATTCATTTAGATGAAAGTTAATCTGTACCTGAATTCATCTGTTCCATACCCCTGAATACCCTTACCCAATAGAAGTCTATCAATCTACGTCCTGAAAATTTCAATTGATCCAGAATTTCCAGTAGTTTGAGGAAGCAAGTTACAAATTTCCATTGCCTTGTGTGTGATAAAGTACTTCCTGACTGTACTTTAAATAGCTTGACTCTGGATTAGGCCTCCAAGTTCTGGATTCCCATAACAAAGTAAATAGTTTGTTTCTGGTCGACTCGTATCAAAAATCTGATTCAATCACCGTCCAATCTTCTAAACTCAGAGAAATTCGAACTAAGTTTATGCAACCTATCTTCATATTTTAACCAGTTAAGTTTTTTTTTCATGAATATGCATTGTATCATCTCCAAGGCCAATATATCTTTCCTGAGATTCAGTGGTCAAATTAAATGTCCTGGAAGTATAACATGAAACATTATCTTTCACTGATTAGGTTTCTGTTATTTCCAGTAATCTTTATTTTTCCATACGATTTCAAGTATACATAGTTGTTCTTTTCTATTCGAAGATGCAAGGTTACTTTCTTGGGTAACCTGCTTTTCTTTTTTTGTGTAGAATAAAACTGAGGAGCAGTGCTATTTATTTCTACCAGCCTGAGTTTATCAAGCTATAATTAGTACTTTTATGGTACATTTGGTTAAACCAAAGAGAAAATGCTGGAAAATCTCAGCAGGTCTGGCAGCATCTGTAGGGAGAGAAAAGAGCTAATGTTTCAAGTCCAGATGACCCTTTGTCAAAGCCCATGGTTGAACCATATGGACACAGCGATGCTTACCAGTTACATAAGGGTGGATATCTGCAGATATTTCTAAGTTTTGCTGTGTCACATGAAAACGACAGTTAATGTTTCCAGAAAACTCCTTTGCGATGTTTATGATGTTTCTCTGGAAGATAAGTTCATATAGTATTAGTTATATGCCAACTACAAGAAAATGATGGATGAGAGGTCGGCTAGCAAAGAGGCGAGAGAAAGGGAAGAATGAGAAACAGAAGGGGAGGAAGCCAACAGACTCTCTGATTGTTGGAGGTGTGCAACACATATTTGGGTACCATAGAAGAAGCATTATTCGGAACTTAAACTAATATACCGATCTGGGAGTGCTTAATGAATAGTAAAGAACAAAATTGTTCTATTCCTTGGTCTTTGCTGATTAAAGCCAACAATTCAAAGATATTAAAAAGAAAATAATTTAACATTTTCCACATCTTTAATCCTATATTCCAAAATAAAAACACATTCAAGAGAAGTGTGGATTGAAGATAGGGTATATCAAATCCCTGATAACAAAAACACAGAACCTGCAGGAAATGTGAAGTTAGCCAAATTTCAACTGGTGGAACAAATGGCTGAAGGTAGCAACTTATTCCGATTAAAACAGAAGCAAACAAAGCCTAGCAAATGGCAAAAGCTAACAATTGCTGGCCTTTCTTGGCCAAGGGGAATTTTAAACCAACAGACAATGTATTGCCTATTAAGTGAATAAATGACAGCTAAGCACTAAAGGAAACTTAAAATTCCACTGGCAGCTCAATGCTTCTAACGTAAGGCCAGGAAAATTAGGTTAAACCACCAGTTTGATGTGTTGCTAAATTACATTATACATTGTAATAAAAATCGAGTCCAAATTCTGCTCTGAATCAGTTTGTGGAGCAGCAGTGTCATCCATCACTGATCTAGTCCAGCTACAGATTGGCTCTGCAGTTTTAAAATGTAAAAGGAAAGCAAAAGTAAAGATAAACCAACCTTGAAAATAAGCTCATCTGTGTTTCTGGCACTATAGTAGAGGTGCACTGATCCTGGTTTGTATTTACAATACTTGCTGCCTTGCAATCTGTTGAGATCCGCCACGTGCAAGAGTATAGAATACAAGGGATTAATGCCCACTCCACCTGCAACTAACAACAGGTTCACTGGAGAGTCAGAAGGCTGAGGGTCAAAGAAGAAATCACCTCCTACACGAAGAGTTACTTCTGAACCAATATCACACTAAAAAAGAAAATGAAAAGTTTTTGTTGCAAATAGTTGTGAAAGAAGTAGCATTTCTGGAAAATGCAACATTGAAGACTCAAAATATCTCCTGAGCAATTGTCATTCACTATTGGCAAATCTTACTTCCTCAAATTAAGTGAAAGATCATATTTAATTTGAGGCAAAACATTGTAATTACATTTCGGCAGAACTTCCCCTACAGCTAAACTAAATGTCAATGTACATTACTTAATGCTGCTAATTCAATAACAATATATTACAAAAATAAAAACACTGCACACTTCTTGAACATTGTTTAATTTGAAATGTAATGCCAAAGCTTTGAATAAAGTTCACTAAAATTCAACATTCTTTAAAAAAAAGAGGACTGTTATGAATATGTTAAACTGAATATGTTATATGACTGACTATGGGTAATAAACTAATATTTTTACAAAATCAACAAACACATTGGCTGGGATTCTCCGGCATCCCAGCCACGTGTTTCTTGGCGGCGCACCATTCACTGGCGGTGGGAATCTCTGGTCCCGCCACTGTCAATGGAATTTCCCATTGTAACCACCCCTCACTGCCAGGAAACCCTCAGGCGGGGGTGCGCTTCTGGCGGGACCAGAGAATCCCGCCGGCCGCAAATGGCCAGAAAATACCGGTCATTATTTTTCTCTGTAAATGGGTAGTACAATAGTATTTTTGTTAGTGCTTTAACATTATCATAAAACTGTAAGAAGTGCATGTGACCACTACTGCTACGATTCAAATAGCAATACCAGTTGTGTGAATAGAATCAAGGTCAACACAGCAAACACACAATTGCAATTTGGCTGTCCACATGTGAATATGGCCACCAGGGTTGAACATAAGGTTAACACTTCTTTTCTCCCATTCTTGTATATGGTATTGAGCACAACCGGATATTGAAGTTTCACTGATCTCCCAGTGATTGATCATCCCAATGAGGGAACCTCAAGATTGTCTCAGCACAGAATAGGCTCCTTGAAGTCACTGAACTGCAACGGGTACTGTGGGATTTCAAAGTTCAACTTGGGCAGGTATTCATTTTGAACAGACACATACACCAACCTGAAGGAAGGTGCATTATGGTAGAATGTCCATTCATTAATGAAAAAGATTAATGGAAATTATATGTTTCAAGAGTGCTTTCAAGGTGTTATTTTGCTGTTTCTTTGATACATGAAAGGAACACTTGCTGTTTCTTAGCTCACTGCAGAACACAGAACGAGCTCATTATTTTATGTCTGAATATAGTAGATGGCCCAATATGGCTTTTTAAAAAAGAGCAGCATTTAGCAAACGTTGCCACAAATGTGATATTATTTTGACATTTCAAGTACTGCATTCACAATTTGAGTATTCACTCACACCTTTAGCACAAAATCAAAGTTGATACTCCAGTACAGTAGTGAAGGAGATCTACCCAAAAGGGCTCCTTCTTTTGGATGAGACATTAAACTAAAGACCCCATCTACTGGCTTGGTTGACATAGAGGATCCTATGGCATCATTCAAATAAGAGCAGGGTCGATACCAGTGTCCTGGCCAATATTTATCCCTCAATCAACATCATAAAGACAGATTATCTGGTCATTATCATATTGTGGGAGCTTACTGTGTGCATCATGGCTGTCAACCAATCTTCTCATGCAGTATAAATTGTTGGTCTTTTTACTATTGGTTTATCTTGTGAGCTATCCTGATGAGTGCAAATGAAAAGCTTCAATAGCATGTCTGTTTCTTTCAGCAATATTCAAGAACTAAAATATAAAGGCAATTGCCTTTATAATAAATCTGAGTTTAAAATTAAGTTAAAAACTTATGCGCATCATTGCTTCAGTAATTTGCATAGAAAATTCAAAATCTAAATTTTTCAACAAAATAAAATATACAGTTAAGAAAGATTTTTAAAACCTCTTGCTGTTTTCTAGAGTTGAACTAACATCTTCCAGGCAGGTGATAGAGGCAAAAGCTCTGGATTTCTCTTGAGGCAGTAATTTATCTAAGAGACAGTTAGATGCTGCAGGGATAATGTGGAGCTCGATAAAAGGATAGGCTAGTTTGAGCTAAACAGCTGCCTTCATCTGTACTCATCTTTTCGACTTGACTGGAGGGGAATTGGAGAATATCTCAACCCACTTGCCAATTACAAGCTGAACATGCTGAGGTATTTTTCTATGCAAGCACCACCCCATCATTTAACCTAGGTGTTAATCATTCATGTGAGAAGCTGAACAGCGAATGTCAGCAGGTGATTAAACATCAGAGGGCATCACAGCTGAGACCAATTCTGCCCTTGAGCTCAGTTCATAAAGATGAAATGTTTACAAAGAAACGGCTGAGCAACTAAATAAATACTTTGGTTCTGTACAAATAAGATACCAGAAATGTTAAGGAATGCAGGGTTTAGTGAGAAGGAGGAACTGAAGGTGATCAGTATCAGTAGAGAAATGGTGTTGGGGAAATTGATGGATTGAAGGCTGATAAATCCTCAGGGCCTGAGAATCTGCATCCCAGGGTATTGAAGGAGGTGGCTCTTAAAATAGTAGATGCATTGGTGGTCATCTTCCAGGATTCCATAGAGTGTGGAGCAGTTCCTGCGGATTGGAAGGTGGCTAATGTAACTCCACTATTTAAAAACGGAGGTTGAGAGAAAGCAGGGAATTATAAACCAGTAAGCCTGACGTCAGTTGTGGGGAAAATTCTAGAATCCATTATCAAAGATTTTATAGCAGAACACTTAGAAAACAGTGGCAGGATTCGACAGAGTCAGCATGGATTTATGAAGGGGAATTCACGTTTGACAAATCTACTGGAATTCTTCGATGATGTAACTAGTAGAATTGATGAAGAGGAGCCGGTTGATGGTGTATTTGGATTTTCAGAAGTATTTGACAAAGTCCAGAATAAAAGATTACCGTGTAAAATTAAAACGCATGGGATGGGGGGTAGTATGTTGATATGGATAAAAAACTGGTTGGCAGACAGGAAACAAAGAGCAGTAATTAACGAGTATTTTTCAAATTGGTAGGCAGTGATTAGTGGGGTACCGCAGGGATTGGTGCAAGGACCCCAGCTATTCAGAATGTATACGAATGATTTAGATGAGGGAACAAAGTGTGATATCTCCAAATTTGCAGCTGACACCAAGTTGGGTGGGAGGGTTGTAGCCATCTAAGATGGCTACCTGCAAAGGACCATGGAAATTATGGCCAACCCAAGACTCAGACAGATACAAAGCCTATGTGTATCTAAAACACAGGTAATCAGACCTGACCAAAACCCCTACTCGTTTGCACTTTAATGGCCCATTTTCCCAGAACAATAAACTTCAATCAAGCATCCGGTACAGCCACAGACTGATCGGCGCCACTCTCCTTACTCAGAAAGCACAACTGCCAAGGTCAATTACCGCTAAGGACCCGCCCAGCTACCAAGGCAGCCGCCCCTTTATTGGCCAAAATCGAAGACAGTGATCAGAGCTCTGTCGAACTATTGGGTCCAAGGTTAAGGACCGCCCCAAAGAGCGCAAAATCCCAGAGAGATAAAAGAGAGCACAGCCATCTGTTCTGTCTCTTTTGGATCAGGCCTGTGCCAACCCAATTGTAGCAGGAACAGCCAGCTAAGTTCAAGACCAACGATCGCTACCTGACAGATGAGCCCAGCAGAGACAGAGCCACTTTCTTTGAACCAGCCAAGTGAAATCCAGATAAAGGTCTTATCCATTTGCACAGTATCAGTCGCCCTGAAGTTAAGTATAGGTTATTGTAGCTGATAGGTGTAGTTTAATTCGTAGTAGATATTGTGTTTGTATGTTGAGAAAACTCTTGTGTATGTAAATAAACCATCTTTTGAACAGACTAACTGGTTATGTGGTCATTTGATTGATATAAGGGAAAGACTTGTGGTTCACCGAGATAAATAGAAATACCCACAGTATTGGAGACGCTGTTGGGACCGAGAGCAACATTATTGGTGAACTCTGACAGGACTCGATTAGAAGTGACTGTCACTCCGAGAGAACCCACACACTTTGAAACCAATTGCAAGAAAGAGAAAGAACCACAAGTGCAAGTCCCATATCGACCAAATAACCGAATTTCGGAAGTGTGCGTACCTAACATGAAGAGCAAGGTAAACTCGTTAGAATTGTGTACAAGTATCGAAGGATTGTGAGCTGGAAAATAGCTTAAGCCATACCCGCTGTTCAAATCGCCGCCTTATTCCCCTGCCCCAAATTAAAGTAGAGAAAGAGATAAGAGAAGTAATGGCCACTAAAGCAATGGAATGACTGATGAATCCACAGGAACCCGAGGTCACAGCGACCAACAGAGCAGAGCAATGCCCCAAATGGGAGGAAGAGTTACGGAAATACTTAAAGGGGAAAGGATGGCCCTTTTGGTCGAATTTTTGCACTAATGATGAGTCAGATCCAGGAAAGATAGGACAAACGTGGTGGGAGAACCTAAGCGAGGTCCACAAGAAAAATATAGGGAAAGTCAGAAAGCCGAAGGGAATAGTGTCCTGTTTGGCAGAGTTGCGAGGCACAGAGGAGGTCGTGAAGACGCTCCGTAGGCAATTAATTGAGAAGGAAGAAAAGAACGAGGAATACAGTAACAAAAGCGAGAAGATAATTGAGCAACTCCGGGAACAGTTAGCAGCTAAGGATAAGGAAATGGCCGATGAAAAACATGCACATCAATCTTGTCTAGTTCACCTTAGCAGCTTCCAGACTCAGTACGATAAAACCTACCAAGATACATAGCCCACAGTCCTGGTATGAGAGGAAACAGAACAGGTCGCCCAGCTAACTAGCAAATGTGCAGATTTAAAAGCAGCTTTGAAAGCACTCCAGAACTCCACTAAGGAACAGAGGCAGAGTACCGTTGACCATGCTAAATGCCGACAGAAGACAGAAAAATTACAGTCGCTACTCTCAGTACAGAATGGCTTCAGGTACACTTTCGGGCAGGATATAGATGAGGAAGATGCTCCCGATTGGCAAGAGTTAAACAAAAGCGCCCAAAGATACGTAGACGACACGGGAAATCAAAATCAAGCCCACCACTCCCCAAAAGGAAAAGCACCCGCAGCACCGACTGCACAGGCAGCGCACACCCAGACTCACAATTCGACCCCCATGAATCCGGTTACCACACAATGCAAGTCATCGGATCAGGAGGAACCTGATATCGTTTACACCACCCCACTATCCATAACCCAATTAAGAGATGCTTGCATGCAAATTAGTCCATTCCAGCTCACCACAGACACACACAGCTTCTTTGAGGAGGTGCGCCAACAAAAGGTTATGTACGGCCTAGATGAGAGAGAGGAAGTAAAGCTAATAGTTATGAGCCTTAACCAGTCCGTAAGGTCAGCTTTGCCAGAACCCAAAATGTAGGAGGAACCCTACAGGAAATGAAAACAGCAATATTAGATGCCATTGGGTATAACAAAGGAGACCTAGTCGAGGGTTTAAATCACTGCAGGCTAAAGAAGGGAGAACACCCGACTGCATTTGCTGGCCGTCTATGGATTCATTTCATGGCAGTCTATAGACAGTTGAACCGCGCACAACTAAATCAGGAGGACACCACTAAATGGTTCCGCACCTTAGTCTTGCATGCCACAGGCGCAGGTCAAAAGGCTTGTGTGAACTACAACACCGCAGACCACACACACAATGAAGTTTGGGTACTTAAACGACTTTCTAGAGCATGGGAACAAACCCTACACCGACAGTCAGATCAGGACGATATAGAAGCAAACATGCACCCAGTTAGGACTAGCCAGGACCCAGCATGGATAAACGAGGGTAGACACGAGGGACAGCACTCCAGAGCACAGGCACCACGAGGTTGTTACAATTGTGGCCACAATAGACATTACACCCGCAATTGCCAACAAAACCCCCCCGAACCATCAACGATACCAACAACCAAACCCCCCACCTAGGAACAATGTTAGGCCCATTCATAATGTCAGCACCCGTTCAGACGAGCTGGGACAAATCAGGCAGACCAGTAGTTACAGGCACAGTCCGGGGACATACAGTCAATTTTATTTGGGACACAGGAGGATCCCGCACCACTTTGAATTCCTCCACCATGTTTCAACAGGACAAATGGCCCACCACAGAAACCATCACCCTGAGTGGATTCACAGGCCACATGCAACAAGGATATATCACAGTTCCCGTACCCATCCAGAAAGGGAACATTAGCACCAAACACCCTGTCATTTTAGTTGACTTACCGCAAACCACAGAGCACATTTTAGGCATTGATGTTATGAGCTCCCATAACCTTTCATTTGACCCAGTAAACAAATGTGTCTGGTGAATGGCTAAAACAGCTATGGCTCCCGCTACGCTCACAGTAGGGGATTATGAAAACAGGGTTTGCTCAGTAGGGGACTATTGGTTTAATCCGCAAACAATTAGTGCAGACTAATCGATTAGAGAGGTCCTCAGAAATCACAAAAGGTTTGTTCGCACAACACAAACGCAATAGTGGGCAGATCCCAGGTACAGTGAAGATTTTAGGTCCCGTTCCAAAGCCGCAAAAGCAAAACGGTTTCCCACAGCAAGCCGAGGATGAGATTTTGAAGGTTATTAACAGTTTGTTAGACCAAGGAGGTATCGACCCATTAGCTTCCACAAATAACGTTCCTATTTGGCCCGTAAACGGATCGAGTCCATCGTTAAATTGCCCCTGCCCTAAAATGTCACTGCACGCTGGTCATTCCTAGGTTTGGTAGGATATTGCAGAAATTATATAGATGGTTTTGACACTAAAGCAGATCCACTCTCAGAGGTCCTTAAAAAAAACACCCCATGGGAATGGCTTCCGCAGCACAGACGCCACTGATGATTTAAAACGCGCCCTCGGCACAGCCCCCATTTTACAAGTTCCTGACCCAGACTTGTCCTATGCCATAGAAGTAGCAACCACCAACCGAACCCTATCAGCAGTACTCCTGCAAGAACGACATGATCACTTAGGACCCGTAGCCTATGACTCAAGAGTATTAGACCCCCTAGAGCAAGGATTCTCAGTCGGCGAACGGAACTTGCTTGCAGTCTTTTGGGCAGTACAATACTTTGCGTACATCACAGGCCTCAACCCAGTCACAATCTTGACTGAGCACACCCCCACGCAACTATTACTAGATGGTAGATTAAAGGAGGGTTCAGTCAGCCAAATCAGAACAGCTCGCTGGACACTACTGTTACAAGGCAGGAACATTATGGTAAAACGCACCAAAACCCACACACTGCACTCACTGTACAGGATGGCATAGTTTTAAAAAACGGAATTTGTGGTGTCCCCACCCAGGACAGAAACCAATTTCATGACGATCACGGGATAGACAATACCACTGCCCATTTAAGACCTTTGTGTTGGTGGCCCAACTTAAAAAGCGATGTAACCCATTATGTTGAGAATTGCCTTATCTGTGCTCTGAACAATCCTGAACGTTACTCAAAGAAAGGACAAGCACGTTACACCCGACCTGTGAATGGCCCTTGGACAAATTTGTAAATCGATTACACCGGCCCCCTTCCCCCTTGCAGAAATGGATTCAAGTACGTGCTTGTTGTAATTGACACGTTTACTAAATGGGTAGAAGCATTTCCCTCACGGACAAACACAGCAAAGGCCACCGCTAAGATTTTGACCCAACAGATATTCACATGCTGGGGTCTCCCCCACAGCATTAAGTCAGACCAAGGTTCCCACTTCACCGGCAGAGTCATGCAAAATGTTTTAACAATTTTTGGGATCAGGCAGAAATTCCATATAGCATATCACCTCCAATCCAGTGGCAAAATGATCAGAGGGTTAGATAGGGTGGACAGCGAGAGCCTTCTCCCGCGGATGGGGGTGGCTAGCACGAGGGGACATAGCCTTAAATTGAGGGGTAATAGATATAGGACAGAGGTCAGAGGTGGGTTTTTTACGCAAAGAGTGGTGAGGCCGTGGAATGCCCTACCTGCAACAGTAGTGAACTCGCCAACATTGAGGGCATTTAAAAGTTTATTGGATAAGCATATGGATGATAAGGGCATAGTGTAGGTTAGATGGCCTTTAGTTTTTTTCCATGTCGGTGCAACATCGAGGGCCGAAGGGCCTGTACTGCGCTGTATCGTTCTATGTTCTATGTTCTATTGTCGAGAGAATGAATCGAAATTTAAAAGCGACCATTTGGAAGATGGTGCAACAGGACAATACCACGTGGGACACAGTCCTCCCATTTGCTCTCATGTTTATTTGGAATACTGTTTCCAGTTTCACAAGTTTCACCCCCCACACTCTCATGACGGGAAGGCCCATGAAGGGTACTGAATATTTATTAGGCCTCGATTTGGCAAGCCCCACAGTAACTGCCCTCACCAACAAAAAAGCAGTCCAACAGATTACAGATAACATTAAAGCGGCACAACTCGCTGCAGCTGTCCAATTGGGCAGCACGGTAGCATGGTGGTTAGCATAAATGCTTCACAGCTCCAGGTCCCAGGTTCGATTCCCGGCTGGGTCACTGTCTGTGCAGAGTCTGCACGTCCGCCTCGTGCGTGCGTGGGTTTCTTCCGGGTGCTCCGGTTTCCTCCCACAGTCCAAAGATGTGCGGGTTAGGTGGATTGGCCATGCTAAATTGCCCGTAGTGTCCTAAAAAGTAAGGTTAAGGGGGGGGTTATTGGGTTACGGGTATAGGGTGGATACGTGGGTTTGAGTAGGGTGAACATTGCTCGGCACAACATCGAGGGCTGAAGGGCCTGTTCTGTGCTGTACTGTTCTATGTTCTATGTAAAGGAGCAGAGTAAAGCCTGCATTGACAAAACGTCAATGACAACCCCGTAGAGTACACAGTCAGTCAGCAAGTAATGGTTTCACTTTATAATCCCAGTTCTTTCCTCTCCCCCAACTTTGCAGGACCCTACTCCATTTCCGACAAAGTGAGCCCCTCCATGTACAAAATAACGTACCCCAACGGTAAAACTGGTTGGTTCCACATCAACCAAATCAAAGTCTACAGTTCACAATGTACCCACTCCCACCACATCTCTCTGGCAAAAGGAGACGATCACGCCGCGCCTATCGACAACCTAGTCCGACCCCAACGCTAACTCTTGTCCACGCCCACAGACCCGAACTTGTCTCCACCCACAGGTACGGACTTTCACCTTGAACTTGACTCAGACGACAGCGAGAGTCTCCCGGATTTGATTACTATCCCTGAACACTGGTGCGATCTCTCGGCCCCCAGTCACCCCAGCCCCTGGAACCACAACTTAGATATCTTTGACCCCCTATGTGCTCTCCCCCAGCCACCACCACATCCAACGCTCGACCACAGTGACTTCCCTCCACTCCCACCGCCCCTACGCCTCACGACAAACCAGCACCTCTTTGGCACTGCAACAACTCTTGCAGACTAGTAAGGCACGATGATTCGGACCATCCGACGCCCACACGACCAAGGCACAGAAACGGCAGACACGAGTCTGGCAATCGGGAGATGGTGATGATTAAGATACTGACTCTCGTTTCAGTAATGCTTTTACAACACTGTTTGGTACAGAACCCCGAGGTGTCCAGATGATGAGAAAGAGACATCGTCTAAGTATCAAGGTGTCCAAAGTTCTGATGGAGCCTGCCCGCCTTTTTCCTTCTTTTTTTTCTACTACATGGTTTTAATTAATGTCGCTAGACACAAAATTACTCTTCTGATTCGACCGGTACGATACCCAATGTCAGTTAAAGGCACACCTTGGGAAGAAGATCACTGTTCTCCCAGTCCTTATGACAAGTTTCCACAGGACTACAAACTCTAACCGTCCACCCAGGTAGGGAGTAACGGCACTAATCCCCATCCTACCAGAGGACCACAAATGCATCCGGTCAGTTAAGCTCGGGTAGTGGAGCAAAGGCACTAACCCCCGCCTTACCCAGGGATTCCACCCATTCTTCTCCCGCAGCGGCCCACATGCACCTCATGTTCCCGTCACTTCATACGCTCTGGAATGGTTCTCTATTCTCTGCGTTGCCTTTGGCAGGCCTTAGTTTCACCTTCTCTACTCTCCCTTTGGTTGTGGTATAAAGAATGTATTTTGCCACGTTCCACACATTCACCCCTTCTTTCCTTTACTTCCCACGACCCCCTGGTCGTTCCCCACATGCTATTTACACATATGACACAATTGGTTGCTAATCACTGCTGCTATACACACTGCTACATGCGAACTACCTCTGAGCCCAGGGACGAAATTCTATAAAACTGGCCGCCCTGAAATTCAGCTGGTTAAGATAAGCCTCAACCACCACTGGTTGCAAGTAAAGAAAAGACTGGTCGAATAAATTGTCCACCCACTCCCCGCATCGACCATACGCTGTGAGTCTCTGTACTTTAAAACATTTTTTGCATTTCTTGTCTCTCCAAAATGGTATTTTGAAAAAAAAATGAGCGAGTCACACATGGCGACAATTATAACGGGTAATTGGAGTAAGGAGAGAAAGACTAATAAAACAAGATATTAACCAAAGATAATAACAGATACTATGCCTGCACCCTCAGGATTACATGGAAAACAGAAAATACAGGACGAAGCAAGGACTGCTGACATGCGTTTCGATCATTGCTGGACTTCTGCAACTGCGCACGCAAAGGACTTTTGTGACAAACACTACACCAGCCCCAAACACTACCAAACAGGCCACCACCAGCCCGGACACTACACCAGACAGACATGGAAACCCCCACCTGGTGCGAAAACATTGCCAACTGGAACCCCCTTTCAGACATAGTGCAGGCCCTTCTAGTAATTGCAATAATCTGCAGTGTCATTCAGACACTCCGATTCCGTAAATGGCGAGCAAAAGCCTCCTGTTCCCCGATATATACAGTCTGATCCCCCTTCTTTGGAATTCAATAAAATTGAACTCATGTAACAATCGCTGCTAAAAATAAACCATGTACCTCTTTAACTTTATGAGGATTAAGTAGAAATGTGATGCTGCTGTTTTAAATTTTGTACTGTATACAAGTTCTTTGATATTCACCAGCAGCATGAGAGTAGCTTAGATAGCGTTAGCTAGAGACCAACTGTGCGGATAAATTAAATGTTTTATAGTGACCTGAATTAGAGTAACCGTTAGAGATGAATTCATTTATGAATGGAATATTAGGTAAATGTCCCAAACTATAAGATAGAGTAGAGTAGAACCTTGCCTTGACCAAGGGTGACTGGTCCACCAAGGATGAACAGGGATCAATAGTGTGATCCACCACGCTTCGCGTTCAGGAACAAAAGGATAGAATGTAGCCATCTAAGATGGCCATCTGCAAAGGACCATGGGAATTATGGGCAACCCAGGACTCAGACAGATACACAGCCCATGTGTATCTAAAATACAGGTAACCAGACATAACCGAAACCCCCACTCATTTGCATTTTAATGGCCCATTTTCCCAGGACAATAGAACTCCAATCAAGCAACCGGTACAGCCACAGACTGATTGACGCCACTCCCCTTACTCAGAAAGCACAACTGCCAAGCTCAATGACTGCTAAGGACCCGCCCAGCTTACCAAGGCACCCGCCCCTTTATTGGCCGAAATCGAAGATAGTGATCAGAGCCCTATCGAACTATTGGGTCCAAGGTTAAGGGCCGCCCCAAAGAGCGTGGAACACTGTGGGCAGTTTTGGCCTCCTTATCTGAGGAAAGATGCTCTAGCTATAGAAGGAGTGCAGTGAAGATTTACCACTGATTCCTGGGATGGCAGGACTGATATACGAGGAGAGATTGAGTTGGTTAGGATTGTATTCGCTGGAGTTCAGAAGAATGAGAGGGGATCTCATAGAAACCTATAAAATTCTAACAGGACTGGATAGGGTAGATGGAGAAAGGATGTTCCCGATGGTGGGTGCACCAAAACCAGGGGGCACAGTCAGGGGATACAGGGTAGACCATTTAGGGCAGAGATGAGGAGAAATTTCTTCATCCAGAGTGGTGAGACTCTGAAATTCGTTACCACAGGAAGTAGTGCAAAACATTGTATGATTTCAAGAAGCAGTTCGATATAGCACTGAGCACGAAGGTACTCAAAGGATATGGGGAATGAGGCTATTGAGTTGGATGATCAGCCACAATCATAATGAATGGCGGAGCGGGCTTGAAGGGCCAAAAGGCCTCATCCTGCTCTTAATTTTTCTATATTTCTATGTTTACTTAGGTTGATGCGGATCAACATTTGTGGTTCATTTTCCTTCTCGAACCCTGGGCCAAGAGGTCAATTGTAGAGCAGCCCATCACCTCACTGTAATAAAGGAGATGGTTAACTCAGTACAGAGCAGAGATTGATTTTGGGATTTTCCTGATTTATAAACCCAGCTATTAACAAGAGAACCTTGATCACAGAACATACATACAGTGCAGGAGGTCATTTGGCCCATCGAATCTGCACCGACCCACTTAAGCCCTCACTTCCACCCTATCCCCGTAACCCAATAACCCCTCCTAAGCTTTTTGGTCACTAAGGGCAACTTCTCATGGCCAATCCACCTAACCTGCACGTCTTTGGACTGTGGGAGGAAACCGGAGCACCCAGCGGAAACCCACGCAGACATGGGGAGAACGTGCTGACTCCGCACAGACAGTGACCCAGCAGGGAATCAAACCTGGGACCCTGGCCACTTGTGCTACCGTGTTGCCCTAAATTTCAACTGGTTACTCAAATTTAATCTGAGCAACAAAATCTTAAAATAGGAGAAATTGTTGCATACCAACAAACCTGGCATGCTGCAGTCATACACAAAGGTTTCACTTCATTATATGACTCAATGACACTATAAAAGCGTACATGTAACCCACTCAATAATTTATGTTCAACACAATGAATTCAAGTCCAGAAGAGGAAATGTTTCACATTCACGAGGTCCATTTTGATTCATAACAAAACAGTCATCTGACACGGCAATGACATTTGAAAGTTGCGCAGAATAGAATCACCTCAAAATGTTGAAGTACGAGTTCTAGAACAGACAGTAGAACGTACAATACCAATGTAGATCACAAAAGTTGGAAATTGATGGTCATGTTTGAAAAATGAAACACTTTCATTCAATGGCATCCAAGCAAATAAATATTAAATTCTAAAATATACAGTTTCTAATTCAAGCTAGAATATTTCTGAAACAAAAAGCATTTTGCAGAGTAAAAATGCCTTTATTTTTGTCTTGCATCATTGATATCTGTATGAACCTTCTGCCAGTGAAACAGATGCAGTGTTGCAGCACCAGCTAGTGGTAGCAGAATGCATACAGATCACAACCTGGAAGTCACTACGATGTGGAATATTAATTGTGAACTCAAACAAAACAAAATTGAAATAATCCACACCATTTCCATTTTTTTGCTTCCTTTCAGTTTAAATGCAAGCTGTCATTATTTTCCAAAAATAAATAGAATTAGTGGTACTATTGTGCTAAGCTTTTTGTGAAAGTATATTTATTCATACTGCAACTGTTGTTCCAGCCTACCAAGGGTCCCAATAATGGGTAAAGAGGGAAATATATTTCACAAAAGATTTTCCTCAAAATAGGCATGCTTCAGTTTCCTCAACATGTATTCAATTTATGTAGATAACTCAGACAAAATCTGAGGATTGTTGTACAATCACCTGCATTATTTTTAATATTTTCTGCTAATATGTGCTCACTTACTGACATGAATGTCTAAATAGCAGAGCTGAAATCAAAAGAACAAAATACCTTTCTCCCACAGACGAGTAAGTGTATAAATATTTAACTCAAGATGCAATTAATATTTGTAATAAAATGGAGAACAGGCATTTTAAAATTTCAATTTCTTACAACACAAATGTGAAATGAAATGCATATTTAGAAGAAATTACTCCAACTACGTATCATAGCACAAATTATATTTAATATTATAAAAACATGGCAAATAGGAGCAGGAGGAGTCTATTTGTACCTTTCAGCTGCTCTGCTGTTCATTATGATTATGGCTGATCATCCAATTCAATAGCCTAATCTCCCTTTACCCCCATATACTTTGATCCCTATCATCCTAACTGCTATATCTAACTGCTTCTTGAAATCATGACATGCTTTGGCCTCAACTACAAATTCAACAGGCCGACCACTCTCTGGGTGAAGAAATTTCTCCTCACCTCTGCCCTAAATAGTCTTTCCCATATCTTCAGACGGTGACCCCTGGTTCTGGACACACCCATCATCCTTCCTTCATCTACCCTGTCCAGTCCTCTTAGAATTTTATAGGTTTCTATGAGACGCTCTCTCATTCTTTTGAACTCCAGTGAATACAATACTAACCAACTTGACCTCTCCTCACACATCAGTCCTGCCACCCCAGGAATAAGTCTGGTAAACCCTCTCTGCACACCCTCGAGAGAAAGAACATCCTTCCCCAGATAAGGAGACCAAAACTGCACACATTATTCCAGGTATGGCCTCACCAAAGCCCTATATAATTGTAACAAGACATCCCTGCTCCTGTACTTGAATCCTCTCTCTATGAAGGCCAGAATACCATTTACCGCCTGCTGCACCAGCATGCCTACCTTCAGTGGCTGGTGTATGAGGATACCAAGTTCTCGTTGCACATTCCCCTCTCCTAATTTTTGGGCATTCAGATAATAGTCTGCCTTCTCGTTTTTGCTACCAAAGTGGATAATTCTCCAAATTATACCGCATCTGCCATTCCTGTGCCCACTCACTCAACTTGTCCAAATCACATTGAAGGTTCTCTGCATCTTCCTCACAGCTCACCCTCCCACACAACTTGGTGTTATCTGAAAATTTGGAGTTATGACATTTTGTTCCCTCATCAAAATCATTAATATATTGTGGATAGCTGTGGCCCTGGCACCGGTCCTGGAGGTACCCCACTACACACAGTCTGCCAATTTGTAAATTCCAACTCTTTGTTTCCTGTCTGCCAACCAGCTTTCTAGCCATCTTAATACACTACCCCTAATCCCATGCACTTTGATTTTACACACTAATCTCTTATGCAGGACTTTGTCAAAAGCCTTCTGAAAGTCCAAATATACCACATCCACTGGGTCCTCCTCGTCAACTCTACTTGTTACATCCTCGAAGAATTCGAGTACATTTGTCAATCATGATTTCCCCATCATAAACCCATGCGGACTCTGTCCGATCCTACCACTATTTTCTACTTCTAAGAATTTTGGAGTTGAAGTGAGAATGGCTTCCCTTAATAACAAGGCAATATTTCTTCAAGTGTGACATGAGCAGGCCTATTTAAGTCAACGATGATCAGGTTGCAGCCATACATATCCAGCACTAAAGAAGATAATGGTTGCAGGTCAATTGTTTCAACCTCAGATGTTGCTCCGCCAAACCATCTTCTGCTGCTTCATCAGTAGGGATAATCAGTGATGTGTTCCATTCCAATCACAATTCTGCAGATAATGAGAGAGTCCATGCCTGGATGCATCTAGATGGCATTCAGGTTAGACAAGTGCCAGACAGGGGAGGCAGTCAGAGCCAGTGCCACTCCATTCCAGGTGGTATAAGGGACATTCCTGGCATGGTTGCTGGTATACTCAGCCAGGAATTTGTGAATTCTGAATTGAATTTTCTCAAGAGAGTACGGTGGTCCAACTTCTGTTCTTGTGCCTGGGTGCCATAACCTGTGTGTTCAGACTTCCAGCCCTGATTGCATAGGAGTGTACGCAGTGCCTCAGGAATATTGTCACCATCAGGACCATGCATCTGATATGCTTCAACACATAACTGGCATTGCATTATCGACATTCATATTTATGAAGGAATGTGGTGACACACAATAGAAACATTGCAACCAAATAGGTAAGCAGGATGAAAAGCTGGTATAAACGCTGACAGGAAATGTAGAACTCAACGACTGTCAATTAAGAAAGAAGATAGAAAACTCACCTATCATGCCACGGAGATTGACAAGAATTGAAAACTAATGCACTGCACTCTCTGTATGGAATTCTAAGCAATCCAATACTAAACCAAAACATTACATAAAACCTGCATAACCTTCCATCGTCTGGAAAATTTCTGATATTCAGCTGCAGCATAGTGGCACATTGGTTAGCATTGTTGATTCACAGCGTCAGGGCTCCAGATTCTATTCCCGGCTTGGGACACTGTCTGTGCAGAACTATATGTTCTCGCCAAGTTGTGTGGGTTCGTTCAGGTGCTCCGGTTTCCTCCCACAAGTCCCGAAAGATGTGCTTGTTAGGTGAATTGGACATTCTGAATTCTCCCTTGGTGTACCTGAACAGACGCTGGAATATGGCGACTAGGGGATTTTCACAGTAACTTTATTGCAGTGTTATCGTAAGCCGAATTGTGACAATAATAAAGATTATCATTAGTGAATTTCAGTTGGCCGTAAACAATCCTTCTGTGGGAGGTGTAGATCCCAGTGGTTACCCCAGCTCAACTCCTGCATCCTGAACTGTTTTGTTGAAATGACTTCAATAGTCACTTCTTTCAAACATTTTTAAGATAGTTAAGTAAATAAGATGAAGGCTGAGCAATGGGCCCATATGTCTATTCAGTCCTATGGTAGAACAGCCAAGATATGGAGGATTGGTCCTTGGCTGATATGCCAACATCTTGGCTACAATTCTACATTCAGATTCAGAAATGTCTTGCATTTGGATCGAGATCTAGGGGTACCTTTTCTCCTTTGGTGTGCCTGGAGAGGCAGTGGCATAGTAGTATTGTCATTGATCTAGTAATCCAGAGACCAGGACACGATCCAATGGCCATGCTGCACCTGAAAAGCATCTCGCCGCGGCGCAGCGTGGCCGAAAAGAAACGGTAGGCACCACTCCCGGGATCTGCCAATGTGCCCAAGTAGCGCTGACAGCTGGCATGGGCATTGCCAGGGTGCCAGGTTGACACTGCCAAGGAACCAAGCTGGCATGTATTTTTGCATGCGTGCGATCTGGCCGGGGACCCTCCTTCAGGGGCCTTGGAGATCGGGACGCCATTTAAACATGGCGACCTGATCTCTCGCTACACTGGGAAAAAACACGACTCTGTTCAGCCTCAACCCCACGTTTCCCATTCAGGCCCTTATACAACGCAAATAGCCATGTATTTATCTGCACTGTGAGATGCATGGATAAAGGCCCTTGCCAAGGACAGGAGAATTGCGCCCCTGGGGTAATGCTCTGGGGACCTGGGTTCAAATCCCTCCACAGCAGATGGTGAAATTTGAAGTGAATAAAAATCTGGAATTAAAATCTAATGGTGACCATTATCAATTGTCAGACCCATCTGGTTCACTAATACCCTTTGGGGAAAAATATCTGTCATCCTTATCTGGTCTGGCACACATGTGGTTGACTCTTTAATGTCCTCAGTGACACCCACATCCTCCAAATCAAATAGTCTAACCACCTCACCTTGCTATTCAATGGCAGTACCTTGTGGAATCTCAATCTGGGAGGCCACTATGGACCAGAAACTTAACTGGATCAGTGACATAAATGCTATGGCTATAAAGGGCAGGTGGTTACTACTGATAAGAGAACAGAATCCATTTGGTTACATTTATGAAATTAGAGGTACCATCACATTACTGGGTTTATATTATAGGTCACCAACTAATGGGAAAGATAGAAGAGTACATTTTCAAGGTAATTATAGACAGGTGCACCATCTATACAGCAGTGATAGTGGGGGATTTTAATTATCCTAATTAACCAGGTTGAGGCCTTAGACCATAAAACAAAGGAGCAGAATTAGGCCACTCGGCTCATCGAGTCTGCTCAGTCATTCAATCAAGGCTGATATTTTTCTCATCCCCATTCTCCTGCCTTCGCCCCTTACCCATGATCTCCCTGTTAATCAAGAATCTATATATCTCCGCCTTAAAGACACTCGGTGATTTGTCCTTCACAGCCTTCTGCGGCAAAGTTCCACAGATTCACCACCCTCTGGCTGAAGAAATTCGTCCTCATCTCGGTTTTAAAGGATCGTGCCTTTAGTCTGAGATGGTGTCCTCTGGTTCTAGTTTTTCCTACAAGTGGAAAGATTTACTCTATCCAGGCCTCGCAGTAAGTTTCAATAATATCCCCCCTCATCCTTCTAAACTCCAACAAGTACAGATCCAGAGTCCTCAACCGTTCCTCACACGACAAGCTGTTCATTCCAGGGATCATTCTTGTGAACCTCCTCTGGACCCTTTCCAAGGCCAGCACATCCTTCCTTAGATACGGGGCCCAAAACTGCTCACAATACTCCAAATGGGGTCTGACCAGAGCCTTATACAGCCTCAGAAGTGAATTCCTGGTCTTGTATTCTAGCCCTCTTGACATGAATGCTAACATTGCATTTGCCTTCTTAACTGCTGACTGAACCTGCACGTTAACCTTCAGAGAATTGTGAACAAGGACTCCCAAGTCCTTTGCTGGCTCAGGCTCTGGGGCAGCTCACATGGATCAAGAATCAGTCAGGAAACATTTAGGGAATTGTGATCATAGTATCATAAGGTATAGATTAGTTATGGAAATTAACTAATATGTAATGTAGAGTAAAAATAATAGCTATCTGCCAATTTCAGTGGGCTGAGAATCGTGTAACATGGAATTAAAGACAGGTATAGATTAGTTATGGAAATTAACTAATATGTAATGTAGAGTAAATATAATAGCTATTTGCCAATTTCAGTGGGCTGAGAATCGTGTAACTTGTATGAGAAGAGATTGGCAGCAAATATGAAAGAGAACCCAAATGTTCTCTAAATATATATAAATATGAGCACGGTAGTAAAAGCAGAGCTGGGGCTTATGAGTGACCAAAAGGCATCTACAATTGGAGGTAGAAGGAATGACTGAAGTACTAAATGGAAAACATGCTGCCAACTCACAGTGAAATGAGGCAGTAAAGACACTGGGTGGGCTACAAATTGATAAAGTGGTGGTATTAGAAAGGCTGCCTATACTTAAGGTTGATAAACTTAGGGCAGCAAGATAGCACAAATGGATAGCACTGTGGCTTCACAGCGCCAGGGTCCTAGGTTCGATTCCCCTCTGGGTCACTGCTGCGCGGAGTCTGCACGTCCTCCCCGTGACTGTGTGGGTTTCCTCCGGGTTCCTCCCACAGTCCAAAGACGTGCAGGTTAGGTGGATTGGCCATGATAAATTGCCCTTAGTGACCAAAAAGGCTGGGAGGGCTTCAGTGGGTCGGTGCAGACTCGATGGGCCGAATGGCTGCCTTCTGCACTGTATGTTCTATGTTCATAAATCACCAGAACCAGAAAAAGCATATCCAAACATGTGCAGGGAGGCAAGGATGGAAACTGAAGAGGCACTAGCCATAATCCTCTAATCCTCCTTAGATATGGGGGTGGTATCACAGGATTGAAGACTTGCGAAAGTTAAACAATTGTTTTTAAAAATGGTTATAAAAGGTACCCAGCAGTTCAGATCAGTCACCTTAACCTTGGTGGTGGGAAGAGTTTTGGAAATGATAGGTAGTTTTAAGAAATCTAGATTTTAATATTTAACAACATAAATAAGGTTTTGATACAAGTGTGTTTAATTTAGTAGTTCTGCAAGAGGAGTAAAAGTTCAATTTATGCTAGACAAAGGTGTTTGCATGAGTGGGGCTTGTCAGTTCAAACTGTGCTTAGAGAGGATTACAGTGTGAAGAGTAAACAAGCTGGGAGGAGTCCAAGTCATTGCTTAGCAATCAGCGACACCTTTAGAGTAGGAATGCTTTTTGAGTTTAGTTTTAGCTGGATTTATAGCAGTTGGGATTAGGAAGCAAAAGTAAACAACTCTTAGCTCAGCTAGAAGCAGGAATACAGAAATGTGCACAAAAGCAGGGTGGCCTTCACGGTGGCACAGTAGCTAAACACTGCTGTCTCATGGCAGAGGTCCCAGGCTCGATTCTGGCTCTGGGTCACTATCCGTGTGGAGTTTGCACATTCTCCCCGTGTTTGCGTGGGTTTCGCCCCCAGAACCTAAAGATGTGCAGAGTAGGTTGATTGGCCACGCTAAATTGCCCCTTAATTTGAAAAAGTGAATTGGGTACTCTAAATTTAAAAAAAGTATTTTTAAAACAAAACAATGTTTATTCAATGAACCCAGTTAACATTTTATAAACACACAGTAAGCATCTTATCAACCACCAACACACGTAGCCCCACATATACAATACTCTATAGGCAACCCTTAATACCTTTTCTAGCAACATCCACAAGTTAAACCCTTTTTTAACAAAGATAGCAGGTTTAAATTCTCTACAGAAACAGGTATTATTTGAAATCATCAAGTGATCTGGGGACATTCTTTAGAGAGAGATGTACAGATTCCTGTTTGAATGCAGCTCTCCAACTGAAAACAAAACCAAAAGAGCCACAAACCAGCTTTTCAGCTCAAAACGAAAGTGAAAGATAGAAAGACAGCCCAGCTCCATCCACACAGACATCACTGCAGCTATTTGATAAACACCCATTACTTAAAGGTGCATCCACATGACACTGTGGAAAAGGATAAAGTTTATGGAAATTAACGTCAGATCTGGGAAGAGAAGAGCTGATGAGGTTGGCCACAGACAAGTCACACATCTGAAGCAATTGTAAGCTTTGGTATCCTTATTTCCAGTGTTTGAAGCACTGTTAGGGACCGAGTACCTGAATTTTCATAGAATTTTGGATGCATGTTGCAATTCAAGGTAAAGAAAGCCTGAAAGAAGAGGTGGGAAACTGGGAGCTGGATTCCTTGTTAAACGTGGAGCGGAAGCTTTGTTTGAAAAGGATAGTTGGAAAACCCGGAGTGGATTCTTAATGGAAACAACTGATGGGAAGCATTGTTTGAAAGAAGATTTTAAAGCGTGTATTTTAGGGAGTGGAATTTGGAAACCTGCACATGACATTCATCTGGTAGTTGAGGAAATCCACGGAAGATTGGGTGCCACTTGCTTCAGAGTGAGGCTTTATCTTTGAAAAATGTATACATTTGTGAAGCTAAGTGGGGAGTAAATGAGTTGTATTATAATCAAATTTTTCAAGTTTAATTTTTAAAAATTACTTGCTAAAAACTAATTAGCAGTCCTGTGCATCTATTCATCCACGTTTTCTAAAAAATGTAAAAGTTCAGTCGTTTGATCAAGGGTTCCATTCTGGAAAATCGCACCCCTGGGATCAGTACTGAGGCCACAGCGTGCCTTGATCTACACTGACACAGCACAAGATCCATTTACAGGTAACACAAAATTTGGAAGTATTTTGCACTGAGGAGGAGGATAGTGACAGACTTCAAGAGGACATATACAATGGGCAGTAGTAAAGTGTCAGATTAAATTTAATGCAAACATATGTAAGTGATATATCTTGATAAGAAAAATGAGATGAGCAATATAAACTTAAGGGTATAATTCTATATGGAATGAAGGAACACAGAGACATGGAGATTTTAGTGCACAAATTGCTGAAGGTAGCATGGCAGGTTGAGAAAGTGATTAAAAATACATTTGGAATATTGGGCTGTATAAACAAGGAAATTATGATGGACCTTTATAAAGTGCTATTTGGCTTTAACTGGAGTAATGTGTACAATTCTGGACACCACGGTGGCACAATGTAGGTAAATTAAGCAGAACTGTTTCTGGGATGAGGCTCCTTAGTTACATAGATTAATTGGAAAACCTCAGCTTCTTCTCTCTTTGGGGAAGAGAACAGAGAGGAGATTTGTTGGAGGCTATCAAAATTCTGAGGGGTCGAGATAAGAGTAGAGAGAGAAAGCATTCCCAACGGCAGATGGGCCATGAACCAGAGGACATTTCAGTTGATTTGCAAATAAACACAAGCCAACATAAGGGGATGATTTTTTTTATACAGCTTGTGGTTAGTATCTTGAATGCACTGCCTGAGAAGGTGGTGAAAACGACAGTTTTCTAAGGGAAATTGGATAGACACCCGAAAAGGAAAATAATTGCAGGACTGCGGAAAGAGGCAGCAGAAGGTGGTGTAGTGGTGGGACTAGCTAATTTCCTCTTGCACTGAGCTGGCACAGAAGTTATAAATCCATCAAGTCTTTTGACAGAAAAAAAGCTCTTGTCATCATTCAACAGTACAGCATTTTTAAAGTAACAACCATGCTTTAATAAGAACAATTACATCACTGAACACTATTGATATAATTGCTTTTTCATTCACTGATGTTGGCTTATTTGTTTTGAAACTATTGGGAAATAAAGAAATTGATTGGGTTACCTGATTATGAATCCACTCGGCAGGTGGGTGTTTGCTGTATTTTACTGCCAATTCTAATACACTCTCCCTCTCCAATAATCCCGGACTCGAGCAGATAGAAAAACCACCGACTTGAGACGTGCCAGGAATAAAGAAATCTACCCTTTAATGAAAATAAAATACCCACTTTTTAAATAAAAAGGATTATACCAATTGACAAGAAATTTATATAAAATCCATGCGGATACAGACTAAACAGTGTGATTAAGGTGGTTTTATTTGTGGTGGAAAGCTTCTGAAACTGGTACTTTTTCAATGTTCATGTCAATTACAATGATTTAGACAGCAACTTTTTGTTAACATGTCAGCAATAAGTCAAAAGTCTTGAGCTTTGACAAAGAGTCACCGGACTCGAAACGTTAGCTCTTTTCTCTCCCTACAGATGCTGCCAGACTTGCTGAGATTTTCCAGCATTTTCCCTTTCGTTTCAGATTCCAGCATCCGCAGTAATTTTCTTTTATTTAGTCAAAAGTCTTGGTACTTCCCATTGCTGAAAATAGCTGCTGAGTGCTGAAAGCTTAAAATCAGTTTTCACAATGTTTTCGAACATCAAAACAGACGAATGACAGAGTCCAAGAAGTAAGCAGCCAATATAACTGTGATGCTACTTTCTAGTTTCCTTAAATAGGAAAGGTACTATATCAGAACAGATAAAAGTGAGTTATACAGCTCAAGTTATGCATTAAATCTTATTCAACTGTCACTCAAGAGTAGAGAGTTGAAAAGAGAAATTTACAAGTCAGGTGAGTTTGGTAAAAAGAAATTCAATTGAAAATGCACATTTTGCTTCAGTTGAATCGACATCATGATTTACCACCACATTCAATATGCATGTACATACACTCCCAAGCCTTCTCTAATAGTGCAAGCTGGTCTTGCAAGCCAGAGAGCGATAATTGGAGAAGTAGTACACAAAACCTAATTGTACTTATGCCTTCTTATTCCTCTTTTGGAGCAAAGCCGACCATGACCTAGAAGATGATTATGTTCAACATTTGTTTGGCAGGGTTCTGGTGGATACATGGCTAACTGCTGAGGCCTATCTGCGACTGGAAAGTTCTGCTGCAAATACAATACGATACCACAGACGATTTGAGTTTTGGAAGAGTTGTGGATTTTCTCTTCTTACGTTTTTGCTCTGCCTCGTATATGTGCTTGCTTTCAAAGGAGGCTATACTGTTTTTTAATTTGTTTTTTCCAGGTGCAGAGATCCTGGACGACCTTCTCCTAGTTGATGTCAAAACTTCCAAGTGAAGCCTTAAGGGTCTTTATAATGCTTCCTTTTACCACTGTGAGAAGTTAGATCCTCCAACAGATCTAGCAACTCATCCATGAGGCACTGTGGACGATCATCAGCAGCAGAATGGTATTCAACCACAATCTGCAATCTCGTGGCCCGGCATATCTCCCACTCTACCATTACCACCAAGCCAGTGGATCAGCCCTGGTTCAATGAAAACTGCAGGGGAGCATACTGAGAATGAGGTGTCAGCCTGGTGAAGCTACATCACAGGACCATTTGTGTGCCAAATAACCATAAGCAGCAAGTAATAGACAGTCAGTGGTTCCACAACGGATGAATCAGATCTAAGCTTCGTAGTCTTGGCACATTTAGGCGTGGAAAATTAAACAACTCACTGGAGGAGAAGGCTCCACAAATATCCCCATCCTCAATGATGGAGGAGCCCAGCACATCTGTGCAAAAGAGAAGGCCGAGGCATTCGCAACAATCTTCAGCTGGAACTGCCAAGTGGATGATCCATCTCGCTCCCCCAGCATCACAGATGTCAGTCTTCAGCCAATATGATTCACTCCATGCGATATCAAGAAACGGCTGAAGGCACTGGTTGCTGCAAAGGCTATGGGCCCTGACAATATCCCAGCAATAGTACTGAAGACTTGTGCTCCAGAACTTGCTGCACCCCTAGCAAAGCTGTTCCAGTGCAGCTACAACACTGGCATCTACCCGGCAACGTGGTAAATTGCCCAGGTGTGTCCGCAACACAGGACAAATCCAACCAAGCCAATTACCGCCCTATCAGTCTACTCTCCATCATCAGCAAAGTGATGGGAGGAGTCATCAACAGTGCTATCAAGCGCCACTTACTCAGCTATAACCTGCTCACGGACATTCAGTTTGGGTTCCGCCAGCCTCGGTTCAAACATGGACAAAAGAGCTGATGCCAGGCGAGAGTGACTGCTCTGGACATCAAGGCAGCATTTGACCAAGCATGGCATCAAGGAGCCCTAGCTAAACTTTAGTCAATGGGAATCAGGGGGTAAATTCTCTGCTGGTTGGAGTCATACCTGGCATAAAGGAAGATGGTTTTCGTGGTCAATCATCTCAACTCCAGGACATCACTGCAGGAGTTCCTCAGGGTAGTGTCCTAGCCCCAACCACCTTCAGTTGCTTCATCAATGACCTCCCTTCCATCATAAGGTCAGAAGTGGGGATGTTTGCAGATGACTGCACAATGTTCAGCATCATTAGTGACTTGATACTGAAGCAGTCCATATCCACATGCAGCAAGACCTGGACAGTATGCAGACTTGGGCTGACAAGTTGCAAGTTACATTCGTTTCTTTCTTTTTTAAATAAATTTAGTGTATCCAATTAATTTTTTTCCAATTAAGGGGCAATATAGCATGGCCAATCCACCTACCCTGCACATCTTTGGGTTGTGGGGGTGAAACCCATGCAAACACGGGGAGAATGTGCAAACTCCACACGGACAGTGACCCAGAGCCGGGATCGAACCTGGGACCTCGGCGCCGTGAAGCAACAGCAAGTTACATTCGTGCCACACAAGTGCCAGGCAATGACCATCTCCTACAAGAGAGGATCTAACCATACCCTTGGCATTCAATGGCATTACCATTGCTGAATCCCCCACAATCAACATCTTGGGGATTACCATTGATCAGAAACTGAATTGGGCTAGCCATATTTATACTGTGGCTTCCAGGGCGGGTCAAAGGCTGGGGGGTCCAACAGCAAGTAACGCACCCCTGACCCCCAAATCCTGTCCACTATCTACAAGGCACAAGTCAGGAGTGTAATGAAATACTCTCCACTTGCCTGGATGAGTGAAGCTCCAACAACACTCAAGAAGGACAAAGCAACCTTTTCATTGTTCCACCTTCCACAACATTCAAACCTTCTATCACCATTGAACAGTGGCAGCCGTACAAGATGCACTGCAGTAACTCACTAAGGTTCCTTCGACAACAGCTTCCAAACCCACAACCACTAACACCGAGAAGGGCAACATCAGCAGATACCTTGGAACTCCACCACCTGGAGGATTCCCTCCAAGTCACTCACCACCCTGACTTGGAAATTTATCGCCGTTCCTTCACTGTCACTGGGACGACATTCTGGAACTCCCTCGTTTACAGCACAGTGGGTGTACCTACACCTCAAGGTCTGCAGCGATTCAAGAAGGCAACTTGCCACCACCTTCTAAAGGGCAACTAGGGATGGGTAATGAACGCTGGCCTAACCAGCGAAGCCCACATCCTGTAAATGAATTTTTTTTTTTTAAAAAGGGCATCCCAACCGTACGCTTTCCATGAAGATTCCCTTTTGTAAAGCGAGTGTCATTTCAGCCTAACTCAGTTGTAACAATCTCAATATAGTGTGGATGCTCAGCCTGCCAGCTCTAGTGAGCAGTTGTGTCTGGTATATCGTCCTGCCATCTGATCTTCAGAACCTTCCAAAGGCAACTCAACTGAACTCCATTAGTGACTCGGAATGGGTCAGAAGCCTCCACATCTTCCAGGAAATATGCGAGCGTGCCATTATGGAACTATCAAAGCCATTGTGCTGAATTTCTCAGGAAACATGATGTGGAGATGCACGCGGTGTTGGACTGGGGTGAGCACAGTAAGACGTCTTACAACACCAAGTTAAAGTCCAACAGGTTTGTTTCAAACACGAGCTTTCGGAGCACTGCTCCTTTCACATGAGGAAGGTGCTGCGCTCCGAAAGCTCGTGTTTGAAACAAACCTGTTGGACGTTAACCTGGTTTCTCAGGAAAGCTTTCCAAAGGCCTTCATGGCTGACTGTATCAAAAGCTTGGTGAGGTCAACAAACACAGTTTTATGTTCTGCTCTTGGCATTTATTCTGGAGCCATGCAACTGCAAACAGTATGGCCACGATCAAATGGCCACGCTTCGCCCGAAAAGCAGCTTTCTTTTTTTAAAATAATTTTTATTCAGATTTTCTCAAAATATCAATAACAGAAAATATTAACAAAAAATATTAACAACTAAGAAAAACAAGAAAGAGCAACCCCCCCCCCCCCCCCGGGTAAATACAAAAAAGAAGAAATAGATTAATGCCCGTCATAAACAAAGAACACGTGCACGTCCCTTCAACCCAACCCACAGAAACAACCCTCTCCGGGCTGCTGCTGCTGCTGGCCTTTTTCCCTACCGTTCTGCCAGGAAATCTAGGAAAGGCTGCCACCGCCTGAAAAACCCTTGTACTGATCCCCTCAGGGCAAGTTTCACCCTCTCCAATTTGATAAACCCCGCCATATCATTGATCCAGGCCTCCACGCTTGGCGGCCTCGCATCCTTCCACTGAAGAAGAATCCTCCGCCGGGCTACTAGGGACGCAAAGGCCAGAACACCGGCCTCTTTCGCCTCCTGCACTCCCGGCTCCACTGCAACCCCAAATATTGTGAGTCCCCAGCCTGGCTTGACCCTGGATCCTACCACCCTCAAAACCGTGCTTGCTACCCCCTTCCAAAATTCCCCCAACGCTGGGCATGCCCAGAACATATGGGCATGGTTCGCTGGGCTCCCAGAGTACCTAGTACACCTGTCTTCGCCCCCAAAGAACCTACTCATCCTCGTCCCGGTCATATGAGCCCTATGTAGCACCTTGAACTGTATGAGGCTAAGCCTCGCACAAGAAGAGGAGGAGTTCGCTCTTTCCAGAGCATCCGCCCACGTCGTCCCCTCAATCTCCTCACGCAGCTCCTCTTCCCATTTACCCTTCAGCTCCTCCACCGAGGCCTCGTCTACCTCCTGCATCACTTGGTACATGTCCGAAATCCTCCCCTCTCCAACCCACATCCCAGAGAGCACCCTGTCCTGGATCCCACGCAGGGGCAACAGAGGGAACCCCGCCACCTGCCGTCTGGCAAACGCCCTGACCTGCATGTACCTAAAAATGTTCCCCGGGGGGAGCCCGAACTTCCCCTCTAACTCACCCAGGATCGCAAACTTCCCGTCTACAAACAGGTCCCTCAACCTCCTAACACCTGCCCTGTGCCAACTCAGGAACCCGCCATCGATTCTCCCTGGAACAAACCGGTGGTTCCCCTGTATCGAGACCCCCACCTCCCCCCCTGTGCCGTCTCCATTGCCCCCAAATTCTGACGGTAGCCGCCACCACCGGGTGCCTCCAGGCTCGTGTCCACACAGGACGCCATCTCCATCTTCTTCCATGCTGCCCCTTCCCATCCATTACCCACTTACGCACCATCGCTGCGTTGGCAGCCCAATAGTACCCACAGAGGTTGGGTAATGCCAACCCCCCCCCCCCCCCCCCCATCCCTGCCCCACTCCAAAAACACCCTCTCACCCTCGGGGTCCCGTGCGCCCATACAAATCCCATAATACTCCTGTTGACCCTCCTAAAAAAGGCCTTCGTGATAAGGATGGGGAAGCACTGGAACAGGAACAAAAACCTCGGGAGCATCGTCATCTTGACTGACTGCACCCTGCCCGCCAGCGACAGCGGCAACATGTCCCATCTTTTAAACTCCTCCTCCATTTGCTCCACCAGCATTGTAAGGTTAAGTTTGTGTAGGGCCCCCCAGCTCCTGGCCACCTGGACTCCCAGGTACCTAAAGCTCCTCTCCGCCCTTTTTAGTGGGAGACTACCAATCCCCTCCTCCTGATCCCCCGGGTGCACGACGAACAGCTCGCTCTTACCCAGGTTGAGCTTGTACCCCGAGAAGTCCCCAAATTCCCTGAGAATCTTCATCACCTCCGGCATTCCCCCCACTGGGTCCGCCACATATAGCAATAAGTCATCTGCATAAAGCGACACTCAGAGCTCCTCCCCATCCCACACCAGTCCCCTCCAGTTCGACTCCCTCAACGCCATGGCCAGGGGTTCGATTGCCAACGCAAAGAGCAAGGGGGACAAGGGACAACACTGTCTCATCCCCTGGTATAACCGTAAGTACTCCGATCTCCTCCTATTTGTGGCCACGCTCGCCATCGGGGCCTCGTATAACCTCACCCATCTGACAAACCCCTCCCCAAACCCAAACCTTTCCAGCACCTCCCACAAGTACCCCCACTCAATCCTATCAAAGGCCTTCTCCGCATCTAGCGCCACCACTATCTCCGCTTCCCCCGCTACCTCTGGCATCATTATAATATTCAAGAGCCTCCGTATGTTGGTGTTCAGCTGCCTTCCCTTCACAAACCCCCTCTGGTCCTCGTGGATGACCCACGGCACACAGTCCTCTATCCTTTTGGCCAAGATCTTCGCCAACAGCTTGGCGTCTACATTCAACAGCGAGATCAGCCTGTATGATCCACACTGCAGGGGGTCCTTGTCCTGCTTAAGGATCAAGGAAATCAGCGTCCGGGACATAGTCGGGGGCAAAGCCCCCCCCCTCCCTTGCCTTGTTGAAGGTCCTAACCAACAGGGGACCCAGCAGGTCTGCATACATTTTATAGAATTCGACCGGGAACCCATCCGGCCCCAGCGCCTTCCCTGACTGCATGCTCCCTATCCCTTTGACCAGCTCAATCGGCGCCCCCAGTCCCTCCACCTTCGGAAATCTCAGCCGGTCCAAGAAGTGCCCCATCCCCCCCCCCTCTCCGCTGGGGGTTCAGACCGATACAATTCCCCGTAAAAGTCCCTGAAGACCCCATTGATGTCTACCCCCCTTCGCACCACATTCCCTCCCCTATCCTTAACTCCACCAATCTCACTGGCCGCATCCCGCTTACAGAGCTGATGCGCCAGCATCCTACTCGCCTTCGCCCCATATTCATACACCGCTCCCTGTGCCTTCCTCCACTGAGCTTCCGCCTTTCTGGTGGTCAGTAAGTTGAACTTGGCCTGATGACTACTCCGCTCCCCCAGCAATCCCTCCTCCGGAGCCACCGCGTATCTCCTATCCACCCTCGCCAACTCCCCCACCAGCCTCTCCCTCTCTCTCTGCTCCCTCCTCTCCCTATGGGCTCGCCAACTCCTCCCCCCCCCAACCACCGCCTTCAATGCCTCCCAGACCGTCCCCACTCAGACCTCCCCATTATCATTGGCCTCCAGGTACCTCTTGATAGATCCTCGAACCCCCCCCCCCACCTCCAAGCGCCCCCCCCCCCCCCCCCCCCCCCCCCCCCATTATCAGGCCCCCGTCTCCAGATCCAAGATTTATGCGGTCCAACATGCGCCGCATAAAACCTGCATCGTCCCAGTTCGGGGCGTATACGTTAACCAGCACCACCCGCTCCCCCTGCAGCTTGCCGCTCACCATCACATACCTCCCGCCACTGTCTGCCACCACATTTGACGCCTCAAACGACACCCTCTTTCCCACCAGGATCGCCACCCCCCGATATTTTGCATCCGGCCCCGAATGAAACACTTGGCCTACCCATCCCTTCCTCAGTCTAACCTGGTCTCCTGAAGCATTCCACATCGCCTTCAGCCCCTTCAGGTGCGTAAACACATGGGCCCGTTTGACCGGCCCATTCAGTCCCCTCACATTCCAGGTTATCAGCCGGATCAGGGGGCTCCCTGCCCCCCCTCCCCCGCCGATTAGCCATAACCCTTCCTCTGCCCGCCACTGGCCCGCGCCCCCCACTCGGCCCGTTCCCCACAGCGGCAAACCCCCATCTCGACCCCCCCCTGCATACTCCAGCTCCTTCCTGGCCATTCCAGCAGCAACCCGGTACCCCCCCCCCCCCCCCAAAGCTAGGACCCCCCAGCCGCGTTACTCCCTCCATAGTACTCCCATAAGCCAGCTGATGCCTGCTGACCCCGGCAACTCCCGCCACTCCTCCGACTCCTCCCAGCGTGGGGCTACCCCTCCTCCCCAGTGCCCACCAGCAGGCTCTCCTCCTACCCTCCCGCTCTCACGCAGGAAAAAAGCCTGCGCTTCTCAGCTCCGACCCCGCCCCCATCAACCCTCAGTGCAGGAAAAAGCCCACGCTTTCCACCTGCCTGACCCCGCCTCCTCTAAACCAGCTCCCACTGTCGGCCCAAGCCCCTCGCGTGGCCCCGGCCCCAGCCCCCTTCCCACCATCAGCTCTCCACACTGCAAGTCTACCCCCCGCCTCGAGCCCATCCACCGAACCCACGCAAAAAGACAGTGCCCCACCCTCCCTGAAAACAACACAGAACCAGCATTAAACAGAAAGCCCCCCCTCAGAAAATAACACAGTTACATACAGACCTCCGCACCCAACCCTCAGTTTGAGTCCAACTTCTTGGCCTGCACAAAGGCCCACGCCTCCTCCGGGTACTCAAAGTAAAAGTGTCGGTCCTTGTAGGTGACCCACAAACGCGCCGGCTGCAACATGCCAAACTTCACTCCTTTTTTTTGTAGCACTGCCTTCGTCCGGTTGTACCCGGCCCTCCACTTAGCCACCTCCGCACTCCAGTCCTGGTAGATCCGTACCACCGCGTTCTCCAACTCCTCTCCTTTTTTTAAATATAAATTTAGAGTACTCAATTATTTTTTTCAATTAAGGGGCAATTTAGCGTGGCTAATCTACCTATCCTGCACATCTTTGGGTTGTGGGGGTTAAACCCACGCAGATTCGGGGAGAACGTGCAAACTCCTCACGGACAGTGACCCAGAGCCGGGATTCGAACCCGGGTCCTCAGTGCCGTAGGCAGCAATGCTAACCACTGTGCCACCGTGCTGCCTTACTCCGCTCCTTCTTGGCCCACCAGAGCACACACTCCCGGTCAGCGAACCGGTGGAATCGCACCAGCACCGCCCGTGGCAGCTCACTCGGCTTGGGCCTCCTTGCCAGTATTCTGTGGGCCCCCTCCAGCTCCAGGGGCCCCTGGAAGGACCCAGCTCCCATCAGCGAATTCAGCAGGTCTGACCCCTCCAGCCCCTCCGGGAGGCCCAGGATCTGCATATTTTTCCGCCTCGACTGGTTCTCCATCTCCTCGAACCGCTCCTGCCACTTTTTATGGAGCGCCTCATGCATCTCCACATTTACCGCGAGGGCTGAGGCCTCATCCTCTCTTTCAGAGGCCTGCTGTCGGATCGCCACCCCCTGGGCTGTCTGAGTCTTCAGCAGCTTGTCGATGGAAGCCTTCAACGGCTCTAGCAGCTCCGCTTTGAGCTCCCGAAAGCAGCGCTGGAGAGTCTCCTGCTACTCCTGCACCCACTGCCTCCATGCCTCTAGGTCTCCGCCGGCCGCCATCTTGTGCTTCTTCCCTTGCTTTTTCTTTGGCGCTGCCACCGCTATCTTGCTCGGCCCACTCCTGGTCCAGGCCATATACCGATGGGGAACTGCTGCTGACTCCTTCCCACGTCGGGAATCGTCGAATAAGTACCTCTGGGGGCCCTAAAAAGAGCCCAAAAATCCGTTCCTGGCCGGAGCTGCTGAACGTGCAGCTTAGCTCCGTATAGCCGCAACCGGAAGTCCGAAAAGCAGCTTTCTACGGCGCAGCGTGGATGATAGAAACCAGGAGACCCAGTCCTGGGATCTACCTGGCTTGCAACGCCTCGCGAGATATAATGCAATCTTGTGAGATGATGCAATGCAAATCCCACCAATTGTGGGGCGTGATCACCTTTTGACAAATCTACATATTAAAAGTGAGACAGCTAGTTTCCTGAGGCACCTAAGGAGGTGGGATCTGTCCCCTATGCCTCGGGTGAGCACTGTTCAGAACTGGTCTCCCAGGTGCATGCCCTTTGGACAGGGTACCCTCGCATTTGTGCCACCTGGGCACCCTAGCATTGTCAGTCAGGGACTCTCCCACAGTTCATTGGGGCTTGGGGTGGGGCTTGGAGGATGTGTCAGGGGGTCCAGAGATCGGGACACCATGTAAGAATGGCTCCCAATCTTTCTCTACACTGAAGAGTTCCGGCGAGCAGAGCTCCTCGGTGTAGAAAACAGGGCTATGTGCAGCCTTATAGAGAAATACAGCACAGAACAGGCCCTTCGGCCCACGATGTTGTGCCAAACTTTTGTCCTAGGTTAATCATAGAATTTTGGACACGAAGGGCAATTTATCATGGCCAATCCACCCAACCTGCACATCTTTGGACTGTGGGAGGAAACCGGAGTACCTGGAGGAAACCCACGCACACACGGGGAGGATGTGCAGACTCCACACAGAGTCCCAAGTCGAAATCGAACTTGGGACCCTGGAGCTGTGAAGCAATTGTGCTATCCATAATGCTACCGTGCTGCCCTTAAGAAGATATTCATCTACACTCCATTATTCTACCCTAATCCATTTACCTATCCAATAGCCGCTTGAAGGTCCCTAACGTTTCCGACTCAACTACTTCCACAGGCAGTGCATTCCATGCCCCCACAACTCTCTGGGTAAAGAACCTACCTCTGACATCCCCCTATATCTTCCACCATTTACCTTAAATTTATGTCCCCTTGTAATGGTTTGTTCCACCCGGGGAAAAAGTCTTTGACTGTCTACTCTATCTATTTCCCTGATCATCTTATAAACCTCTATCAAGTCGCCCCTCATCCTTCTCCGTTCTAATGAGAAAAGGCCTAGCACCCTCAACCTTTCCTCGTAAGACCAGGGGCCCCTGGAAGGACCCAGCTCCCATCAGCGAATTCAGCAGGACGACCATGTGGGCCTCCAGGTCTGACCCCTCCAGCCCCTCCGGGAGGCCCAGGATCCGCAAATTTTTCCTTGGCTGTGCGTTCCCTGCTGAGGCCCCCTATTGAACTAGAGTGCCGATTAATAGCATTGCGTTTTTTGGCGCTGCGAGCGCCAGGATTCACATGGCGAAAAACGCTCGCTGTGGGACTTTGTTCCCATTTAATTAAATTGCAGCCTATATCACTGGTTTCCCCGTCCTTTTCCGAAACCGCACTCACTGGCAGTAGGCCTTGGTTGAGACATTGTGGCTCAGAAGGATCCAGGTGATGATTTGTTCAAGACTGGCGCATTCCTTTCCATTTGTACAGGTGGACAATGGAAGCATCTGTGTATTCTTGCAGGACAGTTCCTTGCTCCCATATAGTCAAAAAGCTCAATGAGATTTTCTTTTGAGGTAAGGAAGGCTTTGCTCCACATAATTTGCTTTTAATTGCAAGGCACAAATATAAGCTTGCTTCATTTCTAAATTTGTATCCACAACTTGTAATATTGCAGTGCAGAAATTAGGGTCTCCTGATCAACAAATCATGTTTGTTCCAAGGAGCAGAGTCCACAGTGTACTGAACTGGCTGACAATACAGAAGACTCTTCCAGGTAATCCAGTTTCGCACCAACTCAATCCTGGTTTGTAAATTTGCGGAGCGGTAATACTTGATGCTTGGTCCCATAGATAGTGGAGATGCAATCACAGAGCCAGGGACGGCATGAGGGGATGTCAGCACCATCTAGGGCCTGCTGATGCAGCTGGAGTCCAATCCCGCGCAGGAGCAGGAAGTGGTGCCGCCAATATGTGCCACCCAGGCCAACACTGCATTGGTGGCGTCCGCGGTGAAAACCTTGGATCGAAGGTATTGGCCATTAGTCAAGATTTACAAGGCCTGGGGCATTCTGTGCGGGTAGTGGTTGAGACCCAGGACAGGGTTACCCTGTCACAGTCAGCCATATACCAGGGCCACCTGGACATTGCAGTGGCACTCCAGAGCATGGCCCAGTCACAGTGGGTCATGGCTGAGTATTGCCCAGGCACTGGCTGATGTGGCACAGATCCAGAGGGAAGTGGCGCAGTCACAGGATGATGTGGCACAATTCTCGAGGGAGGTGGTCCAATCCGTGTTCCATTGCCGTTAGCATCGAGACCCTGGTAAAGACAGGAGACAGCCTTCATGATTGGCAGCGATAAGTGACAGGGGGGCTTCAGCGGTTAGCTCCGCTCACACCCCCATCCCATGGAGTAGCCCAGGGGCCAACAAGCCTAGTCAGCCTCTGTGCTCTGTCAGAAGGGTGAGGTTGGCTGGGCTGGCTGCATAGGTGGTGCCAGGCTCGGGTAGGAGATGGGCGGACGATGGGGGTGGGCTTTAATTTAAAAAAAGGAAATCCCTGAACATTAACTTTCATTCTGCTATCTGATTTAAAAGTGAAGGAAAAGGGGACACCACAAATACAGCAGTTTATAAACATTGCAAAGAAATGCATCTATTTCATTAAACTATTAGCCTTTCCAAGATATTGTCTTGCTTCAGTAGATCAAAGCATACTGTTTAGACTATAACCATAACTGCATCTTTAATGTAAACATTCTTTTTTGAAGGTACATTTGCCAACTTTAGTTGGTACTCAGATGTTTACAGATCAGCAGCTCTGGTACACAGTATGGTGACATTGGGGTTAAATGTACTTTGAACTCGAAAATAATTTAGTGTACAAAAAATTAAATAACAAGTACAGGTCATTAAAACATATACTTTTCTAATGCTGATATGAAGATTTACCACTGTCCTGCTTTGAAGGCAAAATCTTTGTCCATCACGACAAGGCGTAGTCTTTTAACTGTTTCAGATTCATGAAGTATTCCACAGACTTTTGCTTGAGCAACCATCTAAATTAAACAAAATAAAGTTTATTGCACTGGGAACCGAAAATAATTCCTCCATAGTCATTAGCAGATTTCAATTTTTTTTTGTACAGAATCCGGATTATTTTTGTATTTTTTCTACTTATAGTAATATTTATTGTCACAAGTAGGCTTACATTAACACTGCAATGAAGTTACTGTGAAAATCCCCTAGTCGCCACATTCCGGCACCTGTTCAGGTACACGAAAAGGAGAATTCAGAATGTCCAAATGACCCAACAGCACGTCTTTCGTGACTTGTAGGATGAAACGGAGCACCCAGAGGAAACCCATGCAGACACAGGGAGAACGTGCAGACTCTGCACAGACAGTGACCCAAGCCGGGAATCAAACCTGGGACCCTGGCGCTGTGAAGCAACTGTGCTACTGTGCTTATAGAATTGCATTCTTAAACATGTTGCACTTATTGGGTCAAAACGTCCAACATGGGGAGAGTCTTGAACTCCAATTAAGGCACAGATGCGCATTGGAACCCTGAGGAACATGCGATATGCGCACATCTGCTATACCAAAGTCTCCAATTTAAATCGGAGTATTGGATGGTTCCTGGTGCAGGGTATTTGTTCATTGGAAGTTGAAGCATCTGAGCTCATAATTGTCCAAGGGGATGGGAGTGGGGCACGACACAGTTGGGGAGTCCCTGGAGACCCTCAACCAAAGTCCCCATGGAAGGACTGTGCGGGAATTGACCAGGAAGTCCAATCTTCCAGTGGGTAATTACCTTGCCCAGGGAACAATACGATTATTCAGTTTAAATTAGAGACTTTGAGTTCTGACTGTCTTACCAGATATCCTTACCCAGGTGAGACAAATTAAACCCACTTGAATCTGTAGGTAACTGTAGCACTGAACCCCCTTCCCCCTCCACTGCAAACCCAGCCCACTGACTACACCCTCTAGCTATCCTTCCATCCCTGACTACACCCCCAATATGCTGACCACCCTCTAAATCTAACCTGTAACTGCCCAACCAACCACCACTCTCTCGATCACCCGACCTCCCATACTCACCCTATCCCCCAATGACAGCCTTACTTATTTTACCCCTCTCCACAGCCCACGAGACCCACCTTACCCCCCCCCCCCCCGCACTGACCACCCAACCCATCCTACTCACCCCACTGACCAACCCCTGAGCTATCCAATGCACCACCGCTAACCGCCACCTACACCGTCCCATCCAATTCCATTGACAACAGAGGTGAAGCTTGCACTCAGATTGAAGACAAAGTTTGTGAGGATTTAAAGGAGGCTGGGCTATCTGCCTTGCTTGAAACTAGAGGAATGGATCCACAGCAAACTCTCATATTAAATGGCAGTTCTGAAATTGAAGTTACATGTCTGAAAAAGAAAAAAGGAACCAACCCATTGGAAGCTGGGAACAACTGTGAAGAGTTTGCGATAAAATCTGTATTTCTATCGCGAGATAGAAGTTAAAAGTACTAAATAGGTGAGGTTGCTGTATGAGGCCCCGATGGCGAGTGTAGTTACTAATGGAAGGAGATCAGAGTGCTTCAGTCTCTACCGTGGGACCAGGCAGGGGTGCCCCCTGTCCCCCTTGCTTTTTGCACTGGCGATTGAACCTCTGGCTTTGGCATTGAGGGAGTCGGGGAGGTGGAGGGGTCTGGTGCGGGGTGGGGAGGAACATCGGGTATCGCTGTATGCAGACGACCTGCTGCTGTATGTGGCGGACCCAAAGGGGGGAATGCCGGGGGTGATGGAGCTGTTGGCTGAGTTTGGGAGCTTTTCGGGCTATAAGCTGAATCTGGGCAAGAGCGAGGTATTTGTAGTGCACCCGGGTGATCAGGAAGAGGGAATTGGGAAGCTCCCGTTTAAGAGGGCAGTGAAGAGTTTTAGGTACCTGGGGGTGCAGGTGGCCAGGAGTTGGGGACTCTCCACAAGCTTAATTTTACCAGGCTTGTCGAGCAGATGGAGGAGGAATTTAAAAGGTGGTGCCACTTTCGCTGGCGGGTAGAGTGCAATCCGTCAAAATGACAGTGCTCCCGAGGTTCTTGTTCCTTTTTCAGTGTTTGCCCATCTTTATCCCTAGGGCCTTTTTTAGGAGGGTGACTAGCAGTATCATGAGCTTTGTTTGGGTGCATGGGACCCCGAGGGTGAAGAGGGTCTTCTTGGAGCGGGGTAGAGATGGTGGGGGACTGGCGCTACCCAATCTCTCGGGGTATTATTGGGCAGCCAATGTGTCGATGGTGCGCAAGTGGGTGGTGGAGGGGGCAGCATGGAAACGGTTGGAGATGGCGTCTTGTGGAGGCACAAGCCTGGGGGCCCTGGTAACGGCGCCGTTGCCGCTCCCTCCTACGAGGTATACGAGTCCGGTGGTGGCGGCTACCCTCAAGATTTGGGGGCAGTGCAAGACGACTTGAGGGGGGGGGGGGGGGGGCTCGATGGAGGCTCTGCTAAGGGGGAACCATCGGTTTGTCCCGGGGAACATTGATGGGGGGTTCCAGGGTTGGCACAGAGCAGGCATCAGACAGCTGAGGGACCTGTTCACTGATAGGAGGTTTGCGAGCCTGGGGGAGTTGGAGGAGAAATTTGAACTCCCCTCGGGGACATGTTCAGGTACCTGCAGGTAAAGGCGTTTGCCAGGCGGCAGGTGGAGGGATTCCCTTTACTTCCCGCGAGGGGGGTGAGCGACAGGGTGCTTTCGGGGGTCTGGGTCAGGATGGGAAGATATCTGATGTCTACAAGGTAATGCAGGAGGTAGAGGAGGCGTCAGTAGAGGAGCTAAAGGCTAAGTGGGAGGGGGAACTGGGGGAACAGATCGAAGATGGGAAATGGGCTGATGCCGTGGAGAGGGTTAACTCTTCCTCCTCGTGTGCGCGGCTTAGCCTCATCCAATTCAAGGTGCTGCACCGGTCCCACATGTCCGGGTCTAGGATGAGTAGGTTCTTTGGGGGCGAAGACAGGTGTGTCAGGTGTTCGGGGAGTCCAGCGAACCTTGCCCATATGTTCTGGGCATGCTCGGCACTGGAGGAGTTCTGGAAGTGGGTGGCGAGGACGGTGTCGAGGGTGGTAGGATCCAGGGTCAAGCCAGGCTGGGGACTCGCGATTTTTGGGGTTGCGGTGGAGCCGGGAGTGCAGGAGGCGAGAGAGGCCGGTGTTTTCGCCTTTGCGTCCCTAGTAGCCCGGCGGAGGATCTTGCTACAATGGAAGGATGCGAGACCCCCAAGCGTGGAGACCTGGATCAATGACATGGCGGCATTTATTAAGCTGGAGAGAGTCAAATTCGCCCTGAGGGGATCGGTACAAGGGTTCTTTAGGCGGTGGCAACCGTTCCTCGACTTTCTGGCTCAACGATAGGGTACTGGGTCAGCAGCAGCAGCAACCCGGGGGGAGGGGGGGCGTTGACTATGTTTATTTAATTTAAATTTATTTTTACGTTATCTTGTTGTTTACTGGGTTTGGGGGGGGTGGGGGGGGGTGTGATACATGCGTTGCTACGGTCTTGGGGGTGTTATACTTATTATGTTGTCTTATTGGTGCTTGTTGTTATATTTTCTGTAAAAAAATTTCAATAAAAATTATTTTTTTTTTAAAAAAGTTAAAAGTACTATTTATTACTGTAGCTTAAAGAATAGGTTGCCTACATAAAAAAATTGTAGTTGTGTTTTTTTCAAGTCATTTAATGCAGTAAAAGTTTTAAAATGTCAAAACTTGATGTGTTATTCCTTCAACTAATAACCGGAACTTCAAATAGAGGGATTGTTACACAAGGATTTGTGCAATATAGTTTAAATATATTCACATAATTAAAATGAACCATCTCCCAAGTGTAATGCACACTGTGATACATAACCTTGCTCCAATAAAATTAACCTATATTTCTACTGCAAAGTCATTGCAGAATTCTATACGGTTGTCACAAAATGCCTGCACTAAAATATCAGTGAACAATTCGGTCAGACAAACACATCACATTTTTGCCATCAAGAAATATTTCCAGTTTGGATTCAATTTTAAAAACCCATGCAGTTTAGAAATTTTCAACTAAGCATTTCTTTGAAAGCTTTGCATCAACATCACATGAACTGGTCTTCATGTTACATGCAATGGACAAACGGTAACAGGCAGTAATGAAATGGCAGAGGTGAAAAACTGATGGTGGCTATGTGCTTTGTCATGATGTCAGGTGCTTGCATTTGTTCAATGCTCTGCTGAAAATACTCGTAAAACACAATACCAATCAATAGCAAAAGCTTCCACACTAGAAATATCCACTAACACAGGAAACTCAGCATGTCCTGTGACAAGCAAAATCTTGCCCTTCCCTCCATTAAGTAATTTATACGGACCTCTTGGCGGAAATTATTGACTGTCCTCTCCAGATGGTTTGTTTTCCTTCTTGATGACATAACCCTGGTAAAAGTAAACACAATGTGCCAATTTACAAAGAATACATCGTATTTCTATTAATCTTTATCCTATTACCAAACCGTTGCAACTATGTCACAGATATACCTGGCCACACATTGGCTGACACTTGTGTGCAATATAGAGAAAGTGCTACATTGTCAGAGATCTAGGGTCCGATTTAACAGGTGAAAAACAGTCCCGTTTTGGGCTGTTTAGCAGGTGTTTTTCAGCACCTGCAGTGCCAAGAGAAATCCCACTATCAAATTGGACTTTTTTTTTTAATGGCCTCGATGAGGAACGCCCCGCCAAGGCTGCACTTACCTTCATTTCCTGAGCTCAAGCTACCATTTTAAATGCTGTTCCAATCTCTGGGCATCCCTACCATGGCCTCTGGACCTCCCAACACCCCAACCTTTTGCTAAGGGGTCCTCATGTCCACCCCTCGCTCCACCTCATCAGGGCAGGGCACACCCAGGCTCAATCCCTGACAGTGCCAACCTGGAAACCACTGCACTGCCAGACTGGTAGTGCCCATGGCAGCCTGGCAATGCCACCGAGGCACTCTAATAGTGCGAGGTGGCAGTGCCACGGTGCCACCCTACCAAGAGCCTGACCATCCAGTGGCCTTTGAAGGCCTGGGAGACCCCACTGGTACCATAGCAAGGTCTCCCGGATGCGGGCATTTGATCCCAGGCCTTGGGAGACTTTGGCGTAGATATATTCAAGTGAGACTAAATGCTCACTTAAATATGCAAGTATGGATCGCGCCCAGTCCAGAGAGAGGCCTCTCACGAGTGTTACGGTTGGCGTCACATCCCAAGTTCGGCACGACGAGGCCATTTGATCGGGCACCGTCTATTGAATAAGATATCGAACCAAGGCCTCCTCTGGTTCTCAGGAGAAAAAAAAACTGCAGTACTATTTAAAGAACAGTAAAACAATTTCAACCAGCTTCACCAAAAGCACACAGTCTTGTAATTTACTTATTTTGCATGAGAGAACTAATCATTAATCCGTCTAACTCATCGATTGCAAATCACTGTGAGTTGTTTAAAAGAAACCTACGAGATGGTACAGAACTCATTTCCCATTTTCCTCATTGTATGGTATCCAGAGTCTGTAACACAGTGGGATATCTGACATCCCAATTGATAGTGCTGAGACCACTGGACAGAAAATCTATTGCAAAATTAGGGACTGTTTTTGAGGCAATAGTTTTTTTTTTTAATAAACAATTTTATTGAGGTAGTTTTTGGCTTTATAAACAGTTACAGACATCATCAGAAAGGAAGCAAAAAAGGCAAAAATGTGCAAACATCCACGTACTTTCAATACTTCCACCGTAACATATTGCACAAGCCCGCTCCCCTCCCACCGGTACTACCCGCCATATTTTCCCTCCTACTCTACTCTACCCCGGCCACCCCCCACCCCCCTGCTGACGCTCACTCTCGCGCAAAGAAGTCAATAAATGGTTGCCACCTCCGGGTGAACCCCTGCACAGATCCCCTCAAGGCGAACTTAATTTTTTCCATCCCCAGGAAACTCGACATGTCCGCAAGCCACCACTCAGTCTTCGGGGGCTTTGAGTCCCTCCACGCCAATAATATTCGTCGCCGGGCTATCAGGGAAGCAAAGGCCAAAACATCGGCCTCTTTCTCCCCCTGGACGCCCGGGTCTTCCGAAACCCCAAAAATTGCCACCCCTGGACTCATCACCACCCTTGTTTTTAGCACCTGGGACATGACCCCCGCAAATCCCTCCCAGTACCCCCTCAGCTCAGGGCATGCCCAAAACATGTGAACATGGTTCGCTGGTCCTCCCGCGCACCTAGCGCATATGTCCTCTATCCCGAAAAATTTGCTCATCCGAGCCACCGTCATATGGGCCCGGTGAACGACCTTAAATTGGATCAGCCTGAGCCTAGCACATGTCGCGGTCGAGTTTACCCTACTCAGGGCCTCTGCCCACAGCCCATCCTCCATTTTCCCGCCTATCTCCTCCTCCCATTTAAGTTTCAGTTCCTCTGTCTGGGACCCTTCCTCCCTCATGAGCACCTTATAAATACCCGAGACTCTACCCTCCCCTTCGTCCCTCCCAGAGACTATTCTGTCTAGGATCCCCATTGGCGGGAGGCGCGGGAAAGATGGGACCTGTCTACGAATAAAGTCCCGCAACTGTAGGTATCTAAAATCATTTCCCCTTACCAACCCAAATTTCTCCTCCAAGCTCCTCAAACTCGCGAAGCTCCCTTCCAGGAACATATCGCCCACCCTTCCCGCCCCTGCTCGCCGCCATACTCGGAACCCCCCATCCATTCTGCCGGGGGCAAACCGATGGTTGTCGCAGATTGGCGCCCAGACAGACACCCCCATCTCCCCCACATGCCTCCTCCACTGGCCCCATATCCGCAGGGTCGCCACCACTACCGGGCTGGTGGTGTACTTGGCCGGCGGCAGCGGTAGAGGAGCCGTGACCAGGGCTTCCAAATTGGAGCCCCTGCACGAAGCCGCCTCCACCCGCTCCCAAATAGACCCCGTACCCACCATCCACTTCCTTATCATAGCGATGCTGGCCGCCCAGTAATAATTGACCAGACTCGGCAAAGCCAGCCCTCCCTCGCTGCGGTTCCTCTCCAACATCGCCTTCTTCACCCGCGGAGACTTTCCCGCCCAGACAAAGCTCATGATCAGCCCGTTAACTCTTTTGAAGAAGGACTGTGGGATAAAGATTGGGTAAGCGTTCTCCAAGGCGGTCATCAGGACACGTGACAACACAGAATTGCCGAGCAAAAACTTATAGCAAAGTTCCGCACACATGAGTGCGGCCTCAACCGGGATCATGGATTCATGTCGCATTACATCCACCCCCCCGCCATCTGGCCTGGACTTGCAAAATCCTACCAACTGTTCTGGCTTGAGACAGTTCACACCTTTTTAACCTGTGATTATCCCTCTCCCTGGATCTGTAATGATCTGATTACCTGCAAATACTAGCATTCCAAGCATTGTCCAGCATCTTTGACTTTGTCTATATAAATGTTTCTGGAACATACCTCTCCATTCACCTGAGGAAGGAGCTGCGCTCCAAAAGCTCATGTTTGGAACAAACCTGTTGGACTTTAACCTGGTGTTGTCAGACTTCTTATTGAATCTGACTGTAGAAAGAAGTGATTTGGCACTCACACTCCCTGCACCCCCAACCGTGGTGTAAATGCCCCATCACCTACATGGAGCCAGTCAAGCTGATGGGCCACAAGCGCAACGTATATTGAAACACATAACACCATCAATCCTGGAAGAGCCAGAAGAATGTTTGTGGTTTGATGAATCTTCTACCGCATTAGCATATTGAAACATAGCAGCGAAGCCGGCTCACCTTGTGGATCTGGAATGAGAGTAAATCCTGGGCCACAGCAATAACGGTGAGGGTGAGGTAGAGAAACAGGCAACCGGGCCCATAACAGCTCCTCGGAACATAGGCCAAAGAGCAGCTCCGGCCAGGGTCATAGCCGCTGACCTCCGAGTGACTGATCGTCCTTCCCAGGGCCTCTCGCGCTGCAGCTCCCGCGGCCGTTTGAAATGGCAGAGAATTCCCAGGCAGGCAGGCCGGACGGCCGCAGGCGGAAATGCGTCATAATGAAGTCGGCCAGTCCGCCAGCCTCCTTCATCATGTGACAGGAGAGCGAGGGCGGTGGGCGGTGTCTGGCTGTGGTCCTCCCACCAGCCGCGCTCTCTGACGATACTGGCAAAGCGGGAAGAGTGACGATGTGATTATGTTTGAGGTGGAAGGAATGCACTAATTGTAACCTCCTAGTGGTCACCCTGACTTCAGGCAGTGCATTCCAGATCCTAACCTCGCTATTTACCCTGTCCATATACCCCTCAGGATTTTGAATCATTCTGTGAAGTCTCCTCACAACCTTCTTTTCTCCAAGGACAACACACCCAGCCTCTCCACTTCTAGCTTCATAGCTACAGTTTTAAAAAAATTTAGAGTACCCAATTCTTTTTGTTTTCTAATTAAGGGCCAATTTAGCATGGCCAATCCACATGCCCTGCACATCTTTGGGTTGTGTGAGTAAGATCCATGCAGACACGGGGAGAATGCACAAACCGCACACGGACAGTGACCCAGGGCCGGGATCGAACCCGGTCCTCAGCCCCGTGAGGCAGCAGTGCTAACCACTGCACCACCGTGCCGCCCATTCATAGCTACAGTTGTTTATCCCTGGCATCATTCTTGTGAATCTCCGCTATATTCTCTCCAATGTCTTCATATCCTTCCTCAAGTATGGCACCCAGAACTGAACGCAGTACGCCAGATGAGGTCTAACTAGTGTCCTATACAAATTCAACGTGATATCCTACTCTTGTACTCACTGCCTTTATTAATAAAACCTAGGAAACCATATGCTTTATTAACTGTTCTCAACATCCCTGTCATAGGGCAGCACGATAGCATTGTGGATAGCACAATCGCTTCACAGCTCCAGGGTCCCAGGTTCGATTCCGGCTTGGGTCACTGTCTGTGTGGAGTCTGCACATCCTCCCCGTGTGTGCGTGGGTTTCCTCCGGGTGGTCCGGTTTCCTCCCATAGTCCAAAGATGTGCAGGTTAGGTGGATTGGCCATGATAAATTGCCCTTAGTGTCCAAAGTTGCCCTTAGTGTTGGGTGGGGTTACTGGGATATGGGGATAGGGTGGAGGTGTTAGCCTTGGGTAGGGTGCTCTTTCCAGGAGCCGGTGCAGACTCGATGGGCCAAATGGCCTCCTTCTGCACTGTAAACCCCATTCACTTTCCTGTTGATTAATGATTTGACCATGAGGAAGGCAATGGTGGGTGCAGATTTTGGCATCCCATTGCAAAAATATCGATCGGCAAATTTGGATTTTGGACACAATATCGCATTGTTGATTAAAGAACTGCAAACGCACCCTTGCAGACCTGACCTTGAGTGTATTTTTATTCTTTCTTTGGATATAGACATCGCTGGCAAGGTCAGCATTTGTTGCCCATCACGAATACTCTTGAACTGAATGGCTTGCTCAGCCATTTCAGATGGCTGTTAAGAGTCAGTCAGTGGTGTTAAGGTTGGTCTATGCATCAACAGCAAGAAGGCCAAGGCAATGACGACTGGATGGCAACAAGACCCTTCCAGCACCATCGGGCAATAGAATATCGAAGATGTCTGCCACATACACTATCTAGGAAGCAACATCTCCAGGAAGATGTAGAGACCAACGACTGCGCAAGAATCTGCAAAGCTGCATCAATCTTCCAGTGGCTTCACACAGTCTGGGCAGCCAATACCAACGCGGCCACGAAGCGGCAACTCTGCATAACCATAGTAGTAACAACTGCAAACAATTCCAGCAAGACATGGAAGAGAACAGCAAAGGTGTCACATAAGTTGAACATCTTTCACCAGTGCTACACAAGGTTTTGGGCATAGGAGAAAAATTCTTCGAGAATGTCTCATAGATATTTAGTGAACAAATATGTTGAATTGTTGAATTGTGCTGGGGGCCACAGCTTGCAACATTAAGAAAATATAAAAAGATTAGTGATCAATTAATATGGCCAACATGTACTTTCCTGACTTGTGTTTATTCCTGGAGCCAAGACTGAAATGTTTCGTCATGATGCCGTCCTGCCAACAGAAATGGCTTGAGTTTTGTATGTGATAGAGAATACTTAGGAAATAAAAGCAGAAAATAACACAGGCTTTTTCTGTTAGTTTCTTGAGATATGATCATTTCTTTATTTGGCCACATTTCCAACTTGATTTCTAGATTATTAATATCTATAATATATACCCCAACAACCACCCACACAGCTTTAATATAAACTGAAAAAAATCAGTAAACATCCATCCTATTATTATGGGAGAAGATGAGAAGAAGGGGCTGGTTTAGCACCGTGGGCTAAGCCAGCTGGGTTGTAATGCAGAACAATGCCAGCAGCGCAGGTTAACATATCGCTGTCTGGTCGGGTGATTCCTGGCTATTTCTTCTCACCAGTCCATATTTCTTGTTGGGGTGGGGGGGGGAGGGGGGGGGGCTGCAGTGGGCAGGATATTGTGGAAGATGGTGAACTGTTATGGCTTGCTCACTGGGGATGCCTCTAGTGGATTGGGGGCAGATTGAGGAGTGAGGGACAGCAGTGATGGTGGAGGCCAGAGGTGGTTACTCACCCGAGCTGCTCTAGGGAGGTCGTTCATCGTCTTCCTGCATTGCGTGCCGGTCCTCTTGGTTAGGCTGGCAGCACTGACAGCCTCTGCCACCACACCCCAGGTGCTGTTGGGAAAGGCAGGCTTGAGTCTCTGACACTCCTTGGGAAAGAGGCTGTCCCTCCTCTCCTCAATGGCATCCAGCATTCGGTCAGTCTCCGAGTTCTGGAATCTGGGAGCTGATCTTCCTGCTCCCATCTTTTTGGGCTGCAATGACAGTCTGTGGTGAATGGAGCATTTAAAAGCTGCTCCAGCCTGTCAGGCATTTAACATGAATCCAAACTCCAGTAAATCAGACGCCAGCGGGGCCGGGAGCCACTTGGCTGCACCTGGGCAGCGTGCTGGCCAATTTGCATCACCTGAATTTTACCTGACTCTTTTCCCATGATTCAAATCCGGCGGGAGAACTTAGGACGCAATTCTCAGAAAGGTTTCTTTTTCTTTTAAAAGCATTTTATTAAGGTATTTCTAATTTTATAATAATAACAACAGAAAAGAAAGTAAATCCAGTGGAGGGCAGAGGCGATGTCCTGTTCCCCTAAGGGTCAGGCAGCCAGTGCCCCCTTTGACGAGGTGTCGGGGACCGTGAGCTTGGGGAGTGTGACCAGGAGGACTGGCCTCCAGTGCCGTAGGAAGGTCAGTGAACTACACCGGGCAGCACGGGTGAGTAGACACCAACCCCCGGGACCTTTCCACTTCATGCGAGCATCCACCCCATGGCGGTGGCATGTCGGACTTAAGAGTCGTCACCACCTTCGAGGAACGGGCCCTGGAGGTGACGGGGTGCCCGAGTACAGAACAGTCACCAACACGGAGGTTGGCGGATGCCTACCTGGGGGACCTGTTAAACGTGAGTTGTTACTGCCTTACTGACTGACCCATCCCTTCCACTGACCACATGTCCATTCTCACACAGTTCCTCCAGCCAATGGCGCTGGCCCATCCTGGGCGGCCCCCTCTCCTGACTCTGACGAGACCACCTCGGAGGAGACCTCTAAGGAAGACAAAATCGCCGTGTCACAGCTGTCATCCCCACCCGCCACCAGCGCAGAAACACACATCTCAGTGGGAAATCTTAGTGGTCAGGCTTCTGGGGCAAAATCTGGTGAGCACCACACTTTTGCAAATATACATTGGGTAGAGGCAGGAACCCCCAGGTGAGACGGCAGTCAGAGGTCTGCTGGATCCTAGGACACAACTGGGTCCCAGCCTGATGCTGAGTCTCCGGTACAGGGTTAGCCAGAGCTGATGGAGACATTAGAATGCGGCCAGGAAATTTAGAGGGCGATGTCAGCGACAGTCCAGCAGATCCATAGCTGACTGGAGGAGTACCAGAGGCTACGGGGGCAGGTGATGTCTCTGGCAAAGCGAGGCACCAAGGCCAACACTACTAGGGTGGCGACCGCAGTGCAAAGCCTGGTGCACGATGTCGGCAGCAATAATGAAGATGTCCAAAGCGCCATGCAGTCAGTGTCGGCCATCGCTGAGGGTCTCGGCAGAATGTCCACCTCAGATGGGCATCAGCGAGGCGCTGCGGAGCTTGTCCCAGTCGCAGGTGGGCTTTGCCGAATCACTGCAGAGCATGTCCCAGTCACTGAAGAGCATCCCTGAAGGTGCCAACACCATGGTTCAAACAATGGGGAGCCACCAGGCGTAGCCAGAGATGATGCAGGGGCAGCCGGTGCTTGAACCAACTATCCCTCCATCTCAAGGTGAACCCCAGGGCCCTATAGGCACCGAACAGGAGGAGGGGGTGCTGGGTGCCAACCCAGATCCGTCCCATGGAGTGGGAATGATGATCACCAGCTCCCCCGAGTTCTATCCCTCTGATGAGGCCATGGGTCGAGGTCAGCATATGGGACAGGGTGGCACGGCTGTGCGTGTGCCATTGATATGTGCAGCAGGGCCCTCCGGTCCCATAGTCCCCAGAGGGCACCTGCCAGTGGCATCGAAGGCCATTGTCGTGAAAATCATAATAAAGACAAATTCCTCGAGGTTCGATTTAAGGAAATTTATTCACACAAATATATTTGCGGAGAGAGAGTGTTTCAGCTGCAAAGCCAAGGCACTGCACTCTGAGATTCGATTGAAGAATGCATATCTTTATAGTCTGAAAAAACAACAGCTTGAAGTAAACAGGCATGTTTGTATTAAATAGACCTTGCAAAGTGCGCAAGATGAAATGCATAGTAAGTATGTTCTTGCCCTTGGCTAAACAATTCAAGTACACATTTTGTTATCTTTCGGAGGACAATTGTTTTCATAATAAGGCTGAGAGCAGAATATTAAGCAGTATTTTGTTTATGTTACCTGACCTACTTATTTTAGTCCAAAAGCATGCTTGAATTATTGTCAAGCATTTCCCAGCATGCTTCTAAATTGGCAACTCATTAATTTCCCTTCCACAGCCATGGGACGACATAAGCAGCTGGCTGCCTCCACCTCAGATGTGCATCCTGGGGAGGCAGCTTAGATGTAGTGGTAGAGCTAGGAAAGCCAAGCACATTGAGGATCACCGAGGGCACTGGGGGAGGGGGTAGAGGGTGGGGGTGGGAGGGTGGGGGGGGGGGGGGGGAGGTAGGGGTGGGGGGGAGGGTAGGTAGGGGTGGGGGGGGGAAGTAAGGGGGTGGTGGGGAGAGTGCGACAGCACCATCGGGAGAATGGGGACTTGTATGACACCTGTGAAACATTAAAAACCCTTCAGCACAACCAGTATGATGTCCCTGCCACTTTTGTCCGCTATGCAGGCCGACCTCCGAACCCTTGGTTGATCTCTCCAGGCATCTCCCCCTCCTCGGGCACACCACGTGCTGGTGATGGGTGTGAGCGTGCATCCAGCAGACAGGCAGGGGTCAGACTATGGCATAGATTGAGGAGCACCAGCGCTCAGCTCTCTGCAGGTTATCATCACTCCGCTGCCCTCGACAGTGATCTGCTGATGGTGCTGATACAGCTCCAGCACCCTGGAGTGATGTTACACAGACCCTGGGAGGGTGGGAGATGGGGTAAGGCTGGGGAAGGAAGGTATCGATGATGGACCAGGCTGCATTCTAAGTGAAGCGGGCGAGTATAATGGCCCTCCGGACTTGCCAGACTTTCTGCCGCTGCTGCCTGTCCTGCAGCCTCCGGCTGCTCCTCCGGTTCCTCCCTGGGATCATCCTCCAACCTCTGCTGATCCGGTGTCACCTCATCATCCTCCTCCTTGAAGGTGGCCACATGTTCCTCATCCTACCTCCAGCCCGTTGCACCCCTGCTGTGCCAGGTTGTCAGAGGGCACAGCAGACCACCACAAAGCGGGTGACCCTCTGGGGGATGTTTGGCAGGGCACCACCAGAGCGGTCAAGGCATCGGAACCACATTTTGAGCAATCCTTGGCTTGTGCGAAGTGCTCACTTAACCAGGATTGTCAATTCCCTGCTAGCGATAACCTGCAGTCGTACGGCCAGAGGCCTTGCCAGTCGGTGGGGGTTATGGGTGGTCGCTGGGTCAGGCGGGCAGCGACAAGGGTAACCCCCGAAGTTGGCATGCTGGTGCCACGTGCGGTTGCCCTACCCCAGCATTTCAGCCCCACCCTCCATTGGCAGCCCACCCTTGCGGAAGGTTCCCCTCTCCCCACAAGCCGGGGTCCCCAATTCCCAGCCGAGCACTGGGGCGACAAGCCCAGTGCCCCCAGGCTCTTTGCCTATGCACAAAAATGGATACTCATCTCCTCGACTCCCCACAGAAACCCGCCCGCCAGGAGAACTTTTTTAAAAAGGAGTACTAATCGGCGTCGTTGTGACCACTAGTTGGGGAGGCCGATGAATGACAGGAGCCGTTGGATATGGGGTGGCGCCTGTCAATTGTATAGTTATTGGGCTTAAGTGGTGATAATTGGTTTCTCGCCACGCTATGGCGAGATAGTGATTTTGCATATGGGAGTGGGCCGGCTGCATCGCAAACTGACGCCAGCGTGGTTCATGTTTTCGACTTCCCCCACTATTCACCGGCCTCGTTTCGCTCGCGCGAAAGCGCAACGAGGTTGGAGAATTGTGCTCTTCGCCTCCCAAACGGGGAATCCTGCCCATGCTATCTGCAAGTAAGGGGATACATCTTTGTGGTACGGTAGCACAGTGATTAGCACTGTTGCTTCACAACGCCAGGGACGCAGGTTCGATTCCCGACTTGGGTCACTGAGTGTGTGGAGTCTGCATGTGCTTCCCATGTTTGCGTGGATTTCCTCCAGGTGCTCTGGTTTCCTCCCACAAAGTCCCGAAGAAGTGCTTATTAGGTAATTCTGAATTCTCCCTAAGTGTACCCGAACAGGCGCCGGAATATGGTGACTAAGGGCTTTTCACAGTAACTTAATTGCAGTGTTAATGTAAGCCTACATGTGACACTAATAAAGATTGTTATCATTTTTAAATAACATTGGGTGAATCATAATTCATTAAAGGAATTTGTTGACAGAGAAACAATTTTACCAAAGGTTCATTTTTTTCACCCACCCCAATAGTGTTGAGTATTGATGGTACATTGATTTTGCTTCAGTTCTTTGGCACTGAAAGTCCTCCTTCCCACAATCTGACTGGTATAATTCTCAAATTGCATTTAATATGTACTTGCTTCTTCCTGCCACAAGATGGCAATATTTGATGAGAAAGAGTATTCAATAAATTCCAGCCCTTTGCAAATATTTTTAATATTATTCATTTATGGGATGTAAGTATTGCTGCCAAGGCCACACTGCTACAACTGTGCACAGGTAATGGAAGGAGTGAATACATGAGATGACGGATGGAATGCCAACCAAGCAGGCTGCTTTGTCTTGGATGGTGTCGAGCTGCTTGGTTGTGTCTGCACTTTATCCAGAGAAGTGGAGAGTATTCCATCACAGAGTATTCCTGGATTGTTCCTTATGGTGGATGGGCTTTGAGGAGTCAGAAGATGGGTTTGAGGAGTCAGAAGGGGAATTATTCACCACAGAATACCCAATGTCTTACCTCCTTTTACAGCCACTATATATATATTTGGCTGGTCCAGTTACATTTGATCACTAGTAATCTTTAGGATGCTAATGGTGAGGGGTTCAGTGATGGTAATGCGCTAACCCTCTCGGGTAGATGATTAGATTCTCACTTGCTGAAAATGTTAATTCCCAGCAATTTATGCAATGTGAATGTTACTTTCCACATACCAGCCCAAGTCTGAATGTTGTCCAAATGTTGCTGCATGCAAGGTCAGCTTCCAATTAGGCCAACAGAAAAAAAAAATTGAACATTTAAGGAGGAGTTAGACAGATTTTTAATTGGTAATGTGTTGGAGAGTTACGGAGAACGGGCAGGATGGTGGAGTTGAGGCCCAGGATGGGATCAGCCATGATCGTATTGAGCGGTAGAGCAGGCTCCAGAGGCTAAATAGCCGACTGCTGCCTCTATTGTGCCTAATTCCACCTTCCAGCTCTAGGTAACAGCACCTCAAGCATCAATCTTGATTAATAAGGGGCTTTCTTGATTAATAAGGGGATCAGGGGTTATGGGGAGAAGGCAAGAGAATGGGAATGAGGAACATATGTGCCATGAACCAATGGCAGAGCAGACTCGATGGGCCAAATTGCCCAATACTGCTCCGATATCTTATGGTCTAATGGAACCATCATTGAGCAGCTCCAACAGGCATATTATTGAAATGAGAAAGGGGCATCCAACGAAGCTGTGGATGGAGACCAGCACCAGGTCTAAAAGGCCTCATGTATCTCATGTGCCTCAACTCTGAATTACTGGACAAAAAGGAAGAAGTTGCACTCAGATGTGCTATGTCTGATAAATTTATGCCTGACTTCCAAACTTTGCCGAAAGAGAAGGATTGTGAAGTCTTGTACTGATTGGTGGTAGTTAATGAGTAAATATATATATGTATATATGAAGTGCATCTGCCAATATTGTGTTAATCTATGTAAATATTTTTCTGCTAGTATTTGTGGCTGTAATGATAATGTCGTAGACACGCCTGTAGGGTTAATGAATTCTCATGGACAGCACTGACCTACAGGTTTGGATGGGTCCATTTTATCTGTGCCTTATTGGTAAATGAGTGCAAAATCAGAGCAATTCAATGTAAATTAATAATAGTAATGTAGATTTAAACTGTATATGTTGTCCCTGAATGGTAGGAATACAATAATGATGGCATAATAATAGTCTTTATTAGTGTCACAAGTCGGCTTACATTAACACTGCAATGAAGTTACTGTGAAAAGCTCCTAGTCGCCACACTCCGGCGCCTGTTCGGGTACACAGAGGGAGAATTCAGAATGTCCAATTCACCTAACAAGCACGTCTTTCGGGACTTGTGGGAGGAAACTGGAGCACCCGGAATAAACTCACGCAGACACAGGGAGAACGCGCAGACTTCCCACAGGCAGTGACCCAAGTGGGAATTGAAGCCGGATCCCTGGTGCTGTGAAGCAACAGTTATAATCACTATGCTACCGTGCGGCACAGTGCTTATGTTACTGAGTTGGTGATACATTTAAATTCAAGTTGAAAAAAAGCTCTGGAAATTAAAAGCTGGTATCGGCAGCAGTGAAAATGAAACTGTTGATTGTCACAAAAACCCAGCTGATTCCCTAATAACCCGTCCTTGTCTGGTCTCCAGTCCTTCAGCACTATAGTTGAATTTTAACTGTATGTTCAGTTGTATTAAAACACTGTTCAGTGGTTCCTAAGGAAGGCTCGCCACCTTAATAAATGGTGGCTTCACCGGTGACAACCACACCTTGAGCATAATTTTTAAAAGCTCCATGGTCTACAGCTGTGTGATCCACAAAGACAAAAAAACTAATGCAGAAGACAGCACTGGACTTGCAACTCACAAAGCAAATAGGTTTTGGCTGAAAATCTCTAGGTGGCAGCAGTTCCCTGCAAAACTCTTTGCTCAAAAGGTCTTTGTCAGCATAGTGGTAAGGTTTTATGGTCATGAAGTCCCGAGAATTATTTCCTTTCACTCGAAAGTTGATTTATATCAGACAATTAAAGTGTCGGTGATGTTAGCAGTCTTTGCATTATTTGGAGATGCCGGCGTTGGACTGGGGTGAGCACCCATCCCATGGAGTAGCCCGGGCCCCATTGGGCACCCCAAAGGAGGAGGAGATGATGACTTCCACAGGGGAGATGCCAGAACAACACAGTACCTCAGACTCCCCCTCCTCCTGACCCTGGTGCATCTGGTGGGTAGCGGGCAGAACAGGGTGGCACCACGCCACCTGGGACACCCGAGCCTGATTAACATGCTAATGGGACGGAGTTTCGATACCGTCTGGACTTTGCTGACAAATATGCATTTCAGGCTCTGAGCCTGTCTGACTCTTGGCTTGTCCATTTTACCCATCAGTCTTTGTGAGTTGCTTTGTACTTAGTTGGAAGTGGCCATCCCAGATGGCTACAGCACCATGTTAGCCAGTGCTAGGGCAATGTCGTCGACGTTCTCAGCCATGGCCTGCTGTATCTGGAGAAACATTAAGGAGCGCCGCTGCAATTTCCAGACGGCTCTGGCACATGCTTGTCTGTCAGGTGGCAACCCTGTACTGGGCCTCAGCTAGCGCCTGCACAGAATGCCCCAGGCTTTGGATATGCTGATCCATAGCCAAAACCGTCGCCCACAATGCTTCCACCGCGGCCGCCACCCGTGCGGTGTTGGCCTGGGTGGCATGCATGGTAGGCACCACCTCCTGCTCCCGCATGCGGTTGGACTCCTCCAACTGCGCCTGAAGGAGCTGGATGCTCGCCGACAACCCCTCACGTAGTCCCTGGCTCTGTGACTGCATCTCCACTATAGATGGGGCTGTCCATTCCAGAAGCCGAAACCCATCTGGACGACAACTAGACTTTGCGGTCGGCCCGCCCTCTGACCGCCCATCCCCTCAGGTGTTCCTACTTCCACCTGCTGTATTGGATCAGCTGTGTTCTGCACACCAGACAGTGTCCCAGGAGCCTCTTCACTAATGTGCCCAACCGAGGTGAGTGTCTCTGGGATGGTGGAGTGTGTTGGAGACAGCTGTGATGGGAAGTCAGTGTCATCCTCTGACCCGAACTCCGGGGTGTCCTGCATCTCGGGTGGAGGGCTGGTGTCCGTGCTGCTCCCATCACTACTCGGCACAGGGTGTGGGGAGGGGGGGGGGCCTCAGGCTGCGGCACTTGCTGGGGGCAGGGAACTCCATATGGGCCTGCCCCATCTCCAGCAGGTCCTGAAAGACACAAGACAAAATGCATGATTAGACCGTGGGCCGGGGGGGGGGGGGGGGGGGGGGGGGGGGAGAGGGTGATGTGAGGGTCAGTTTAGCCTGGGGGATGAGGGTGGGGGTGAGGATGGTGTGAGGGTGCGGGGATGAGGGTGGGGTGGGGATGAGGGTGAGGGTGGTGGGGTGAGAGTGTTGTGGGGGTGAGGGTAGTCTGGGGGTGAGGGTGATGGGGGGTGGTGTTGTTGGGGGTGGGGGATTGACACATGTGTCATGGGGAACCCAACTTAGCAAGATCTCACTTCCTTGCCTGCAGCCGATCTCCACCCCGACGACCTCCCTTTCCTCCAGGCCAGCGACCACATCCAGAGTCCTCTGTTCTGCCATGGTCAGGGGCTGCAGGTCCGTCGGTCCCCCTCCTCTCTTCTCCCACTCCTGGCGGTTGTGGACGGCCTTCCCCTGGGATGGGGCAAACAGAAAACAAGAGTGCCAGACAGTCTACGCATGCAGCCCAGGGGATGGGTAGCTGGTTAACAGGTGGCCTCAGTGGACAGGCCATGTGCGGTGCCAGCTTTCTTGTTGTGGAACTCCACGGATTCTGCGCCGGAGTCAACACTTATTGTCAAATCCAGCATTGTCGCATAGTCTACATTCTTCTTGCAAGAACAGGTGGTTGCCAAAGTGCAGAGGCCACTTGGTAGCAGCCTTGACCATTTTCTGACATCTTTAGTGAGCAGACAATGGACCTCCTGGAGCAGTGTACAGTAGAGGTCACTGGGGACCAGGAGGTTAAATGGTCCCTGACAGGTGTAGTTTTGACCTGGCAGCCTGTTGTTTTCCATTTCATGCTGCATGGACTGCAGACAATCTGCCTACAATACAATGGGGCAGTACGGTGGCACAGTGATTAACACTGGAGCCTCACTTCGAATCCCGGGCCTGGGTCACTGTCCGTGTGGAGTTTGCACATTCTCCCTGTGTCTGCGTGGGTTTCACCCCCACAACCCAAAGATGTGCAGGTTCGATGGATTGACCATGCTAAATTGCCCCTTAGTGTCCAAAGGTTAGGTGGGGTTACTGGGTTATGGGGATGTGATGGGCGGATGGGCCTCGGTAAAGAGCTCTTTCAAAGGGTAGGGGAAGACTCGATGGGCTGAATGGCCTCCTTTTGCACTGTAGGGATCCTATGACACAATTTTTCCAATAATTACTGTACCTTCTCTTTTTCTTTCCCTCTTTGCGAGATGCAACACAACAAGAAAAAGTAGAATCAGAGGAGGAGGACTGCCAATCCCTGTCCCATATACTAGATTATCATTTGGTCTGTCCCTCCCATTCACCAGCACAGGAATTCATTTCTGGGAAATAGATTGTGCAGACAGTGACTTGAAGTACAGATGGTGTGTCAGGAAGAAAACCACTGGTATTAGAATTGGCACCAGAAGGGAAAATCTCTTTACACTGCAATAGGCCAAGTGAATCTACAAGTATCTTTGCCCACAATGATTTATAGAAAAGTCAGTGCATCCTCATCGGGTGCACAGATTGCAGCCATCATTCAGTAGATTGAACAAACTGGTGTATTCTGGTTAAGCTCCAAGGGATCGTATCCAGGAAAGTCACCCCCCACACATGGGGACTACCTCATACCCCTCCAAGTGAGGAGACCCGGCTATGGGGTTCCTAGGGGCCCAGCTCTTCAGGACCTTCCATGCTCCTTTAAAGGCCCCCTCTCCAGGATCCCCACCCATCACCCCTCCACCCTCTCAGAGGCGCCTACTTACCTGCAATGCACACTAAGGGACAATTTAGCATGGCCAATCCACCTGACCTGCGAGAGGCCACTCCTGTCATCTATTGGCCCCAATGCGCTCTCGCTTGAGCGTAACGCAGCCAGTTGATCGCGCCCTAAGTGTGGACTAAATGGTAGAGAAACTCCCCAGGGCCCAAAAAAGTGACTAAGGGCGGAATTCTTTGGCTGTGCTTGTCCGGTGACTGAAAACTCCTGCCTGAAGTCAATGGACCTTTACAATAAGGTCGAAGAATCCAGCCCTAAGTGTCACTTGGTAGCGGTGGGGAACTTACCTGCAGAGCCGATGGGAAACTTCCTGCGAAACCCACAACCAATGAACTTTTAACTTTTTCCATTAAATTCCGTCCTATTTCCCACATTGGTAGAAATTGAAGGCTGATTATTTAATTTCACAAATCTGGATAGAAATACCAGTGAGTTGCACTTGTAGTAAAATCAGTACGTTGCACTTTTTAATGGATAATGGCTAAAGAATATGTCTATTGCATGTCTCAATCAGACTCTAACATTTTATTAGTTAGCCTCCTAGAGAATTGCTCACTGACGGAAATATTAAACATGATCTTGAAATATTCTTTCTTTTTTTGTATAAATTTAGAGTACCCAATTATTTTTCTTTTCCAATTAAGGGGCAATTTATTTTGACCAATCCACCTCACCAGCACATCTTTGGGTGAAACCCACGCAGACAGGGGGAGAATGTGCAAACTCCACACGGACAGTGACCCAGGGCCGGGATTCGAACACGGGTCCTCAGCGCCGCAGTCCCAGTGCTAACCACTGCGCCACTGTGCTGCCCTAAAATATTAAACAGTAATCTCAGCAAGGCCCCATTTCAATCTGGCTTTCTGTCGACCTGTTTCAGCTCAAGGATCAATCCCTGTGTCAGTTCGCACTGTAAGCTGGCATTCTGCAGTTGCAATCCCAATGTACCTTTTTCAATTGCTCAATCAAATAGCTCATATCAACTGCATTTTTGCATAGTTTTCCTCCAATGCCCATCTGTATTTGATAACAGATTTGTACAAATAAAATGACAGGTTTATGCCTGCATTGACTGGATACTAGTTTGATTTACTGACGCATAAAATAAATTAGACCATTGCACTATTTAACAAATTTGGAAAAATGGGACAACTTGACACAGAAGTAGCATAGATTTATTTTTTGATCCAGCATTAAAATACACAATGCATTACCCAACAAAAATGGAAATTGATGTAAAACGTAAAATTTTGCAAGCCCACGGTAGGTAATTATGTAGCCCACAATGTTTTTCTTTCCCTGATTTGTTCAAATGTGGCCTTGGAAATATTGGCAGTTTGTCTCCATTCGGTTGTGAGGATTTCCTTTAGTACAACAGAAGTACAGGGCACACATTGTTGTCAGCAGTCTGAGTTCTGTGCACCCTGGACATATTCAATTGCACCTGACCGGACAGGAGCATATGGGCTGCAGCCGTCACTCAGTTGGTGTCGGAGACAACAGTTCATCTCTTGTTCATGACTGTCACTGTCTCTAATCTCCACAACTGCTGTGTGGTGTATTTGTTGCACTGTCTCAAGAATAGATCTTTGCTTGTTCCGTTCTTTATTGCCTCAATGCACTTTCCAGTCGAGACATGGATAATTTCTCCACTCTAAAAGTGAAAAGCAGAATACATATATTTGGATTTGTTTTAGCAAAAGAATGTCCCTGGTAGATAGCTGCTAGGAATCTCATTAATCAAATCAGTTCTTTTCTTTTAATCATATGCCTGACGATCATCTCCTTTTATTTCTACACAGGAGCTATAAGCTGCAAACAGTCTATTTAGTCAGAGTAACTTCATTAGTGGCTGATTTTTTTCCCCCTTTGCAGCTATTAGGGGGTCTCGCCCACGAGTCAGAGAAAGGGCACAGAAGACCCGTCAGTTCCATCGGGGAGGTTGGACAGTGTTCAATGCCCTTCAGGCACTTAAGTGGCCACTGTCAGGCCTTCCTCGGGACTCAGGGTCTAGTCTGCTGGAATTGCCAGGAGTGATGGCAGCTGCTGATAATGTATCACCCAGAGGTTCAGGATGTGAATGATGGAGATTGCGGGCTGGTGGTAATGGGAAGGGGCCAGGGAGGTGGAGCAATGGCAGGGTTTTTCTTCAGGGCGCCACGGTGGCACAGCGCCAGGGGCCCAGGTTCAATTCTGGCCTTGGGTGACTGCCTGTGTGGAGTCCCCATGTCTGAGTGGGTCCCCACTGGGCGCTCCGGTTTCCTCCCACAACTCCTGAAAGACGTGCTTGTTAGGTGAATTGGACATTCTGATTTCTCCCTCAGTGTACCCGATCAGGTGCTGGAGGGTGGCGACTAGTGGATTTTCACAGTAACTTCACTGCAGTGTTAATGTAAGCCTACTTGTGACACTAGTAAAGATTATGATTATTATACAGTGGCCTGGACCTTGGAGGAGCAGCAGCAACTCCATCAGCCAGAACACCAGGAGGAGGAGGAGTTGACTGATTTGCCATTATGCTTGCGGACAGCACCAGAGGACAGAAGAACCACACAGTTGTAGCTCGAAGAAAGTGATACCGCAGCAGAGGTTCTACAGGCAAAGCTAAATTAATGGGAGCTAAAGCAGGTTGGATTTAAACAGGAGATGTTGAAAAATAGTGGGGGGATCTGATAATATGAGCACAGCTATGGGGAAAAGCAAAGAACTAAGTGGATAGGTCTACTAAAGAGACAACACATGTATGATGACCGAATGGCCTCATTCTGCGCTTCAGCATTCTAAATTCTATGATTTGAATTAAGAGCAGTAGACTATACTTGTACATAGTCCAGCTAGTTCCTTATATCTGCCAAGTAAATTGTTGGAGACCAACAAACCTTTTGCATATCCCATTGCTGTTCTGATTCCATCTTGTTCCCTCTGTGACAATTCTGCAATACGATCTGTTCATTTCTGACATCAATACAAAATTTTACAATGGCACCAAATTGGATTTCTTTAAAACTATTATATTCAAAATGCTGTGTGAAAAAGAAGAAAAATAGATTTGTTGACAGAACTGCATTGAATGGCAATTTTTTTTATGACTGTATTTTTTTATGACTGTGAGATAAGGCACATTTGTGTTAATTACAGTAAAGCAAGGCTGCTATTAAAATACTTATTCAATTAAAAGTACTTAATAATAATTGTTTCCTTTGTACAAATTGCAAGTCTTGGTTGTCCTATTTTACATGTTGAAGTTTATAACTGACAAGGAAACAAATAAAAATATAACTGACAGGTTAACCCTCTTGAAACTCAACATTTAGATGATTTGCCATTACTAATTTATTTCCTCACACCACATAGCTGAATACTGTTTAACTCAGTTCAATGGTTGAAGTAGCGAAACCAACTTCCACCTTGATTTTGGTGCCTGGCATTCAATGTGATAGTAGATTGAACAATTTGACCCAATATTTTAATACATAACAGCAAGATATTAATTAGTTTCTCATATAAAGCAAATCATGTTTTATATTTATCAGTGAAACATACAGTGAGCATTACGTATATTAGACATTACCTGATTCCCATTGCCACTGCATGGAGCCAGTGCGACAGGATGTCCACCTGTGCTCCATTTGGTCTGGTAACCTGCACAATAACCTGTGCCAATGTTATGGAGCTGGAAGCGAAAGGAATGTGCTTAGAATGGGGACATTTATAATCAGTGTTCCTGCTTCATTTCCGCTGCTCAGCAATTACACCCTATGATTAAAATGGGTCAACTAAGAGTTAAGCAAATTTAGAGAAAACAATTGCAGTGCGGGTTCAATTCCCGTACCATCTGAGAATTCTGAATTCTCCCTCTGTGTACCCGAACAGGTGCCGGAATGTGGCAACTAGGGGCTTTTCACAGTAACTTCATTGCAGTGTTAATGTAAGCCTACTTGTGACAATAAAGGTTATTTAATTTAATTATAGAGTAGGTTGAATAATTTTTCTTACAAAATAATGGCGCATTAAATTTAGAAAGCAATCAATTTTTTTCCATGAATATGGCATTCAATATGCCTCCGAAATAAAATAACCAAGATCCGATGAAGCTTATTATAATAAACTACCAATGAAAGATTTTCATTTGTATGCAGCAGGTATTTTTACTTCTGGTTTCCGGTATTATAGCTGGCCAGAATCAATGAAAATGAAATGAAAATTGCTTATTGTCACAAGCAGGCTTCAAATGAAGTCACTGTGAAAAGCCCCTATTCACCACATTCCAGCGCCTGTTTGGGGAGGCTGGTACGGGAATTGAACCCACGATGCTGGCCTGCCTTGGTCTGCTTTAAAAGCCAGCTATTTAGCCCTGTGCTAAACCAGCCCCTTAATCAGGACGGGATGCAGCCGGTAGATCCCGTGAGAGGTCTCTTCCGTGTTTATGAATGCTTGTTACGCCCTGCGAGAAACTAATGAGATCTCGCGAGATGTTACATTCTGGACCCTGCCTATTAAGTTAACTGAGTTTAACTACTCACGTAACTATGCTGATGCCAGATCTAACCCAGTGTCCAGGATCTATCGGCTTCACCAGTTTCTATTTGGCACTGGTCCCCACAAACGGGAACCAGGCGGAATAGCATATGGGGGAATCTCCCAGGCGATCAGAGGCCCCCGTGTGGTTGGCCTTTGGGCAGGATGGCACCCTGGCCGTGCCACCCAGGTGCTTCCCTGGCAATGTCAGGGTGCTCAGGTGGCACTGCTCGGGTGTCAGGCTGGCAGTACCAAGGTGCCTAGGCGATATTTTGCCCATGCTGGGGATTGGGCCTATGACTGCCCTGCCCATTTGAGGTGGGGTGTGGGAGGGCTTGAGGACCCCAACAGATGAGTTGGGGAATGAGTGTGGCGTCCAGGGGTCACGTTGGGGGTCAAGAGTTCCCTGAGCTCTTCCTGCACTAGTGTGCGGAATGCCTCAGTGCAGGAAATGTGACTGAGTGCGGCCTCATCGGGACGTTCCCTGCTGAGGCCCGAAAAAATAACAGTGCCGTTCGACAGTGGGATGGTTCCCATTGCTACAAGTGCTGGGAATGATTCCACTAATCCTGCCCAGAAAGGAACTCTTTTTTTCCATTAGATCTCGCCCAGTTACTGGTTCATATTATTATTGTTATCTACAGAAATATATATTTATAACTGGCAATGGAACTGAAGAAAAGACAGTTTTACTTTATTGAAACTCATCATTTAGAAGACTAAGAATAGCAAGAAAGGCAAATAGAAAGTCAGATAAAATACCAAAAACCTTTGTCTTGCTGCCCCAGAATATCTTGATTTGTCCTCGGGCATAGAGAGCTCTGGGTAGACGTTAGTCAAAAACCAATGAAAGTTCTTACAGCTTAACCTCTGGCGCAGCTGCAGTCGCTCAATACAGTCAGGCACCTCAGTCTACCAAAACAGGCAGAAATAGACAGTATTTAATGGAATTGCATCAAATGAAATATTAACCTATAATTTCAAATGTTGACTGGACAGCTTTCCATTTCTGGGTTTTCTCTGTTTAATTTAAGAAACATATTTCACAATATTTTAAAGTTTTTTGTAACATAGTTGGAGTGGATTTATTTATTTCAGAAAATAGTACATTGAGGTACAATATATGAGCAATTTATGACGTGACGTATGGGGTGCCATTTAATCATGGCGACGAGCGTCTTGCTCATCAGTTGGTAACCCAGTGGGGGTGAGTGTCGCATTGCCTCCTATAGCAAAGGCATGAAGGAATTAAGTTCCAGTCAGGCATTTAACTGGCCAACATTGGGCCTTGCCAGGGATCCAGTATCCCAGGGTGGAAATCCCACCTCCTGAGAGCTGCAAGCCAATCTTTTCAATTATTCATTTGCAGGGTCTGAGAGTTGCTGACTAGGCCAGAATTTATTGCCCATCAATAATCTTCCTTGAGAAGGCGTGGTGAGCTACCTTCCTGTGTCACTGCAGTCCCTGCGGTGTATGTAAACTCACAGTGCAGTTAAGGATGGAGTTCCTGGATTTTAATCTACTGACAGTGAAGGAACGGCGATGTTTTTCCAAGTCAAGATGGTGAGTGGCTTGGAGGAGAGCTTCCAAGTTGTGGTCTTCCATGTATCTGCTGCCCTTGTCATTCTGAATGGTAGCAGTCATAAGTTTGGAAAATGCTGCCTAAAGAGTCTCAGTGAGTTTCTCCAGCGCATCTAATGGATGTTACACATTGCTTCGATGGTGGAGGGAATGAATGTTTGTGAAAGGAGTGTCAATCAAGTGGGTTGCTTTGTCCTGAATAGAGTCAAGTTTCTTGAGTGTGTTGGAGCTGCACTCATCCAGGTAAGGGGAGAGTATTCCACCACACTCTGACTTCTGCCTTGTAGATGGTGGACAGACTTTGGAGAGTTAGGAGGTGAGTTATTCGCTGCAAGGTTCCTAGCTTCTGACCTGCTCTTGTGGCAACGTATTTATATGGCTAATAATGGGGGTTTCCGCAATGGTTATGTCATTGAATTTCAAAGGACAATGGTAAGATTCTCTTTTGATGGAGATGGCCATTGCCTGGCACTTGTGTGGCATGAATGTTACTTGCCACTTGTCAGCCCAAGCTGATCTAACCACCGCCCCTTGACATTCAAAGGCATTACCATCGCTGAATCCCCCACAATCAACATCCTGGGAGTTACCATTAAAAAAAAACATAATTTAGAGTACCCATTATTTCTTTCCAATTAAGGGACAATTTAGTGTTGCCAATCCATCTACCCTGCACATCTTTGAATTGTGGGGGTGAGACCCACGGAGACACTGAGAGAATGTGCAAATTCCACATGGACAGTGACCCGGAGCCGGGATCGAACCCGAGTCCTCAGCGCCGTAAGCAGCAGTATTAATCACTGCGCCATCGTGCCGTCCTCCTGGAGGTTACCATTGATCAGAAACTGAACTGGACTAGCCATATTAATACCTTGACTACCAGGGCAGGTCAAAGGCTAGGAATCCTACGACAAGTAGACCACCTCCTGAACCCCCAAAGCCTGTCCACCATCTACAATGCACAAGTCACAAGTGTAATGGAATACTCTCCACTTGCATTGATGAGTGCAGCTCCAACAACACTCAAGAAGCTCGACACCATCCAGAACAAAGCAGCCACTTGATTGCTCCCCCTTCCGCAAACATTCAAACCCTCCACCACCAGCGAACAGTGGCAGTCATGTGTACCATCTACAGGATGCACTGCAGTAACTCACCAAGGCTCCTTCGACAGCACCTTCCAATCCCACGACCATTACCATGTGGAAGGACATGGACAGCGAGGGTGGGATTCTCCCATGTTTGGGAGAATCGCCGCTCACGCCGATTTTTCATGCAGCGCCGGTCTGACGCTGTTCCGCCATTATCCCAACCGGCGAGAACGGCATCATCGAGGTCGGCGCCGCGTCTGCTCGAGAATCGCCCGAGGTGCGAAGTATGGCGATTCTCCGGGCCCTCCTGCTATTCAGCAGCCCGGATGGGCTGAAGTCCTGACGGCGTGACCCCAGTTCATGGCGTCGCCGTTCACCCCTGCTAATAAATTTGTCAGCCAGTCGTGCCGGTGCTGGCGGGGGAGCGGTTTTTAGGAGGTGTGCCGCCATGCTCGGGGGGGGAGAAGTGGGGGGGAAGGGGGAGGGGTTCTGGGGAAGAGTGCTGCCATGCTCAGGGGGGTGGGAGGAGGGGGGAGAGGTGGGGTAGGGAAGGAGGGGGGTGGGGGAAGGAGGAGGGGGTGGGGAAGGAGGGAGGAAGAGGTGGAGTGGGGGAGGAGGGGGGAAGGGTGCAGTCATATGCAGGGGGGTGTCGGGGCAGGGGGCCTCCATGTTCCTGGGAGGGGGTGGGGACGGTTTTCCGTGGGAGCGACATGCCAGCCGGCCTGCCATGGCAGGACGGTGGCGAAGATACGCTTGCAAGTTGAGGTCATGCTGATGGGCAAAGGCCACTGGCGCTGCCATCCCGTGAGGCCACACGCCTTGACCTTGGGTGCGCTCAGCCCCCCCCCCCCCCCCCACCACACAGGAGCCACAACACCCAGCCCCCATGACGGCATGGCCAGCCCACGGTGGGGCAATGAGGAGGGTGGACTGGGCGGTGGATGGAGACTGTGGGCAGGGGTTAGGGTGCCTGTGTGTCTGTAGCGAGACCAGCCAACTGGGGAACACATGTATCCCATGACACATGGCTGTCGGGGTATCAGAGCACCATTGTTAAACATGTTCTATCTCCTCCCCGCACCCCCTCCTGCAGATCGTCATGTTTGCGCACAAGCCAGCGATGTTTGCCGCCGTGGCGGGAGCCGCTGCTCTGCAGGTGGCCCTTTGGCAGCGTCGATGCAGGCGGCTCAGAGCAGCTATGGTAGTGGTGGCTGCAGCAGAGGGACTGGCTGCAGAGGGCCCCGTGCCACTTGCTCAGGCTGCAGGCCCGCCCGCCCGCCTCACAGGTGCAGGAGGAGGCGGAGGGGGACGATGACCACCACGTCATGCAGAGGACGGGGTGCAGAGGGAGGAGGAGCAGCAGGTGGTGGTGCCATGGTGCCGGAGGCGCCCCATGAGGCCTCGAGTGTACCGTCACCGCATGACGTTCGAGGACCTGCCAGACAAGGAATGCAGGACGAGACTCTGAATGTATAGGGAGACCGTCGCACATACATGCCACCTCATGGCACACCTGGCACCACGTGGAACGGTGGGGAGGACATGCTATCCAGGGGACTGTCAAGGTGACAGTAGCCCTCAACTTGTGCGCAACGGGGTCGTTCCAGGCGCCGAGCGGGGACCTGTCCGGTATCCCACAGGCATCGGTGCACCAGTGCATCCGAGCAGTAACCAACTCCCTGTATGCCATCGCCGATCGGTACATCCAGTTTCCAGAGGACCGCGCACACCAGGATGCCTGGGCAGCGGGATTCGCCTCTGTGGCCAGGATACTGATGGTCCAGGGGGTGAGTGATGGGTTGCACTTCGCTATGCGTCCACCATCGGAGAACAGGGACATGTTTATGAACAGAAAGGTGACCTACTCCATGGACATTCAGGTGGTCTGCGGCCACTGCATGCAGATCATGCACGTGTGCGCCCAGTACCCTGGCAGTGTGCATGATGCCTTTATTCTGGTGCAATCTTACATCCCTGCCATGTTCGAGGGACCCCCCCCCCCCAGGCTGAGGGGCTGGTTGCTGGGCAACAGGGGTTACCCGTTGCGGTCGTGGCTGATGACACCTATACGGAGGCCACAGACCAACGCGGAGACCCGCTACAATGAGGTCCATGCAGCAACCAGGGGTGTTGTGGAGAGGTGCTTTGGCCCCTTGAAGATGCGCTTCAGGTGCCTGGACTGCTCTGGAGGGGCCCTCCAGTACCATTCAGAGAGGGTTGGCTGCATAGTTGCTGTCTGCTGCGTGCTGCACAACATAGCCCAGCAGAGGGGCGATGTCCTGGAGGAGGAGGCACAGGGGGAGCCCGATGAGGGTGACGCATCTGCACATGAGGAGGAGGAGGATGGGGAGGGGGGGGCACAGACATGACATGGGGGCTGGATGTGGGCGGGAGGCTGCACGACGCCACCGGCTTGGCGAGCGAGCACGCGAGGCATTGATCGCCGCATGTTTCACGAACTAGGGGGAGGGCATCGCTGAGCAAGGCACTTGCACCACCATTCAGCCCAAACGCACCACCCAGTGCCCCCCACCTCCTGCACCATCCATCAACCCTAGCTTCCACACCACCACTTTCACAGCACCTTATACCCGCGGCACAATGGATGGTCTCACACAGTTGTTTGTGTAAGCGGGTGTGATCAGTGCCATGTTGAATGATGACAACCTGCCCTGCAATGAGCTGTGAGCTCCGAATCGTTAGACAATGTCTGACTCATGGCCACAGCTACACCCTCCACCCAGGTGGTCTCTGTATGCATCACGGACACTCCATCACATGACCATGTGGGATAGCTGGCGTCGGTGTGCCGAGGACAACGGGGTGTTGGGGGGGCGGGGGAACACGCACCTGGCCTCACCATTGTACCGAACTTTGACCCCAGCGCCACTCGGTCCCCTTCATGACCCCTCAGCCACTGGACATAGCACAGAGGCATCTAGGTTTGGTGCAACAGTGACTTTAATCGTGACATTCACATACAAGTGCCCTAGCGCCTATAACTAAGCTGTGCCCTGCACCCTTGCCAACTTACTACGTGTCTAACTTCTTTGCCTTACGGGCCCTACCACTACGCTTTGGTGTTTCCCCAGATGGTACAGCAGGAATGGAGGCGGACTGCTGAGACTCCTGCCCTGCGACGTGGCTCCATGTCAGTGCGCGTTTCCTGGGGCGGCCCGGCTTCGATGGGCCAGGCTGCTCGGTGAGGGTGCTGGATGGCGTGGTGCCACCCTGTTCTGCCCGCTGCCCACCAGATACACCAGGGACGGAACGGGGGGAGTCCGAGTGTTCAGGGACCTCTCCTTGCTATAGTCACCGGGACGGGCCCCAGAACCTCCTCCTCCTTCGGGGAGCCCAGTGGCCCCCGGGCCTCACTATGGGACGGTGGTGCGAGTGGAGACAAGCGCTGTGGCACCACCGACACCTGGCGCTGCCAGTCCTAGAGGTCTGCTGTGGCATCGACCAGGGTCTGAACGTTTACAGCGATGGAGCTCAGGGAGCGTGTCATCCCTGTCAGGGACTGCAACCTCACGCTGGGCTATGCGACATCATCCAGCACATGCACAAGGCCGCCGATGCTCCCTGCGATGGCCTGCTGGGACTGGGCCATGGCCTGCTGGGACTGGGCCATGGCCTGCTGAGACTGGGCCATGGCCTGCTGACACTGGGCCATGGCCTGCTGAGACTGGGCCATGGCCTGCTGACACTTGGCTTGACCCCGGAGCGCAGCAGCAATGTCCAGCTGGCTCTGGGCCACGGATGACACGCGCACATATGCCCACTGCCTTGCAGAACCTGACCCATGGCCGAAACAGTTGCCGCCATTGCCTCTACCGCGGACGCCACCTGTGCGCTGTCGGCCTGGGTGGCAGCCATGACCGGCACTACTCCCTGCTCCTGGGCGCGGATGGACTCCTCCAACTGCGTGTGCAGATGCTGGAAGACGCCGTCATCCCGTTGTCCACTCCCTGGGTTTCCAAACGCATCGGGACTATGGGTGGGTCTGGTAAGTCCAGGAACCCGGGAACTGTCTGGGCGGCAGCTGGGTGCCAGGACTGGCCTGCCCTCCGACCGTCCAGCCCCTCCTCTGCTCCTACCTCCACCTGCTGTGCCGGTGCGGCTGTGTGGTGCGCACCAGTTAGTGTCCCAGAAGCCTCATCACTAATGTGCCCAACCGAGGTGAGGGTATCTGCGATGGTGGAGGGTGTGGGTGACAGCAGTGACGCAAGGTCCATGTCCTCATCGGACCCCAGGTCTGGGGTCTCCTGGATCGACCCTTGGACCGATGGACATTGTCCCCGGCCCATGTGAGGTGCCGTGTCCAGTCTGTCCATCATCAGCCTGGCCATCCTCTATCCGTCACTGTCCTGGCTCTCCGTCCTCTGTCCGTCACTGTCCAGAGTCCCCGTCCTCTGTGCTTCACGTCCAGAGTCCCCGTCCTCTGTCCGTCACTGTCCAGAGTCCCCGTCCTCTGTGCGTCACTGTCCAGAGTCCTGGTCCTCTCTTCGTCAGTCTCATGGCCGTTAGTGGCCTGACTGTCCGTCCTGTGTTCGTCAGTGTCGTTTCTGTCGGTCCTCTCTGCGTTTGCTTCCTGTGCCCCGGCCTCGTAAGAGGGCCCTCCTGTCCGTCTTTCTTCCCCTTCCTGGCGTGCATCCCTGTGGGCGGATGAACTTGGACCTGGACGGCGGGGGCTTCTCCGAGACGATCCGGAACAATCGTGTGCTGGCCCTGGAATACACAATAAAGCATATATCGTTAGACACGCGGAGTCGGGTGTGAGGGGGCAGTGTGAGGGGTGGAGAGTGAGGGGGTGGTTAGGGGTGGAGGGGGCAGTGTGAGGGGGTGGAGAGTGAGGGGGGTTAGGGGGTGGAGGGGGCAGTGTGAGTGGGTGGAGAGTGAGGGGGTTAGGGGGTGGAGGGAGCAGTGTGAGGGGGTGGAGAGTGAGGGGGGTTAGGGGTGGAGGGGGCAGAGTGAGGGGGCGGAGAGTGAGGGGGTGGTTAGGGGTGGAGGGGGCAGTGTGAGGGGGTGGAGAGTGAGGGGGGTTAGGGGTGGAGGGGGCAGTGTGAGGGGGTGGAGAGTGAGGGGGGTTAGGGGTGGAGGGGGCAGTATGAGGGGGTGGAGAGTGAGGGGGGTTAGGGGTGGAGGGGGCAGTGTGAGGGGTGGAGAGTGAGGGGGGGTTAGGGGTGGAGGGGGCAGCGTGAGGGGTGGAGAGTGAGGGGGTGGTTAGGGGTGGAGGGGGCAGTGTGAGGGGGTGGAGAGTGAGGGGGCTTAGGGGGTGGAGGGGGCAGTGTGAGGGGGTGGAGAGTGAGGGGGGTTAGGGGGTGGAGGGGGCAGTGTGAGGGGGTGGAGAGTGAGGAGGGTTAGGGGTGGAGGGGGCAGTGTGAGGGGTGGAGAGTGAGGGGGGATTAGGGGGTGGAGGGGGCAGTGTGAGGGGGCGGAGAGTGAGGGAGTGGTTAGGGGTGGAGGGGGCAGTGTGAGGGGTGGAGAGTGAGGGGGGGGGGTTAGGGGGTGGAGGGAGCAGTGTGAGGGGGTGGAGAGTGAGGGGGATTAGGGGGTGGAGGGGGCAGTGTGAGGGGTGGAGAGTGAGGGGGGGTTAGGGGTGGAGGGGGCAGTATGAGGGGGTGGAGAGTGAGGGGGGTTAGGGGTGGAGGGGGCAGTATGAGGGGGTGGAGAGTGAGGGGGGTTAGGGGGCAGAGGGAGCAGTGTGAGGGGGTGCAGTCTCAGGGGGGGATGGGGAGGGGAGGGGCTGAGGGAGTGTAGCCAAGCAGGGGAGTCTCACTTGGTACTGCGCCTCCAATCTGGCCGCTACCTCCCGGGTGGAGGCTCCCCCAGCGAGGTCCAGAGCCCTCTGCTCATGGACGGTGAGGGGGTGCAGCACAGGTAATCCCCCTCTGGTTCTTGCACACTCACAATGGTTGTGGGCTGTCTTGTCCTGTGGGGGGGGGGGGGGGGGGGGGGGGGGAAGCATCAGCGTTAGGCGGTCAGCAGCAAGACGCGCAGATGTTGGCAACAATCTGACTGGGGGGGGGGTGGAACTGGGCACCACACCATGGCAGCTCGCAAGGGGGGTGTGGTGCCCATGTGGGTCGAGTGCAACGTGGTGCCCCCCCTCCTGTGTGCGTGGGGGTGTGGCGCGACACGTGGTGCGGGGGGGGGGGGGGGAGGGAGTGGTGGGGTGTGGTCTGGGGGAACTCTCGGGGTACTTACCCTGGCAGCCCTCATGAGGTCGTGGAGCTTCTTGCCTTCTTGTGGCACTGGTCTCCAGAGCGGGTGGTGTGCCCCACAGCGCTGACGGCGATGCCCACTTCACGCCAACTGCGCTAGACTGTGCTGGCCAGGTACCGGTGGCCACGTTTTGGACACAGGATTGCCCTGCGCTCTTCAACCGTGTCCAGCAATGCCTCCAGGTCATTGTCTCGGAACCTGGGTGCGGCACGGTGTGGCTCCGTCATCTCTCTCTGTCGGGGCCTGTGCGCGGATCGCACACATTAAATGATGCGGCATCATCCGGGCATCACGCGATGACAGCGCTGCTGCTGGTGGCCCGTTCGTGAAATGCGATGGCGTTCACAACGTCGTGGACACTCTGACTCGCCATTGGACAATCCCGCCCCAGATACCTAGGAACTCCACACCTGGAGGTTCCCCTCCAAGTAACTCACCACCCTGACTTGGAAATATATCGCCGTTCCTTCACTGTCACTGGGGAAAAATCCTGGAACGCCCTCCCTACCAGCACAGTGGGTGTTCCTACACTTCAAGTACTGCAGCGGTTCAAGATGACAACTCAGCACCACCTTCAGAAGGGGAAAGTAGGGATGGGCAATAAATGCTACCCTAGTGATGCCCACATCCTGTAAATGAATAATTAATATATATTTGTTGCAGTAATGTTGTTAAAAGCCTGGTTTAAGGTATGTATATATGTGTTGCTATAATGTTTTTAAAAATCCTGGTTTAACATTCAGGCAGGCGGTGTGTCTGCAAAAGATGCAATTAAGATGTTGTAGAAGTGGAATAATCATTTATTCCAATCATGTACCTGTTTACCTATATGGGGTTAATGGAATTTTGTTTATAGAACAAAGGATCCCAGGGGTGTAGATAATTAAAGTGATTGTGTTTAGACTTAGGTAAGCAGGTCATGGGATCTGAGTGGAATCAAGATGATGTAATTAATGTGAAGAGCCAGGTCCGTAGAAAGCTGTTTTGACTGTAGGAACGTTTAGTCTGACAAGGATAGCAGAGTTTCCAGGTTGTGCCTGAAAGGGTCCCTCTCTACTTTTCTAAAAGAAAATCGCCACACAATAGCACAGCAAGTATCTCTGTGCTTGCTAACTTTACTTACAAGCGACATTTGATCGGTAATGGGTTTTGCTTAATTGGAGATAGAAAAGGTATGAGTTAGTAGTTAAGGTGTTTCCATTTATTTTAAGAATGATCTAATTGTTAATTGAAAAGCTATTTCTGTGATGTGAATAGGTTACTCCTGTGTTAGTAATAAAGCTGGTTTTAATATAAAAGGTCCCTATTTTTCAAGAATCACTCCTGGAGTGAAGCATCCTTCACTCACAATTTACAAATATAAAAATTGTTGGGGTTTCTCGTCTGGTTTCTTAATATAAATTGGGGTCTGGTCTAATACCAAAACACAAACAAGTGGAGAGTATTCCATTACACTCCTGACGTGTACCTTGTAGATGGTGGACAGGCATTGGGAGTTAGGATGTGAGTTATTCACCACAGGATTCCTAGTCTTTGACCTGCTTTGGTAGCCACAGTATTAATATGGCTAGTCCAGTTCAGTTTCTGATCAATGGTAACTCCCATGATGTTGATTGTGGGGAATTCAGCGATGGTTATGCCATTGATGAATTCAGCGATGGTTAGATCCTCTCATGTTGGGGATGGTCATTGCCTGGCACTTGTGCATGAATGTTACTTGTTACATGTCAGCCCAAATCTCGATATTGTCCAGGTCTTGCTGCTTTTGGACATGGACTGCTTCAGTATTGGAGGAGTTGTGAATGGTACTGAACAATCCAGCAGAGGGCAGTAGAGCGGAGCTGCTGATTGATTGGCTGTTGCGGGGAAAATTTGCATCAGTGCATTGTGGTCACTGCATCCGGAACGTGTACCTGAGAAAGACACCCTCTGTGTTCAAGTGAAGGCAAGCATCCAGCAGAGGGCAGTAGAGTGGAGCTGCTGATTAGCTGTTGTGGGGAAAATTTGCATCAGTGCATTGCGGTCACCGTATCTTGAAGGTGGTTTGTGGAAGAGCTGTTGTCAAGTGACAGTTAAACCCCAAACACTTCTTCAGTGTTTCCCTCCCTACCTCCTCCTCTACCGAAAAAAAATCACTGTAAGGATCCCAGCCGAGTAAAGATAAAGAGGGAGACTTGAGGGCAGGTAGAAGTAGAAAGAAGTTGAACAGTGATGTCACAGCCTGCAGGTAAGTGATTGGTTGGTGACTGCTAAGTAGTTTTTCTTTTCCCCGAGGTGTTACCGCGCGGGGCGCAGTGGTTGCTGAGTGAGTGCTTGTTGAGAAGGGGAGTAAATTTTAAAAAAACTTACTGTTGGGAGTTTCCAGCTGAATCCGGTCGGAGTGAGGACAGAGTGACTGCTGGGTAAGTCGTAAAGATTTAAATTGTTTGCGCAGGCCCATAACAGCTGATTGCTGTTCTTGTGTGGAGCTTAGTGGTTGCTGGTTAAGTGTTTTATTTTTACCTGTATTTAAGTCTGGCGGTTCCTAAACCCTAGACACTACACTTGTAGTGTTCCCCACCCTTTCACCTCCTTTAACCTAAGGGGTAGAGTGAATAACAGGTAAGCTCTTTCTTTCTTTTTGTTTTTATCGAGAGGGGATGGCCGGGAAGGCAGTGCAATGTGCCTCCTTCAGAATGTTTGAGGTGAGGGACACCGACAGTATCCCTGCTGATTTCACCTGTGGGAAGTGCACCCATCTCCAGCTCCTCAGAAGCTGCATTAGGGAACTGGAGCTGGAGCTGGATGAACTTCAGATCATTCGGGAGGCAGAGGTGGCCATAGATAGTAGCTTCAGGGATGTAGTTACTCCGAAGAATCAAGATAGATGGGTGACGGTGAGAGGGGCTGGGAGGAAGCAGTCAGTGCAGGGATCCTCTGAGGTTGTTCCCCTCAGTAACAAGTATACCGTTTTGGATACTGTTGAGGGGGACGACCTACCAAGGGTAATCCATGGTGAACGGATCTCCAGCACTGAGTCCGTCCCTGTGGCTCAGAAGGGAAGGAGGGAGGGCAGGAGAGCAATAGTTATTGGGGACTCGATAGTTAGAGGGACAGATATACGGTTCTGTGGCAACAAAAGAGACTCACAGATAGTATGTTGCCTCCCGGGTGCCAGCGTCCATGACGTCTTGAATCGTGTATCAGAATCCTTAAGGGGAGGGGGAAAAGTCACAAGTCATGGTACACATCGGTACCAACGACATAGGTAAGAGAAGGGACGGGGATTTAAATCAGGAATTTAGGGAGCTAGGGTGGAAGCTGAGAGCCAGGATAAGCCATGTTGTCATCTCTGGTTTGTTGTCGGTGCCACGTGCTAGTGAGGTGAGGAACAGGGAGAGAGTGCAGATAAACACGTGGCTGCAGGGATGGTGTAGGAGGGAGGGTTTCAGGTACATGGATAATTGGAGCACATTCTGGGGAAAGTGGGACCTGTACAGACAGGACGGTTTGCACCTGAACCAGAGGGGCACCAATATCCTGGGAGGGAAATTTGCCACGGCTCTTCGGGGGGGTATAAACTAATTTGTCAGAGGGCTAGGGAAATGAGCTGTAGTCCAGAAGCCAGTGTTGAGAGTAGTGAGGTAATGAGGAGGGTATCAAGGTCGCAGGAGTGTACCGGCAGACAGAAAGGTGGGTTGAAGTGTGTCTACTTCAATGCAAGGAGCATCCAGAATAAGGTAGGTGAACTTGGAGCATGGATTGGTACTTGGGACTACGATGTTGTGGCCATTACGGAGACATGGTTAGAACAGGGACAGGAATGGTTGTTGGAAGTTCCGGTGTATAGATGTTTTAGTAAGAGTAGGGAAGGTGGTAAAAGAGGTGGAGGAGAAGCATTGTTAATCAAGGATAGTTTAACGGCTGCAGAAAGGCAGTTCGAAGGGGATCTGCCTACTGAGGTAATATGGGCCGAAGTTAGAAATAGGAAAGGAGTGGTCACATTGTTAGGACTTTTCTATAGGCCCCCAAATAGTAATAGAGATGTGGAGGAAGAAATTGCAAAACAGATTATGGATAGGTGTGGAGGTCTCAAGGTAGTTGTCATGGGTGACTTTAACTTTCCAAATATTGATTGGAACCTCTGTAGGTCAAACAGTTCGGATGGGGGAGTTTTTGTACAGTGTGTGCAGGAGGGTTTTCTGACACAATATGTAGATAGGCTGATAAGAGGGGGGGCCACATTGGATTTGGTACTGGGTAATGAACCGGGCCAAGTGTTAGATATGTTTGTGGGAGAGCACTTTGGAAATAGTGACCACAATTCAGTGTCTTTCACTATTGCAATGGAGAGGGACAGGGCCATATGGCAGGGCAAGGTTTATAATTGGGGGAGGGGTAATTATGATGCGATTAGGCAAGAATTAGGGAGCATAAGATGGGAACAGAAACTGTCAGGGAAAGGCACAAATGAAAAGTGGAGCTTGTTCAAGGAACAAATTCTGCGTGCCCTTGATATGTTATCCCTGTCAGGCAGGGAGGAAATAGCCATGTGAGGGAACCATGGTTCACAAAAGAGGTTGAATGTCTTATCAAGAGGAAAAAGGAAGAGTATGTAAGGATGAGAAAACAAGGTTCAGTTGGGTCGCTTGAGCGTTACAAGGTACCAAGGAATGGGCTAAAAAAAAGGGACTTAGGAAAGCTAGGAGGGGGCATGAGAAGTCCTTGGCGGGTCAGATCAAGGAAAACCCCAAGGCTTTTTACTCTTATGTGAGAAATAAAAGAATGACCAGGGTGAGAGTAGGGCCAAGGACAGTAGTGGGAACTTGTGCATGGGGTGAGAATAAATAGGAGAGGCGTTGAATGAATATTTTTCTTCAGTGTTCACCAAGGAGAGGAGCCATGTTTTTGAGGATGAGAGTGTGTGATACAGGCGGGTAGGCTGGAGGAGGTAGATGTTCTGAGGAAGGATGTATTAGCAATTTTGAAAAACCTGAGGGTCGACAAGTCCCCTGAGCCAGATGGTATATATCCAAGAATTCTTTGGGATGCAAGGGATGAGATTGCAGAGCCTTTGGCTTTGATCTTTGGGTCCTCACTGTCCACGTGGATAATGCCAGAGGACTGGAGAGTGGCGAATGTTGTTCCTCTGTTTAAGAAAGGGAATAGGAATGACCCAGGTAATCTCGGCCGGTTAGTCTTACTTCGGTGGTCGGTAAGTTAATGGAAAAGGTCCTAAAGGATAGGATTTATGACCATTCGGAAAAATGCAGCTTAATCCGGGATAGTCAACACGGATTCTTGAAGTCTTGCCTCACAAATTTGATTGAATTCTTTGAGGAGATAACCAAGTGTGCAGATGAAGGTAGAGCAGTTGATGTCGTATACATGGATTTTAGTAAGGCGTTTGATAAGGTTCCCCATGGTCGGCTCATGAAGAAAGTAAGGAGGTGTGGGATAGAGGATAATTTGGCCAATTGGATAAGTAACTGGCTATCACATAGAAGACAGAGGGTGGTGGTGGAATGAAAATTTTCAGACTGGAGGCCAGTTACCAGCGGTGTACCACAGGGATCAGTGCTGGGTCCTCTGCTATTTGTGATTTATCAATGACTTGGAGGAGGGGGGCTAAAGGGTGGGTCGGTAAATTTGCTGATGACACCAAGATTGGTGGAGTAGTGGATGAGGTGGAGGGCTGTTGTAGGCTGCAAAGAGACATTGATAGGATGCAGAGCTGGGCCGACAAATGGCAGATGGAGTTTAACCCTGATAAGTGCGAGGTACCAGCCTCCCTGGACAGGAATGTGGTGACTAGGGGCTTTTCACAGTAACTTCATTGAAGCCTACTCGTGACAATAAGCAATTTTAATTTTTCATTCAGGTAGTTCATTTAGGTAGGAGAAAATTTGAATGCGGATTACAGGGTCAACAGCAGGGTTCTGAGGAATGTGGAGGAACAGAGAGATCTTGGGGTTCATGGCCACAGATCTCTGAAGGTTGCCACTCAAGTGGATAGAGCCGTGAAGAAGGCTTATAGTGTGTTAGCGTTTATTAACAGTGGGCTTGAGTTTAAGAGCAACTGGTTATGCTGCAACTATACATGATCCTGGTGAAACCACATTGTGTGCAGTTCAGGTCACTTCATTATAGGAAGGATGTGGAAGCATTGGAAAGGGTGCAAAAGAGATTTACCAGAATGCTGCCTGGTTTGCAGGATCGGTCTTATGAGGAAAGGTTGAGGGAGCTAGGGCTTTTCTCTTTGGAGCGGAGGAGGATGAGAGGCGACTTAATAGAGGTTTATAAGATGATGAGGGGGATAGATAGAGTGGATATAGATAGAGACTATTTCCTCGGGTGGATGTAGCTGTTATAAGGGTGCATAACTATAAGATTCAGGGTGGGAGATATAGGAGGGATATCCGAGGTAGGTTCTTTACTCAGAGAGTGGTTAGGGTGTGGAATGGACTGCCTGCTGTGATAGTGAAGTCGGACACTTTAGGAACTTTCAAGCGGTTATTGGATAGGCACATGGAGCAAACCAGAATGACAGGGAGTGGGATAGCTTGATCTTGGTTTCGGACAATGCTCGTCACAACATCGAGGGCTGAAGGGCCTGTTCTGTGCTGTACTGTTCTATGTTCTAACAAGTGCAGTTATCCGCAAACTTCTGACGTTATTATGGAAGGTCATTAATAAAGCAGCTGAAGATGGTTGAACCTGGGACACTACCCTGAGGAACACCTGCAGTCTTTGTGGTTTCCAGTATCTCAGCCGTTTCTTGATACCACGTGGAGAGAATCAAATTGGCTGAAGATTGACATCTGTGATGCTGGGGATCTCCAGAAGAGGCCGAGAGGAATCATCCACTCGGCACTCCTGGCTGAAAATGGTTGCGGATGTTACAAGGCTTATCCTTTGTGGAGCCTCCTCCTCCAGTGAGTTGTTTAATTGTCCACCACCATTCATGGCTGGATGTGGCAGGACTGCATCGTTGTGGGATCACTAAGCTCTGTCTACTACTTGCTGCTTATTCTGTTTGACACAAAAGTAGTTTTGTGTTGCAGCTTCACCAGGTTGATGCCTCATTTAAAGGTATGCCTGATGTTACTCTTGGCATACCCTGCTCCACTCTTTCTTGAACCAAGAAATCCCCTAGCTTGGTAATAATGGTGGAGTGAGGGATATGCCGGGCCATGAGGTTGCAGATTGTTGTTGAGTACAATTCTGCTGCGCCTGATGGCCCACAGTGCCTCATGGATGCCCAGTCTTGAGTTGCAAAATCTGTTTGAAATCTATTCCATTGAGCAGGGTGGTAGTGCCACACAACACGTTGGAGGGTATCCTCAATGTGAAGTTGGGACTTTGTATCCACAACGACTGTGCGGTGGTCACTTCTACCGATACCATCATGGACAGATGCATCTGCAGCAGGCAGATTGGTGAGGATTAGGTCAAATATGTTTTACCCTCTTATTGGTTCCTTCACCACCTGCTGCAATCCCAGTTTAGCCTATTGGTCTGTGGTGGTCATATTGAGCCACTCTTGGTGATAGACATCTGTGGTGAATATAATACACACTATTATATTGAATGGTATTGTGTCCTTGTGGGCTCTGTCTGTGAGCCGCTGCGCGGCTCTGCCCGTAGGGGGAGATGAGGAGCTTGTACAGGGCTCCACACTTGGCTCCGCCCATGGCCCCTCCCACTACTGGAAGTATGAAGTGCTGCAACAGTGTGAGCCTTCCCTCAGTTCTTCTGGTTGCAGGCAGGCTCAGTTGTAAGACTATTAAAACTACAGTTTACTTCCAATCGTGTTCCGAGTGAATTGATGGTCACATCAACATCCAGTATACATTCTGCATGTCTGGTACTGAAAGTCCTTTCATGAAATGGACTAAAATATTCATTTAGAAATTTATTTGAGAAAATTTTTTAAAATTAAAAATTAAAGAATTCTGCCAAAGCTACTGGCAAAGCAAGGCCAGAAATCTGGGTCCTGCACCAAACAATTTCTAGATCCAAATATGTGTACTTCAGGGAAATATTAAATCACCTGTTTTTTCTTAAACACAGCAATGTAAAAATGATTCCCTAACCTTCCTGAGCAAATATGCAGGCGTGTCTCGCTTGTAGAAAATCTCTTTGAAGGAATCCAGCCAAACCTCTGCAACTCGGATTTTGTTTTTCACCACACTCTCTTCACCTGGGAGGGAATATAGATGTTTCCTGTACACGTGACCAACTCGAGAACAGGGCACAACCTCCAATGAACCACCACAGAGCCAGACCTGGAAGAAGGAATACCATCTAAAATAAATGTGATTCTATTTGGTCACAAAAGATTTTGTTTGACGATTAACCCACTTTGCTGCTAATAACAACATCATATTTCAAAGTACTGCAATTAAATAGTCTCATGGTATGGTTGGAGCATACATTCCTTAAAGGTTGCATTTGTTCAGCATTATTATAATCCTGACCAAAAGCAAGTTACAAAATTTGTTTCCGCGTGTTCAACACAATATTTGGCTGGGAAGCCACTTGGCAGAAATTAAAAACCTTTACTGGCCATTTAAGAAGAATAGTTTGGGAGACCTCCGGTGACGGCGGGCGGGAGGCAGCCGCACAATGGAGGGCTTTTATTTTGGAACGGCGGAAGCAGCGGAAGAGTTTGCGAAGGCAGAACTGTGGCAGAACTGAGAAATTGAGAAATGGCCATGTGCTGATGTAACCTCATGACTGTATTTTCTTTTTTGTTTCAGTGCGTGCGGGTGCATCGGCTAAAGGAGCCAATGTTGTATATATTTGGACAAGGGAAGTGAATGGACTTTCACTCGAAGCGAGGGCTCTTTGGGTGTAGGTGGATATGCGGGGTTTGTGTGCTAAAAGGGGATTTCTGGGCTTTCCTAGGGGTGGGCAAGGGGGAAAGGGACCCGGGAGGGGGCCTCCATGGGAGTGAGGTGGGGGAGGGGCTGCAGCCATCGGAGCCAGGCAGAACAGGGTCCGAGGGGTCTAGCCGGGGTGGAAAGTTGGGGGGAAGGAACCGAGGTTGGGGGGAGGAGCTTTACAAGAGGCAGTGGAGGGGAGGAGTTGGAGGGGGGGGGGGGGGTGTGGACGCTATAGGTTAATGGTGACCATGGGTGGTCCATAACTCCTTTTTCTTTTTCTCCTTTGTTTTTTGTTTCCACCATGGGAGGGCTTGTTTTATTGGATGCATATATTGACAGGTGGGCCGTTGTTTGGGGTGGTGGGAGGATGGGATCGTTGTTATTGTTAAGGGGATTGATTTTGTATTTGTTACCGTTAACTGTCTGGTTGGGGTGTAAATTTTGAAGGAAAATGTGAAAATGGAGAATAAAAACATTTTGAAAAAAAGCATAGTTTGCCTTGCATAATTTGGTTGCATTTCTGGGGCTAGATTCTCTGATTCTTAGAAGCTGTGCTCATGCTGTACATACTGATACTGCGTTATGACAGTCACTGACCAAGGTGAGCCCTATGTCAGGCAAAGAGAGCTAGGTCTTGTGCTTTATGGGTTATTGCAATACCTCACTCAATTAACTCTGCAGCACTTCCAAGCTGTGCTTGAGCTCTCGTGTTGCCTATTGAGCGTGTTTGAATACACTTTGGGATCGTGGCACAAAATGGACATTAGCAAATTGGCAGCCCATTTTACACTCTCTTTTTCTGCTGCATCAGGTTGCCGATTTGCTCTTCCTTGTTTGCACTATATTGCGCAAGACTGATTTCATTGTAAGTTTTGTCCCTTTGTCCTGAAATTTAGATCCTTTGTTTTCATCAAGATCGGGCATGCACTTCATCATGCCAGAACTTCTGTTCATTAAGATCAGCTAGAATAATAATAATAATAATAATAATCACTTATTGTCACAAGTAGGCTTCAATGAAGTTACTGTGAAAAGCTCCTAGTCGCCACATTCCGGCGCCTGTTCGGGGAGGCTGGTACGGGAATTGAACCCACGCTGCTGGCATTGTTCTGCATTACAAGCCAGCTGTTTAGCCCACTGTGCTAATATGCTCCTACACAATTGGCGTTATCTCCCAGCAGCATAGAGTTTAATTCGAGAACATCCAGTTGGCACAGAGTAGGCCCTCACACTTCCTGGATGTTGCTAGTTCCGTTCCATGTCACATGATACAGTAACAACAACTTATATTTACATAGTGTCTTTAATGTAATGAAACATCCCAAAATGCTTTGCAGGAGAATTATAAAACAAAGTATGATAGCAAGCTGCATCGGATGACCAAAAGCTTGGTCAAAGAGGTAGGTTTTAAGGAGTGTTTTAAAGAAGGAAAGTGAGGTTAAGAAATGTAGGGAGGGAATTCGAGAGCTTGTGCTCTAGACAACTGAAGGTGTGGCCACCAATGGAGTCATAATTAAAACTATGTATGCACAAGAAGCCAGGACTAAAGTGATGTGGATAAGTCAGAGCGCTGAGGAGCTAAACCGGCTTCAGTTGGCTGGACAGCTGGTTCGTGACGCAAAGCGAGGCTAACAGGGTGGGTTCAATTCCCGTACTGGCTGAGGTTATTCATGAAGGCCCTGCCTTCTCAACTTTGCCCCTTGCCTAAGGTGTGGTGATCCTCAGGTTAAATCACCACCAGTCAGCTCCCTCCCTCAGAGGGGAAAGCTGCCTATGGTCATCTGGCCACTTTACTTGATAACGTGAATGAACAGACGAGTTGTGAGAAAGGAAGGTTTGCTACTTTCTGTAATAAATAGAATTAATCCTAGTTAAGTGAAAATCAGAGAACTTTCAGTGAAACAACTTCTTTGTTTAATATGTAAGGCACCGTTTCACATCAAAAGAGCAAACTGTTTTCTCCCAGTCTCCTTACCACAGCAAATATTTGATTGGTAATATAACGCTGGTGCCAGCAATAACTGAAAGGTATTGGAAGTTTATATGCAGGGTTTGTTTTCTTTCTAAAGACCTGAGATGGAATCATCTGGAATACAGAAGAGCGAAGTGAGTAAAAAATGAAAACATTTGACCAGAAATTACGTGGGATCATGCGAATGTCACAATCAGACCTATGTAGTCAAGGTGCAGCTTGGGAGATGGTACTGTAATTAAATCTGGTTCAGTTCAATCAGCCTCTGTTCAGAATGAAACATGAAGGAGACCAGGAATTGAATCGAATGTGACCCTAACACATCTGTCATACTTCAACTAATGGTCTTAGATAGAGCACCTATAAAATCCACTAAGATGAAAACGTTGCCAAACATTTCGTTCTATTTTAGCACCTTCAAAAAGCTGGACTGTGGACTGCCAGGACCTGGATTCAGCCACTCTCAACTCACAATTTACACAGGTTACTTAAGGAATCAGTCTAACTTGCCAGAGTTATTTTTCTGTCATCCCAATGGTGCATTAGGCCGATGCAACATGGTGCTTAATGGGTAAATTCACTGCCAGTTATATAAGTCAGATACTCTCAGGTCCAATTGCTGGTCCATGTTAAATTTAACATTCTCACCTGGTGTGTACCACTATTTCTGGGGTAAAGAAGGGAACAATATCAATTATGATTTCCATTATTGAATAAGACCTACTCAATCCTGGTGGAAGGTTCCGTAAAGTATGTTCTCAACATCCAATTGGGCTTGCCTGTAATACCCTCTATGATCAAATAATTTTTTTGCCTCTAATGGGCAAAGTACCAAGATATGGTATCAAGAGCAGCATGGTGGCACAGTGGTTAGCACTGATGCCTCACAGCACCAGGGACCCTGGTTCAATTCTGGCTCCTGCCTGTGTGGAGTTTGAATGTTCTCCCTGTGTCTGTATGGGTTTGCTCCCACAGCCCAAAGATGTGCAGGTTAGGTGGGTTGACCATGCTAAATTGCCCCTCAGTGTAAATGTAGGGTTACGGAGATAGGGTGGGGGAGTGGGCCTAGGTAGAGTGCTCTTTCAGAGGGTCGGTGCAAATCAATGGGCCAAATGTCCTCCTGCTGCACCGTTGGAATTCTATGCTACTGCCAGTGGAGCTATGCTCCGATATGGAGAAAAGGGAAAGGGATTGTGGAGAGGGAAAGGAAGAATCTCACTGGTTATTGGTTTGGGCAGGATAAATGTATTCTCCGTCTGGGGAAAAAGGAGTAGGAGGAGAAGGGAAAGGTTTATACACTAATTTTTGTTAAATAGAAACCTGAGATGAAGACATAATGAACACAGGACAACAGAGAGGGAAAAAATGAGCTGAATTTATATTTTAAACTAAGTTATCCAATTCATAATTTTCTCCTTCATATTGTTTTATTAAATATTCAAATTAAAACACGACATTTACTGTTCATTTTAAAATATGAGGTCATATGCTTGAAATTACCTTTTTGTGCTATATGGGTTAATGGGTTTGCGCTGAATGTTTACAGTACACATTCCCTACCTAATAGCATAGTGGGTGCACCTACACCATAGGGGCTGACACGGTTCAAGGAGGCAGCTGACCACCACCTTCTCAAGGGCAAAACGTGATTGACAATAAATGCTGGCCTAGCCAGCGACACCCATATCCCATTAAAGAATTTTTAAAAAGAGGCCATTTGTGGCAGTACCAGTTCTTTCCTACAACAATTTAAACCGAACCCTCATACAGTCCCCAAATCCCCAGTAGTCTTCCTATACATCAATTATTTATTCACCTTTTCTTGGTCTCTGCCTCAAACACTCCCAGTGGCAATACATCTTGGGCTGGATTCTCCGAAGATGGGGCTATGTCCCCACGCTGGCTTAATAGCGCAGGCGTTGCACTCCCGAGTTTCCTGGAAAAAAAACCCATGATTCACTTACCTTCAGGGGGCTGGCAGGAACCCAGAGTAATTTACACACCTTTGGCTGTGGATACGGGCCCCCGCACATCCGCGTCATGGCGGACTCGGACCGCGGACCAACACCACCAAACTAGGCCCTCCACCGACTGGCCGGCCGATCGCTACCCTGGCCGTCTATAAGGACCTCCCCCCCTCCACCCCCCGGTGCTCGATCCTCCCGCCCCCCACCAGGGCGAACGCGGACTGAGTCCGCAGCCGCCATGTGAGGTTCCCGACCGGCCATAGGTGGTTAGAACCACGCGTCGGAAACTCGGCCTGCTGGAAGTGGAGTATCGCTGTGTGGGCCTCTGGTAATGGCCCCCCAGCCGCATGGCGTAATTCGAGGACGCGCAATTCTTCGGGGCCCGGAGAATCGCCGGAGCAGCGCTGGGCCCAATTCGGTCGGGAACTTCGATTCTCTGCCCCCCGCGCCAAACTCAATTTCAGCGCGGGGTTGCGGAGAATCCAGCCCCTTGTGTTTCAGTAAGCATTTCAGTAAAGAAAGTTTCCTCATCTTTCTCCACATTCTCTCAGTGACAGTTTTAAATAGACGATCTCATGTCATTAATCCCTCCACAACAAATACTCTTTCCCTATTTATCCTCTGAAAATCTTTCAAAACATTAAAATTCTCCAGGACCCGCTTATTTCAAAATGCTTTTTTGGTTTCAATAGCATTAGTGAACATGAGAGGATTGACTTTGACTTCACGCGACACGGCAAAACGGATTGCAGCAAATTGCTCTTACTTTTTATCATAGAAGTGCCATAGAATCCCTGCAGTGCAGAAGGGGGCCATTCAGCCCATTGGGTTTGCACCGGCCCTTGGAAAGAGCCCATCCCCATAAACCCAGCAACCCAACCTATCCTTTTTGGACACTAAGGGCAATTTAGCATGGCCAATCCACCTAACCTGTACATCTTTGGACTGTGGGAGGAAACTGGAGCACCTGGAGGAAACCCACGCAGACACGGGGAGAAAGTGCAAACTCATTTACCTGCAACAGACATTTACCTGAGGCCGGAATTGAACCCGGGACCCTGGAGCTATGAGCAGTGCTAACCACTGTGCCACCATGCCGCCTTTTTTTCAAGAAGTAGATAGATATAGCACTTAGCTCGAAGGGATCAAAGGATATGAGTAGAAAGAGAAATTGGACTATTGAATTGGATGATCAGCCATGATCCTAATAAATGGCAGAACAGGCTCGAAGGTACAAATCGCCTCCTCCTGCTCCTACTTTCTATGTTTCTATTTCCTGACTATTTTTAACCCCTGGGTTACCGTCTATAAAATGGGGTGCCATTTCTCTCCTATAGCCCATTTTACACAGTGGTCCAAAATCAAAATATGCCACTGCAAATGTCCTCAATATGTTCAGTAAGCCACTAACGTGGAGTGACGAGAGGAAATAATTTAATAACAGAAGAATGTACATGTAGAGCTTCTTCCCTGCTGTTACCAAACTCCTAAATGACCCTCTTGTGGACTGACCTGATTAATATTACACTCCTGTATGCTTCACCCAATGCTGGTGTCCATGTATTTACATTGGGTACCTTGTGTTGCCCTATTATGTATTTTCTTTTCTTTTCATGTGCTAAATGATGTGTTTGAACCGAAAAATACTTTTCACTGTACCTGGGTACACGTGATAATAAACAATCCGAATCCAAAGACTCACAGGAAGTGATTGTTCTGCTGAACCATCTGCAAGTTCCAAGATGGTGGTCCTCAGGTTTTATTAACAGATCAGCAGGTCACTGAAAGGGGCAACACAGGTGGAGAAGGTAGTCAAGAAGGCTTACGGCATGCTTGCCTTCATTGGCCGGGGCATTGAGTATAAAAATTGGCAAGTCATGTTGCAGCTGTATAGAACCTTAGTTAGGCCACACTTGGAGTATAGTGTTCAATTCTGGTCGCCACACTACCAGAAGGATGTGGAGGCTTTAGAGAGGTTGCAGAAGAGATTGACCAGGAGGTTGCCTGGTATGGAGGGCATTAGCTATGAGGAGAGGTTGAATAAACTCAGTTTGTTCTCACTGGAACGACGGAGGTTGAGGGGTGACTTGATCGGGGTCTACAAAATTATGAGGGGCATAGACAGAGTGGATAGTCAGAGACCTTTTCGCAGGGTAGAGGGGTCAATTACTAGGGGGCATAGGTTTAAGGTGTGAAGGGCAAGGTTTAGAGGAGATGTACGAGATAAATTTTTTACATAGAGGGTAGTGGGTGCCTGGAACTCGCTGCCAGAGGAGGTGGTGGAATCAGGGACAATAGTGACATTTAAGGGGCATCTGGACAAATACATGAATAGGATGGGAATAGAGGGATATGCACTCCGGAAGTGTGGAAGATTATAGTTTAGACGCGCAGCATGGTCGGCGCTGGCTTGGAGGGCCGAAGGGCCTGTTCCTGTGCTGTACTTTTCTTTGTTCTTTGTTCTTTGAAAGCTGAAGCGCTTCGTCACTCCAAAATCCTCCCACTCTGGTGCCGATTCACTTATGTCCTTCTGCAAGAGACTCTCTCCCAAATCTGGCCCAGAGGGCTCTGCTCAACCCCACCCATCCTGCCACCCCCCCCCCCCCCCCCCCACACACACATACACACCCCATCATGTGTCTGAGGAGGAGGAGGCATATGGGAGGGGAAAGGGACAGATTCCGTTGTTTAACTCAAGAGCTAAACTCTCTCTGGCTTTTATTTACCTACTGAAGCTCTGACTCTCAACTAACCCTTAATTCCTGTCAGGCAGGCAGGCAGGAACAGGAGTTTGAAAGCAAGAGTGACTGTCAGGTATCCATGGGAGCAGTCCTTGGCAGAAATGATCTTGAATTGGACAAGGAGAAGCCCGAGTAAGGGAGTGAGCACATTTGGTCCTCCTAACCCACAAGGTTAATTTTTCAATTTAAAAAATCTCTTATTGGACCTGTTCTGGCATCTTGAACCTGCACCCCACAGATATGTACAGCTGGTGACAAATTTCCGTACTCAAGCCTCAGGTTAATATGAACATAATCAGAGCCCAATTCACCCATTTAGAGAGGGTTATGGGACTTGGAGAGTGTGTGCTTGCCACACGCAATTTAAAATCATGTGGAGAGACAAGTGGGTATGTTTCCCTCCCCACTTTTGCTTCTGTCCACTAGCTGCCTGGTACTTCCTTGGTGGGGAGTTAAAATTGGTGTTCCTTATCTTTGAATTATGTCATTGTGGGGCAGCATGTGGGTGAGGAAGGTGGGGGGGCAGCGGCCACGCAGAGATCGTTGAGAGATTCCAGAGGAAACAGCATGAAATTAAGAGGAGAAACGACTGCTGATGATGCTCCGGTTAAGAGCAATAATTTGGTATTAATCATGTCAGATAACTAAGCTACATGATGAATGTTAACACCAATTCTCCGACCAACCACAGGGTCGGAGAATCGCCCGGGGCCGCTGAAAATCCTGCCCCCGCCGTGGCAGAAATTCTCCGCCACCCGGGAATTGGCGGGGGCGGGAAACACCACCGGCCGATCGGCGAGCCCCCTGCGGCGATTCTCCGGCCTGCGATGGGCCGAAGTCCCGCCGCTGGGAGGCCTCTCCCGCCGCCGTGGTTTGAACCGATTCTGGTCCCCGGTCGGGGCTAGTATGCCGCGGCCGTGAACTCCGGCATCGCGGGCTTAACGAATTTCGTTAAGCCCGCTTGCCAGAGTTTGCGCCGGCTGACGCGTCACATGACGTCAGCCGCGCATGCGCGGATTGGAAGACTCCAACCGCGCATGCGCGGGCCGGGATGCCCCTCAGCCGCCCTGCGAAGTGATACAGCGGGGCGGCGGAAGGACAAAGAGTGCGCGGGAATCGGACCCGCTGCCCGCGATCGGTGGGCACCGATCGCGGGCCCATGGCACCCTTGGCACGGCCGTGGTACTGCTGTGCCAATCGGTGCCATGGTTTTCAAAATCGGGACTTTACGGCCGTTTTTACAAACGGCCAGACCAGGTGTGTTTGCCATTCATAAAAACGGCCGTAAAGGGCTTGGACTTCGGCCCATCGGCCAGCTGAGAATCGCTGCTGGCCGTAAAAAAACGGCGGCAGCGATTCGTGTCGGGAGTCGGGCGTGGGGGGGGGGGAGAGAATAGCGGGAGGGCGTCAGACTAGCGTGGCCGTAAAAATTTACGAACCCCGCTATTCTCCGCACCGTCGTGAGTGTGGAGAATTGCGCCCTCAGTGTTTCAAAGCCTTCAGAACTCCAGTGCTATGCTGTAGCACAGCGTGCTCAAGACTAATGCATCAGATATCAGACTGGAGACTTCTGACATACTGATAAAAACCTTACCCTGAGAGATAGTTCCACATTTTCTGTTCCCCACATCACCATTGCAGGATCATATTCTCCAATATTTTGGAAATAATTCCGGTTGATTCCGAGCACTCCTCCAGATACAGCCGGGCTCCTGAAATAAAAACAGGGACAGAGTGGAATCATGTTTAATTAAGGTAATGAATGAGAGAAATAGCCAGTGATGACTTACTTCTATAATTTAAAGGAGGTCAATAGTGCCAACTTGACTATTTTTCATACAGATTCAACAGTACAACTGGGGCGATTTAACGAAAAGAAAGAGTAATGTTTTGCATGTGTTTAGTGGGCTGTTTCTCAGCATTTGCTGGGACCTCACTATTAAATAGGACACTTTTTTCGGACCTCAGCGAGGAACTCCCCGCCAAGGCCGCACTTACATTCATTCCCTGCACTGATTAGCAGGTCTCAGGGAGAGATCAGGACGTCATTTTAAAATGCCATCCCAATCCCTTGACATCCCACCCCCAACGCCCCAACGTACTGATTAGGGGGTCTTCGAACCCCACCTCATAAGGGCAATGCACCACTAGTTCCGACCCCAGGCATGGATAAACTGACACCCAAGCACCTTAGCACTCCAGTGCCCCTGCCAACCTGGTAGGGCCACATGGGCACCCTGGTTGTGCAAGGGTGGCGCTGCCAGAGTGCCAGGCTGGCCCTGCTAAGTGCCATTACTCTTGGTCGATGTTTGTGGAAACCACTGCTGAACGGCGTCACAGTGAGGTCTCCCTGGCACGGGACTTCGATTCGGTGCCTTGGGATACGCTGACCTTAACTGCTCGCCTGAGTATGCAAATCTGGATCCCGCCGAGTGATGCGTCTCATGACATTTACCAGCCTCGTCGCGTCACTTCGTCAGGCACGATGAGGCCACACAATCAAGCCCAACAAAAGCCATATTCAGAGCAAATCTCCTGTTACTCTGTCCCATCAATATGCCATGGTCCCAGATTTAGAACACTATCCTTATTGTACCAGTAAACATTTTTACACTTTCCACAAAGGTTATCCTTACTGACATGGTGGCACAGTGGTTAGCACTGTTGCCTCACAGCGCCAGGTCCCAGCTTCGATTCAGACCTCGGGTGACTGCGTGGAGTTTGCACATTCTTTCCGTGTCTGCTTGGGTTTCCTCCGGGTACTCCGGTTTCCTCCCACAGACCAAAGATGTGCAAGTTAGGTGAATTGGCCACGCTAAATTGCCCAAAGGTCCGTGGGGCTAGGAGTGGGGGATTGGGCCTAGGTTTTATATCAGTAAAGCAAAATGCTGCAGATGCTGGAAATCTGAAATAAAAACAGGAAATGCTGAAAAGACTCAGGAGGTCCAGCTGCATCCGTGGAGAGAGAAACAGCTAACATTTTGAGTCTGTAAGATTCATCTTCAGAGCTGAAAAGGGGACAGAAATACAAGTTGTTGATGTTAAAGTAGACAGAAGGGTTGCTCCCGGAATGGCTACACACAATCCATGGGTTGGCATGGTGGTGCTGTGAGCAGTTGCCCCCCCCCCCACCCCCCGGTTGCCCCCCAGGGACCACCCCCCCCCCCCATGGTGGCCCACCCCTGCGCACTCTCGACACCCCCACCAACTGCACTCCCCGCCCGCCGAGCACTGAGGTGGCAAGCCTGTGAGCTCTTTGCCTGTGAGCAAAGATGGCTACTCGCCTCCTCGGCTCCTCACAGAAGCTCTTCCGCCAGGTTCACGTTTTTCAAAAAGGAGTACTAATCGGTGCCAGCGTGAGCATTTGCTGGGGAGGCCACTGAATGACAGGAGACTTTTGGATATAGGGTTGTTCTCATTGATTGTACGGAAAAGGGGCTTAAGTGGTGATAATTGGGTTTTCGCCACTCCACTGTGACATTCCGATTTCTCCTATGGGAGCAGGTTGGTGGCATCGCAAGCTGTTTGGTCCTCGGTGCGGATCTTGTTCTTATTCACCAGCTTTGTTATGCTTGAGCTAGAATGCAACGAGGCCAGAAAAGCATTGCTGCCTCACGGCGCCGAGGTCCCAGTTCGATCCCGGCTCTGGGTCACTGTCTGTTTGTAGTTTGCACATTCTCTCCGTGTTTGTGTGGGTTTCACTCCCACAACCCAAAGATGTGCAGTCTAGGTGGATTCACCATGTTAAATTGTCCCTAAAATTGGAAAAAAATGAATTGGGTACTCTAAATTTAAAAAAAGATTTAAAAAACGAGGCCGGAGAATCGTGCCCCATGAATCCACAAATACAACCTTTTTGAAAATTTGTTTTATAATTTTCCTCACTAATTTTCTGAAGATATTGACTCTTGCTGGGAGATAGGTGCGTTGATGCCTATAGTACTTTTCCCCATAGTCATGGTAGTCCTAGGACATTCAATTATGTATAGCATCATAGCCAAGGGTCATCCTCTCCTCATGTGATGCGCATACACATGCAGCTGAATTCTCCGTGCCTGAGGCTATGTGCTGTCACTGGGGCAGGATTCCTGACTTCCACAACAGCAAAACTGGCACCAGACTGGGACAGATTCAGCGAGTGTTGAGGGACTAGCACCGGCACCACGTGGAACACAATCGATTCCAATGAGAAACGGTGCAGGATTCGCTGGTTTTGTGATTGACACTCAGGAGGCTGACAAGCTACAGCCACATATACACACTTCACTCCCCACACACACCATCCCAGCCAACTGATGCCGAGCTCGAGACCCTCCTGGACGCGGAGGAGGAGAGGCAGGCCACCCTGTACCCCAGCCCAGGAAGGAAGCCAGCCACTGCCATTGATCGTGCCTAGGTGCAGGTGGCAACGGTGGTGAGCGCCACGAGCAACACCATCCAGACCGGCCAGCAGTGCCAGAGGAAACTGCACAATCTCCTCAGGACAGCCAGGGTGAGTAGCAGCACCATCCCCCTAGCAATAACCCTCCCCCCCCCACCCTCATCCCCCCACACCCAAGGGTGTCCGAACTTCCACCCTGCACCACATGGCGGCACCCATACCAGTCGCCATGGCCAGGTGCCCTGGTCACTGAGGCCACCAGCTACCTAACGCCTGGGCGGCATACATCGGACTGCCTAACACTGTCGTTTTCTGTTTCTACCCCAGGAGAAGGCTGCCCACAACTGCCAGGAGTGGGAGGAAACTGGAGGGGGACTGCCGGACCTGTGGCCCGATCATGGTTGGGGCCCAGAGGAAAGGGAAATTGCCGGGGTGCAGATCGGCCGCGGGCGATCTGCCCATGTGTCAATCCCCCCCCCCCCCCTCAACATCACCCCTACACCACCCTCACCCCACACCACCCTCACCCCGGCACCACCCTCACCCCACACCCAGACCACCCTCACCCTCACCTCCACCTTCATCTCCACACCAACCTCACCCTCACTCCCACTGCCAGCCCCCCCTCCCCCCCCCCTTGCTGGTGATGGACCAGGTCATCCGCCCCCAGCCAGTGCCACAGCCACAGCCTGAGCCCACCTTTTTGCCGCGCAGTGATGACGACAGCAGCACGGGCAGCAGCCCTTGACGAGAGACACGAGACACCCCGGAGCTTGAGTCCGAGGATGTCATGGATTTCTTGTCACAGCTGTCTCCAACACCCTTCACCATCCCAGAGACATTCACCTCGGACACCCTCTGGTGCGCAACACACAGTTGCTCCGGTACATCAGGTGCAGGTAGGGACACCCAAGTTAGTCGGAGGGTGGACCAACTCCAGGGACGGGCTGGGGAAGTGGTGATGTAATGGCATTATCACTGGACTAGTAAACCAGAGACCCAGAGTAATGCTCTGGGGAATCAGGTTCAGATCCCGCCACTCCAGATGGTTAAATTTGGATTGAATAAAAATCCTGGAATTTAAAAAGTTGCTGACCACAAAACTATTGTCAATTGTCATTCACTAATGTCTTTTAGGGAAGGAAATCTGCCATCCTTACCCAGTCTCTTGTGCCTGCGTAGGCCCCTTGTCCTCCCCATTCTCCGCATCCTCCTCATTGGACGAGGCTGGCATTCATCCTCCTCCTACAGCACGTCACCCCTCTGCTGCGCGATGCTGTGAATGACGCAGCTGGCCTCCATGATGTGGGCGGCCCTCTCAGCGTCATGTAGACGGCCCCACCAGAGCGGTCCAGGCACCTGAACCGCATCTTCAGGATGCCGAAACATCGCTTGTTCACATCCCTGGTCGTGCATGGGCATCATTTTAGCGGGTCTCGCTGTCTGTCTGTGGCCTCTGGATAGGCATCATCAACCACAACTGCAATGGATAACCCCCTGTCATCCAGGAGCCAACACCCAGCCGGTCACACACCAGCTGCACGTTCATCGAGTGGAACCCATTTTGGTTTGTGTAGAGCGGCCTGTCATCTGCAGGTGCTTGGAGGGGGATATGCATCCCATCGATCACCACCTGGACCTGGGGCATCTCGGTAATGGCAGTGAACCCCGCCACGCGGGTATCCTGGTGGGTTTGGTCCACATTGAAATAGATGTATTGTGCCAACCGGGCATAAAGAGCCTCTGGGGCGGCATGGATGCACCTGTGCACCGAGGTCTGAGAGATCCCGGACAGGTCCCTACTTGGCGCCTGGAAGGTCCCCATGGCATACAAGTTCAGGGCAACCATCACCTTGATGGCCACTGGGAGTGGATGTCCTCACCCATTCCCCTGCAGTGCCAGGTGTGCCATCATTTGGCAGATATGTCGCACTGTCCCTCTGCTCAACCGGTCCAGCAGGTCCTCAAACGACAGGTTCTGCCGAGTCACGCAAGGCCTCATGCAATGCCTCCTTTGCACTTCCTCAGCCTGTTGGGTGGCCACCTCCTGTTCCACTGTGGCATGCTTCGCTGCTGAAGCTTCCTCCTCCTCGGGCAGCTCCAGCTGGTACAGCCGCTGGCCAGCCGCCAGGACTGCAGTGAATAGCACGAATTGCTGATTGTATTCCAATATCCATTGTCTGCAGGGTGTGAAAGGCCGGCATGTGAGCATGATGTGTACTCCCGTGCCAAACCAGGTCCAATGGGTTACATAGTGCCTCCGGTTGGCACTGCAGACTCTGCTCCGCATAATCCCCCCTCCCATCCCCGCATCCCTGGCCCCATCGGTGCCCGGCACCGTGGGACACTGGCCCTTGCGTCCATCCCTACTACCAGGGGTACCGTAGACTAGTGCTGCCCATGCCAGCGGTACGTTCCTCGGCGCCTGTCTGGCAGCCCCTTAGGGGCTATTTTGGGCATTGCCCCGCCAGTGTGTGGCAGCATTGGGAGAGGGTGGTATGGTGGAGGATGGGGTGCAGGGATGGTATGGTGGCCGAGGCGGCGGGTGGTTTGGTGGTGGGTGAGGTGTGAGGGTAGCATGGCAGAGGGTGGGGCTGGGGTGCAGGGGTGAGGGCATCCATACAGCCGGTGTCACTCTGTAGAACCAGGGGCCAAGATGGGTGGTCAGTTGGGTGCGTAGCAAGATGGCTGCTTGCAGGCTGTGGCAATGGCAGTCCATGCCTGGAAACCACCCCAGTCCCATGGGGGGTCAACTCGGCAACACAGCCCATTCCCCCATCATCACCGCCCGCACCCCCCCTCCGACCCCAGCCAGTCTCTGGCCTGTCAGCCCTCAGTCACACCTCTCCTACCTCCTCTCTCTCCCTCAACGGCCATGACGTCGGTTTCACGATTTTAAAAGCACAAGTGAACTACTCTGTTGGGAATTCGGCCTATGGGAGGCGGAGAATCGTGGAGGCCCTGGAATACCAGGATGGTCCCGCTCATGATATGCCAAGGGTGCTTACTGTACGTGCGTTCTGGAACGCACTGATGCCGCTGTTGTGGAGACAGAGAATTACGTTTGGCTGGAAATTGGTGCCTGTCGCGATTTCACCGTTGGGTCTGATTCTCCGCCCAATGGCGTTTCCAGTTTTCTGCCATGGCCGACAGAGAATCCCGCCCATGCACTTTGCAGTAAGAGTAATTGATTGAAACTGGGAGCATGCAGGAAGCCCACCGCTGCTCCGCTTAATGAAGGCAAGTTGAAGCCAGGAAGAATGTCACACTGTTGTGTTTTTGAAAACTCACCATTATTCTTAGAATTCCCCCTATACCAAAAAGGGCCGACATTCTAAATGGTGAACAGGGATTCTCACTCCCTGACTCCGATGCAGGCTTCAGTGGATGCTATTCAGGTCAAACTATATTTTCAAGTTATCCCCCGGTATAACCCATACCTTCACCAAAGATTTTATCTACTTACCACTTAGTAGCATCAATCCTGGGTCCTGCATTGCTAAGTAAGTAAAGTTGACTTTAGGAAAAAAACACTTTTTCAGGTTAAGTAAGTTATTTTATTATTATATTTTTTCTTTTAAAAGCTGCAAATACTTTCTTTACAGAAAGGTAAAAGATCTTGCTTCTGGATCCTGCTGGTTGGTTGTAGGGACCTTCAGGCCCACCTTGACAATGAATCTTCTTTAAAGTTTGGTCTTCTTGGGATGTATTCGCTGGTTAGCTCTGTTGCTGTGTCTTGTCGATCCATGTACTGAGCTATAAGAGCTAACTCTGCTAGCTATCTCTAAGCTGACTCTGACTCCTGTTTAAATTCTAGTCTTCCTTAGATATATAGCTGTTTAAACTCGGCTGCTTGCCTTGTCTTTCCCATTACCGAGCTGTGAGAGCTGTGCTTCTCTCCTCTCTCTGAGTTCTCCTCCCCTTCTCTCCTGTTGCTGGTCTGCTTCTGCTACCTGGGTTTATATTCTCTTTCTACCAATTATTACGTTTTTAGAGCCTTATTGTAAATTAACTTATTTCACTTTATGATTGTTAAAAAGTATCTTTGATGTAAACATTTTCATACAACTAATTATTCATTTTGGGCATGATCTGATTACATTGTCCTTTGCGATGTTCAAAAAATGCTTTGGTTTCAATAGGTGTTACTTCTAATTTCTGTCATTTGAATAATTTGATTTTCCAATTGTCCCCAGCTCATAACTTTGCCTTTGATTTTGACTTTAAATTATGTTTCTCATAGATGGGTTGTCTCCAATTTCTTTTAATTGACTTGATGTTAGTAGAATTTTGCACTTAGAATTGACATCAAATTCGACTGAGCATCATCCATCCTTTCCAGCTGTTTACTAAGAGAGTTAATTTCAGTAAAGGTGTGAAACTTTGCTTTTAACTGTATGCTAAAATTTTACTTGGTTATGACTTGAAAGACTTGCCTGTTTTAAATATTCGTCACTTAATTCAATTGAAACTCTCATCCATGCTTTTCCAGAAACTTCCTAAGATAGTTACATTCAATTAAGGTGTGAGCCATTGTTTTAGCTTATTACATGAATCCTGTATGTTTGCTAAGCCTGCTTGTGAGAAAGAATCTGCATTTTATAATCCTGCTCTTTGCAGCTGCTATTAACCGTTTGTGGGATCTTTCCCTATATCCTCTCAAACCAGATATTGCCAGACATCCATGTTTCAAATGACATATTTTTCTGTATTTTCAAGAAGTTCCTCACTAAATGGAGATCAAACTATGGACCTTCCAGGTCTGTGTATCGTACCAGATGTGTGCATTGTCCCACCAAGCCTCTCAAAAAGATCCATAATGCAACATTAAATAAAGTAAAATGGGAAAATTATTTTGCCACGATTTACAGCACTTAATCTTTATACTTCTGTACATCCTTTGCTCTTATCTCCTTTGCTTTTCAGCTGCATTAGGCATAATTGACTATAAATATATATTCCTCTGGATAATTTTTGCCTTATGGATTTGAAATATAATCAGACAGGCAGTTAAGTAGATATTTGTCCTATCACCTACTGTATAGGGCTGGTGGGAGACTTTCGCCATTTCTGCTCATATTCTGGTATTGGTTCCCAATGAAAGTCCAGATTCCAGTTGAAAACTCCTCGCTGTAGATCGACTGAGTGATAATACTGAAATGTCTTCCAGTCAATAACATCGATTACGGGAGAAACAACACGAGTTCTGGAATGGAAAATAAAGATTTATGAAACTAATCTTCACTTTCTTTTCAATGGGTTTGATTGTATAAGAACTGGATCTTAACTACTCCTCTATAGGCATATTAGCATTGTTTTCTGCTTGCATTTCACTTTAGTTGAAAGCATTCATAAATGCAAACTTCTAATGTTTTCTCGTACTTGGCAACATCATCAGTCAATTGGTGATCTAGTCAGTCAGTCATGATAAAGAATGTCTTCATGACAAGTGCACGATGAGGCATAAACAAATTACTCCCTTGAGCAGCATAAAGAACTCGTCACTATTACTACATACGGCTACTTACTTTGCTGCAAAGGATCAGAAAAAACAAGCGGCCGAAACATTAGCAGAGACTCTAATCAAATAACAATAACAGAAACATTAGTCCTTCAGTGCAGTACAAAAATTAAGTAATGGATGTAGGCTGACCATCGGAATAAACCCCCAAAAACTAAATTAAGGGAGCACAGCCATGACGCTATACATTTAAGAATTTCAATCTGTCCTCAATTATCCATTCAGCCTTTGCTACTCTGAATGGCTGAGGGTAGTGAATCAATTAAAATGCCTCAAGGCGTCCTTTGGATATAAGTACTGATTTTAATTGCCCTGACTTGCACAAGATGCCATCCTTACCCAATTTAAATGCGCAATATTCCAAAGGAATAAATTGAACAGCCACGTGGAGCGAGGGCTTGGAGAATGGATTGTGAGTTTGAGAGGGACTGGTAGCTGCTAATGATGTAACTGGTGTCTAGGGCTCCGAATGGTCTTGCCTGGAGGGAGAGGCCATTACTCTCCATCACTCTCTGCCTAAGAACATCTCTGATAAAAAAAACACCGAAAATGTAATTGAAAATTAAAACAATAAAACTTGTAATGCAGCATAAAAAACTTAGATAGCAATCAATCAAACTGTTATCATCTGTTCACTCTTTTGCAGCTGAATATGAGATGGTAAAATAAGAATATTACAAATGGGGAATATAAGGGCCGGGATTCTCCAATCCCGTGGCCAAGTTCTGACGCCTGCATGAAAAGCGGCGTGAACTACTCCGGCGTCAACGGCCCTCAATTGTCAGGTATGCACCCCTTCTTAGGGGGCTAGGTCGGCGCTGGACTGGTCTCCGCTGCTCCAGCCGGTGTGCTGCGCATGTGCGTGTGTTCTCGTCTCCACGCCGGTCCCCGGGCAATATGGTGGAGCCCTAGACGGGCCCGGTGCGGAGGAACATAGGCCCTCATGGAACCAGCCCGCCCACTGATTGGTAGGCCCCGATCACGGGCCTGGCCACAGTGGAGGCCCCCGCCCACCAGGACAGCCCCCGCAGACAGAACTTCCAGGTCTCGCCGTGTGGGACCATATGTGACCCACTCCGCGGGACTCGGCCAAAGTCGGCGGGCACTCGGCCCGTCGAGATCCGGAGAATCGCCGGGGGGGCCGGTTTCAATGGGACAGGGGCGGAGAATCCCGGCCAATCAGTTTTTGTTATAGTTTTCCCTATGGGTGCCTTTTTTCAAACAATGAAACAGTTTTTTGTTTTTACTAATATTGATATTTTTGTGAGATTTATTTTCTTTCTTGAGCATATTATTGCCGTGTGGCTGCTTGAAAACACATTTCAGCTCTTCAAAGTGAAAAGAAAATTGTCTATTCTTTATTCTGCAATTTATCTCTGGCCATTTTCTGAGAATTACCACCACTGAGTTGAATGGGTTAATTAGAGACAACTACACTTAGAGATAATTAGGAGGCATTAAACCTTTAGGGATACATTTTTAAACTTTTATATGGTGACACACATTGGGAATATAGTCCACCAGGTTTTCTAGGCATAAATTTTAATGTTATGAAGCTTTGTGCTCGGAGTCTGATCTCAAAATGTTATGGAACATGATAACCTTAGGACTTCAATAATTCACATCCTCAGAGCGCTAAATTTAAATATTGGTTTGTTTTCAAATCACCTGACATATTCAAGCTTATCACATTGACAGATACTTTGAAAGCCAACAGAATATATTGTGTGGTATACACTCTGAGATTAAAGTTGTAGCTTTAGTACAAGAACAGCTTTCTACTAGTGGAACAACTGTATGCACATAGATGAACCGTAAAGAATCATAGAAATTACTGTAGTAAAGGAGGCTATTTACCTGCCCTTTTCAATATCATTGCCTATTCGTCACTTTAAATCACATATTAAATTGTTTTTAAACAAGGGCACGATTCTCCAAAAACATTTTGAAGTGTGGTAGCGAGCGGGAACTGCCGCAAGCTTCCCGGTGTTCGTCCCAGCGAGGCTGGCAATGCTATTCAACATTAATTGGTCCACTTAATGAGATCCTATGAGCTTCTCGCTGCAAATGAAGGTTTGCCAGCGATTCATCGGCACTGTGCTCGCCAGGCCCTGCTAACAAGGTCAAGTAGCACTTAAACTGCACTTGCTCAGCCAACCCCAGCCAGCTCGCAACAATGGCGCCCAAGAGACTGGCCCCAAGATTCGGGGATGCAGATCTGGGAGGTTCCTAGACACAGTGGAAGCCGGGAGAGATGTCCTGTTCCCCCGAGGGTCCCAGAGGGTCAGCCAAAGGGCAGCCAGTGCTGCCTGGAATGAGGTGGCGGCAGCTGTGAGCGCCGGGAGTGTGACCAGGAGGATTGGCCTCCAATGCCGCTAAAAGGTCAACAACCTACATCGCGCTCTCTCGCTCTTGTGCGGATGCACTCTCTCACTCTTGCGTGCGCGCTCTTGCGCGTACTGTTGCGTGCGCTCGCTCTTGCGCACGCTCGCTCTTGCTCTTGTGCTCGCTCTTGCTCTTGTGCTCGCGCTCGCTCTCACTCGCTCTTGTGCGTGCGCGCTCTCCCATACAGACCTTTCTGCCCCCCACGCGAACATCCACCCCCAATTCTCCATGCAACCCCCAAACCTCCCTCGACTGCTCCTTCCTTCAAACCCCCAATCCTTTCGTCACCACCCCCCATCACTGTGAACCGTGCATGTGGCTAATGACGCACTCTCTGTGTCTCCTCAGGAAAAGCTCTCCCAGAATAGCCGGGAGAGGGCCCAGGTGGGTCGGACATAAGAATCCTCATTCAAGGAGTGGGCCCTGGTGTTAAGTAATGGGTTAAGAGACAATCCAATTAGTTGTCTCATTTATGTTAAGTATCCAATAATTGACACTGATATGTAAAGGGGCTTCAGGTGGCCTTTGTGTCAGATGATGTGATGACAGAGTTTTGTGCAGAGTCTGTTGAAGTAAATTAAAGGTGTTTGTGGAAAAGGAGCAGAACCTTTGACTCTTTTGCAGCAGCAGCTAAACATCGAACAAATGGATGCAGAGGATGGTTTCCAGACCAAACCAAGGAGTGAGTGGGAAGAAAAAAAAGGATATATGGCTGAACCTAGGATAAAGATGGCTGGATATGACTATCCCCCCTTATTTTCTGAAAGGGGATCGTACGACCAATGGAGAACTGCAGTAGCTATGTGGACTAAGGTAACCGCATTGGGAAAGAGAAAACAAGGTATGGCATTGGCTCTTTCTCTAACTTATGACAGTAAAATCCGAAGCAAAGTGTTTTCAGAGCTGGAATTGGAAGAGTTAGACTCAGAAGAAGGTCTGGAGACTCTATTATGTTATATGGATAAGATTTATAAGAAGGATGACTTGTTTAGTGCGTATGAAGCATGGTCGGATTTTGATAGGTTCTGGAAAATAGAGGATTTCTCCATTGAAGACTATATAATGGAATTTGGAAGACTATATAAAAGGCTGCAGAAACACAACCTAGGATTTCCACAGCCTGTGTTGGCCTTTACATTACTTGACTGTGCTCGAGACCCCCAAGCGAGACAGTCGGAGGTCTGCTGGATCCCAGGACCCAGCTGGGTCCCTGCCTGCCGCCGTGCCTATGGAAGAGGTCATCCTGGAGCAGATGGAGACGTTAGGATACAGCCGGGACATTCTGAGGGAGATATCAACGACACTCCAGCAGGCCCATAGCTGCTTGGAGGAGTCCCAGAGATTACAAGCACAGGAGATGTCGCTGGCAATGTGTGGCACTGAGGCCAACACCGCTAGGGTGATGACTGCAGTGGTGAGTCTCATGCACAACGCCGGCACCATTAGTGAAGGTGTCCAAGGCGTCATGCAGTCGGTGATGGCCATGGCTGAGGGTCTCGACACATCCACCTCGCTGGAGAATGTCACCCTGAACCAGGCTGACCTTAATGAGGTTCTGTGGGACGTGTCCTGCTCTCAGATGGGAATGACCGAGGCACTGGGAAGCTTGTTGGAGGTGGGCTTGGTGAGACGCTGCAGTGTTGAGGTTGAATAGGGCAGTGTTGGAGTTAAATCAGCTTGACATGCTGGCTGAAGTCACAGTCTGTCTACTCTCCATATTACCAGTGTACTCATTAATGTCCACACTACTAACCTCACTAAAATAGTGTCCAATGTTAGCACACAGCTAAATCGCTGGCTTTGAAAGCAGACCAAGGCAGGCCAGCAGCACGGTTTAATTCCCGTACCAGCCTCCATGAACAGGCGCCGGAATGTGGCGACTAGGGGCTTTTCACAGCAACTTCATTGAAGCCTTCTTGTGATAATAAGCGATTTTCATTTCATTTCATGTGACCCAAACATAAATGCTATTTTGCGGTAATAGAGGTTAAAATGAGACAGAAAAGGAAGGCTAATGGTAAATGTAAGGTATATAATACAATCCAGCAGCGGTCCCCAACCTTTTTTACATCACGGCAAATCTTTATACAATAAACATTTTTGAGGCACACCTCTTGTTTTCTCCAACTGAGCTGCCCTCGAGCAAAGCCTTTTGTCTCTAAAACCTCCTAAAAACATGTCAGGACACTATTTAATGTAATTTTCATTGATGAAGAAGTTTACAATGAAAGCCTTATCACCATTTGCAATGAGTGGGATTTTCCAGGCTTTCCTGCCAGTGGGTTGCCTGGTCCTGTAGGCAGCGAGCCCTCGCTGTGAGTCCCTGACGTTGGAGGGTGCGAACAATGGGAAACCCTGTTAACCCCCCGTGGACCAATGGTGGACTGTCAACCAATGGTGGGCCACCCTGGGGGGGGGGGGGTTCCCGCCCAATAATTTTTATTGAAAATGTACACAACTTAAAAGTGTTTCCTATTGTCGGACATCTGGTGATGTCATGTAAGAGCAAGATGCACGAAAAGTGGCTCCCAGCAAGGTGCGTGCTGCCTTGGTGATGGTTATTTCTGATCACACACCGCAATTGGTGAACTTGAAGTTGGAGGCGGATCATGCGCAGCTAATGGGCTGGAGGCTGGATGTGGGAATGTCATCTGATATCGGGTTTTGCGGGAAGTTTCTAGGGCCTTAAAGGAGTACATTGAATTGAATGAGAATGGGATGGTCTCGCCTTCTATTTTGTGAGAGGTGTTAAAGGTGGTGATTAGAGGGGAGAGCATCTTGTACAAGGCATACATAGACAGTGAGGCCAGGAACTGGTGGACGAGATTCTGAGCATAGATCAGGAGTATGCGAGTGACCCACTGCTGGAGTTTTGGGCATGCAGGAAGAAGCTGCAAATGCAGTTTGACCTGACGTCCACGGGCCTTGAGGTACGCCAGCTGTGGCGCTTAAAGGGGATGGTGTATGAGTACGGGGAGAAGGCCAGCTGCCTTTTTGCTCATCAGTTACGGCAACAGGAGGCTGCTAGGGGGATTGTGATTGAGCCGGGAGGGTGGGTTGGGGTCTGCCCAGAAAAGGTGAATGGGGTGTTTCGGACATTCTATGAGAGGCGTTATAAGTCGGAGCCGCCAAAGGACGAGCAGGGGATAGTGGAGTTCTTAAAAAGTTTAAAGTCCCCAGATGGGGGAGGAATTGTGTGAGGAGTTGGAGATGCCACTGGGGTTGGAGGAGGTTTACATGGCTTTAGGAAAGATGCAGATTGGGAAGGTGCTGGGGCCAGACGGGTTCCCAGTACAATTTTATAAGATCATGGATCAGCTGGCCCAATTCGTGTTGGGGATGTTGAACGATTCACTGGCATGAGGTTCTCTCCCGGAGATGCTGGGGCAACTGCCCATCTCCCTCCTCCTGAAGAAGAATAAAGACCCCACAGAGTGTGGGTTGTACAACCTGATTTCGCTGCTCAATATGGATGTGAAGCTTTCGGCTAAGGCCTTAGTGTTGAGGTTGGAGCCCTGGATCCCGGAGATAGCAGGGGAAAATCACTTAAGCTTTGTGAAGGGCAGAAAGCTGTCATCAAAATGAGGCAATTACTCAACGTAGTTCTTCTGGTGATGTAAATATATATATATATATGATATATATATATATATATATGATAATTCACACTGTCTTTGTAAGCGCAGTAGCGCTATCCTACCACTAGGGGGAGTAGCTCTGGGAGTACTCAGGAACTTGTACTGGGCTCCACCCATGACTCCTCCCCCTAGTGCAGCTGTATAAATACCCTTGTCCAGAGTCAGCCTGAGTTCACTAAGAGTTCATCAACTGGTAACAGGCTGGCTCTGAAGTAAGTCGATTAAAGCCTAGATTCATATCGGAAACGCGTATCTGGTGAATTGATGGTTCCATCAATTTAGTCGACTTAAGAACAGTAAAGATCAATTATGATCAAGCCTGGACGCCTGGAACTCGACCCGCAGGATGCAGAGGCTAAAGAAATCTTCTCCCACTGGATCCGGTGCTTCAAGGCCTACCTGGCAGAAGCGAGCACAGCTGAAACGACAGAGGATCAGAAGCTAAGTCTACTGTACGTGAGGGTGAGCCACAGAATCTCTATGCAACTAAACTCGGCCAGTTCATATACTGCGGCGCTAGCAGTTCTCGATAAAATTTATGTAAGGCCTATTAATGAAGTTTACGCTCGCCATGTGTTCATGACTCGCCGCCAGCGGCCTACAGAATCACTCGCGGAATTTCTAAGGGAACTCAATAATTTGTCCAATGACTGTAATTACCAAGCGGTTACCGCGGCTAAACACAGGGAAGTTGCTGTACGCGATGTTTTTGTAGCGGGCCTCAGGTCTAACTATGTGCGAAAACGACTGCTGGAAAAGGGGGCCCAGGACTTAGAAACGACTGTGGAAGCTGCTACCACGATGGAGATCTCCTTCCGCAGCCTTAACTCGTTCCCCGTGGACCCCGCGACCCAATCATGGGCCCCCGACCAGCGACTCCCTCAGGCCTGTGCTACGCGGCCGCCCAGCCACCATGCTTCCCCAGCCAGCCACTATGCTGCGCCAGCCAGCCACTACGCTGCTCCAGCCTGCCATTTCTGCGGCCAGAACCAGCACCCATTACGCAAGAGTGTGCCTCGCTAAAAGGGCCCCAGCTTCCAACTCCCCAGCGACTCGAAGTAATCGCTCCCCTCACTCGCAGGCCCGTGGGGCCCGAAACGCTGCGGCCTATGCCCCGACTCCGTCCCCTCCAGCCACGTGCGATCCATGGGGGCCGCCATCTTGGAAAACCGCCACCACGCGGCCGGCCACGTGCGACTCATGGGGGCCGCCATCTTGGACGCCATCTTCCTCGCCGCCCGCCACGTGCGATCCACGGGCCCGATCGGCATCTCCGAGCTCGGACGACTCTGCGGAAGAATTTGAATTTGACTATGAACTCAGAGGGCAGTCATCACGGGGCCACTCCAGCACAGCTGATCGAGCCGCCGACTACCCGCAACTCAATGCAGTCACTCTGGACCAATCACGACCAAAGAATCTATGAAACTCGATGGCAGAGGTCCATATCAACGGGAACAAAACGCCATGCCTCTTCGACTCTGGGAGCACGGAGAGCTTCATACATCCAGACCTGCTAAGACGCTGTTCGCTCCCCGTTTTCCCCGTACAGCAAACTATCTCGCTCGCTTCAGGCTCCCATTCGGTCCAGATCCAGGGGCGCATCGCCGCGACACTCACAATCCGAGGCGCTAGCTACTCGAAATTCAAACTCTACGTTTTGCCCGAACTCTGCGCGCCACTCTTATTAGGCCTAGACTTCCAATGCAACCTCAAGAGCCTCACCCTCAGCTTCGGAGGGCCCCTGCCCCCACTCACGATCTGCAGCCTCGCTACGCTGCGAATTCCCCCCCCTCCTCTCTTCGCCAATCTCACAAAGGACTGTAAACCCGTAGCCACTCGTAGCAGGCTGTATAGCCGGCAGGATAGGGTATTTGTCAGAGCAGAGGTCCGAAGGCTACTCAGTGAGGGGGTTATAGAGGCCAGCAATAGTCCCTGGAGAGCTCAGATGGTGGTCGTTAAGACGGGGGAAAATTCCGTAGGGTGGTTAACTACAGTCAGACCATAAATAGATTTACGCTCCTCGACGCGTATCCCCTCCCCAGGATTGCAGACATGGTAAACCATATCGCCCAGTACCGGCTCTTTCCCACGGTGGATCTGAAGTCTGCATACCACCAGCTCCCAATCCGCGCGGAGGACCGGCACTACACGGCATTCGAGGCCGATGGCCGCCTCTTCCATTTCCTCTGGGTCCCCTTCGGCGTCACTAACGGAGTTTCGCTGTTCCAACGAGCAATGGACTGAATGGTGGACTAGTACGGGCTGCGGGCCACGTTTCTGTACTTGGACAATGTCACCATCTGCGGCTATGACCAGCAGGACCACGACGCCAACCTCCACCGTTTTCTCCAGACGGCACAGAAACTGAACCTCACATACAACAGGGAAAAATGCGTTTTCCGCACAACCAGACTAGCCATCCTTGGCTATGTCGTGGAAAACGGAGTCCTGGGCCCAGACCCGGACCGTATGCGCCCCCTCTTAGAACTCCCCCTCCCCCATTGCCCCAAGGCCCTCAAACGGTGCTTGGGCTTCTTTTCCTACTACGCTCAATGGGTCCCTCAATATGCGGACAAAGCCCGCCCACTCTTTAGGGCCACACGATTTCCCCTGTCAGCCGAGGTACGCCAGGCCTTCGACGGCATCAAGGAGGACATCGCCAAAGTGGTCATGCGGGCGGTGGATGAATCCATCCCATTTCAGGTAGGGAGCGACGCCTCAGAGGTAGCTCTTGCAGCCACGTTAAATCAGGCAGGGAGACCAGTTGCATTTTTCTCCCGTACCCTCTCCGACACTTTTCAGTCGAGAAAGAAGCACAAGCCATTGTGGAGGCTATCCGTCACTGGAGGCACTACCTCGCAGGTAGGAGGTTCACCCTCATCACCGACCAAAGATCGGTTCCCTTCATGTTCGACAACTCGCAAAGGGGCAAAATAAAAAATGACAAAATTCTGAGGTGGAGGATCGAACTCTCCACCTACAATTACGATATAAAATATCGACCCGGGAGAGCTCAACGAGCCTCCGGATGCCCTATCCCGCGGGACATGCGCCAGCGCGCAGATCAATCGATTAAAAGTCATCCACAATGACCTCTGCCACCCAGGGGTCACCCGGCTCGCCCACTACATCAGGGCCCGAAACCTGCCTTTCTCCAAAGAGGAGGTAAAAGCGGTCACGAGGGACTGCCCGATCTGTGCGGAGTGCAGACCGCACTTCTATAGACCAGACAGGGCCCACCTGGTCAAGGCTTCTAGGCCCTTTGAACGTCTCGCGATTGATTTCAAAGGGCCACTCCCCTCAACTAACAAGAACATTTACTTTTTAAACGTCGTAGACGAGTTCTCCCGTTTCCCATTCGCTATCCCATGCCCCGACATGACCTCCCACACAGTCATTAGGGCCCTGCATAGCATCTTCACTCTGTTTGGTTTCCCCAGCTACGTACACAGCGACCGGGGTTCGTCCTTCATGAGCGACGAGCTGCGTCAGTACCTGCTCAACAAGGGCATTGCCTCGAGCAGGACTACCAGCTCCAACCCCAGGGGGAACGGGCAGGTGGAAAGGGAGAACGCGATGGTCTGGAAGACCGTCCTACTGACCCTCCAGTCTAGAAAGCTCCAAGTCTCCCAGTGGCAGGAAGTCCTCCCAGACGTGCTCCACGCTATTAGGTCCCTCCTATGCACAGTGACCAATCAGACCCCTCACGAGCGGCTCTTCATTTTTTCCAGGGGCACTACCACGGGGGTCTCACTTCCGGCATGGCTGAGGACGCCGGGTCCCGTACTTTTGAGGAAACACGTCAGGGCGCACAAAACCGACCCCCTTGTTGAAAAGGTGCGTTGCTCCACTCCAACCCCCAGTACGCATTCGTCGAGTTCCCTGACGGCCGTCACGACACGGTATCCCTCCGGGATCTGGCACCCGCCGGATCCAGCACCCCCTCTACCCCCACAGAAGGACCGCTCACCCTACACCCCATGCTGCCGCCCCCTCGTGCTCCCGAGCCCGCGAGCTCGCTTCACCAGTTCCACGCACCCACGCCCCCAGTCCCCGGTCGAACCAGGAGAGTATGAAACTCGGATACAACCCTCCCTGGAGTCCGCCATTGTACCCCAGCACACAACACCCATCCAGCCACCGCAAGAGGCTGCAACCCCGGTGCTCCGCAGATCACAACGGACAATTCGACCACCGGACAGACTGACGTTGTAGGCCACCACCCCCGCCGGACTTGATTTTTTTGCAGGGGGTGAATGTGGTGAATGTAATATATATATGTATATATGATAATTCACACTGTCTTTGTAAGCACAGTAGCGCTATCCTACCACTAGGGGGAGTAGCTCTGGGAGTACTCAGGAACTTGTACTGGGCTCCACCCTTGGCTCCGCCCACAACTCCTCCCCCTAGTGCAGCTGTATAAATACCCTTGTCCAGAATCAGCCAGAGTTCACTAAGAGTTCATCAACGGGTAACAGGCTGGCTTTGAAGTAAGTCGCTTAAAGCCTAGATTCATGTCGGAAACACGTGTCTGTGAATTGATGGTTCCATCAGTTCTTAGACCGGCGGCGGGGCCAGAACCGGACATATTATGTCTCTAGACGCAGAAAACATATTTGATAGGGTTGAATGGAGCTACCTTTTGAGGTTCTGGAGACGTTTTGGCTGGGTTCTGGGTTTGTGTCATGGGTGTTATACGAGCTCTGTTTGCTAGTGTCCGCACTAACACCACATGTTTGGGGTCATTTAGGCTGCATAGGTGGAATGAGGCAGGATGTCCTAAATCTCCTCTTTTGTTTGTGTTGGCGATCAAGCCATTGGCTATTGCTTTGAGGGCCTTGGCTTAGTGGGAGGGATTGTGGGGGGGGGGGCGGGGGGAAGAGCACAGGGTGCCTCTGTGTGCGGGTGACCTTTTGCTGTATGTAAGGGATCCGGGGCAAGTCATGGGGTAATCATGGGTTTATTGAAGAGGTTTGGTTCCTTTACGGGGTACAAACTACATGTTGGGAATAGTGAATATTTTGTGGTTAGCCCTTTGAGGGAGGAGCTGGGTTGAGGGGGGGCTGCATTTCCGTCTGGCTGGGGCTAGTTTCCGGTATCTGTGTTTCAGGTGGCTTGGGATTGGGCGTGGCTTCATACTAGCCTGGCGAGTAGGGTCAGGGTAGATCATAGAGGTGCGACAGGCTTCCGTTGTCACTGGTGGGCCGGGTTCAACCCATTAAAATGAATATCTTGCCGCAATTCTTGTTTTTATTTAAATATCTCCCAATTCAACCTAAGTTGTTTTTTCGGGGGATGGAGCGGCTCATAACGGTTGTCATCTGGACAGGGAGAACTCCACGGATTCGGAGGGAGATCCTACAGAAGAATAGGCAGATGGTGCGGGGCGGGACTGCAGAATTTGATGTTTTATTACTGGGCGGCCAATGCGGAGGAGGTGTTGGTGTAGTTTGGGGACCAGGAAGTTACGTGGGTGTGAATCGAGTTGGGCTCATGCAAAGGGTCTAGCTTGGTGGACTAGCGACGGTGTCTCTGCCGTTTGCTGCAGCAAAATATTCTTCGAACCTGGTGGTTGTCTCCACTTTGAAAATATGGTGGCAACTCCGTCAGCATTTTAAATTGACGGCAGTGTTAAGGTGAGCCCCTATCTGTAGGAATCGTTTGTTTGAGCTGCCGAAATTGAGGGGCGGGAAAATAAGGGGGTGGAGAGGGTGAACGATTTGTTTCTGGAGGAGAGGTTTGCCAGCTTGGAGGAGCTGAAGAAGAAAGCAGGACATGTGGTGGGGAGGGGGAGGGGCATAAATTCAGGTACTTTCAGGTACTTTCAGGTACGGGACTTTGTTTGGTGGACATTTCCAGCATTCCTGGTAGTGCCGCTGTCCACTTTATTCAAGAGGATGCTCTCCTGTGCGGGGTCGGAAGAGAGCAGCACGTCCTGGATATATGGACGGATCTTGGGGGAAGAGCAGGATTCGGTGCAGGAAGTGAAGGAAGGCCAGGTGAGAGGAGGAGCTGGGACCCATTTTGGAGGAGGAGGTGTGGAGTGAGCCCCTCCGCAGGGTGAACGCGATGTCATCCTGTGCAAGGTAGAGCTTGATAGAGCTCAAGGTAGTGTTTAGGGAATACCTCACCAAGGACAGGATGAGTCATTTTTTTGTTCGGGTTGAAGATAGGTGTGAGCAGAATCTCTTGATCTGGGGAGGAACTGATGACAGGGCAACTCTCAGGTCTTGTTCCACTGGCAGGTGCTCCTCCTTTTTGATTTTTACATTGAGAACATCAACTCACACAGTTAGGTTGTTGGAAACGGTAACCTTGCACAGCTGAACATGTGTTCAGCAGCAGGAAGGATTCCCTACCGGTGCTACTTAAAGGAAACATCAGGTTTTTTCAGGTTAGTTGATAAACAATTTATAGAGGTTCTGTGAATTGCTCTCTATAGCACAATCTGAAATAGATGAATATTTCATGCAAATCAAGGCACAACGGTTGAATTGCTCACTCGCCCCAAATCGGGGTCTGTGCTGGGCGTGATCCAGATCTGCATATTTAAATAACCTGCTGCCCAGGACTCACCCGGTGATGCCTGGGAGACCTCGGCAGGGTGCCATTTAGTACTGGTCCACACAAATGTGGACCAGCCATAACAGCACCTTGGAGGGTCTCCCAGGCCATTGAAGACACCTGGGTGGTTGGGTCCATGGAAAGGTGGCACCCTGGCACTACCCCTGGCACCCAGACAATGCTATCCAGGCACCCTCGCAGTTCCAGGGTACCTGGGTGGCACTGCAAGGGTGTGAGGCTGGCAGTGCCAGGGTGCTCAGATGCCAGTTTGGCACTGCCAAGGGTTGGGCCCTGGGGGGAGGGGGGGGGGGCTTGTCAGGTAGAGGGGAGGTGAGGGGGGTTTCCTGGGAGCCTCCACAAGGTTGGGATGGTGACGGGGGCGGGGGGTCAAAAAAGCAGGGGGGTGTCTGAAAGGCGATGGGGAGGTGAGTTCAGGGCTGCAGCACAAAATGACACCTCGATCTACGAGAAGCCTTTACTGCTAGCAAACTGAAATATCTCTAAGTGTGGCGTCAGCAGAGCGAATCTCCCCAAAGCCAAAGAAAAACAGCAGAGAGCATTTGGATAGCGGGATGTTTCTTGGTGAAGCAGCTGCCAAGAAAAGCCCTGTTAAACACACCGTTCAGCAGAATTTAACTTGAGTCCACTGAATTGTGCCTGTAGTACAGGGTTTGTCAGGTAGATGTGACCAGGCCTTTAGAAATGATGGACAGCATAGAGCACTGCCTGTATATAGTGCCATCTGACATCCCTAGAAGCCCTTCTTTGCTACTTTTCTTTCTCGTCAATTATTTCTCAAATTAATCCCCAAAGGGGGAGGCGGTGGCGTAATGTTTTGTCACTAGACTAGTAATCCAGGGCAAGATCTGGGTACTAGGTTCAAATCCAGATGGTGAAATTTGAATTCAATAAAAATCTGGAATTAAAAATTTATCGATGACCATGAAACATTGTCACGAAAACCCATCTGGTTCACAAATGTTCTTTAGGGAATGAAATCTGACATCCTTATCTGGCTTACATGTGACTCCAGATCCACAGCAATGTGGTTGACTCTCAAAAGCTCTCTTAAATGGAGGGCAGTTGGGGATGGGCAATAAATGCTGGCCCAGCCAGTGATGCCCACATCCCTGAAATGATCTTTTGTTTAAAAGCTGAGAAATGTCAGCAAGCTAAAAGCAAATTTGTTTCTATTTTGGTTTCTAATATGTGAGATCTCAGTTAACCACTCATACCGACTTTAAATGGATAAAATAAGTGCACTGTACATGTGGTGCACGAAGACAGCAATACTGCAGACTCTCCCCTCACGTCGATTCCCTGAACAAGTATATATCATATGGTACCGTGGCCCTTTTTAAGGGGCAGTATTTTGTGAGCCACGTGACAGGCCCTGAGCCCATGGGGACAGACAGCGTGAACCTTAGCCTATCAGGTGTTTAGGCGTGGATCTGGCTGTTGGGATTTGGTCAGTTAGCCTGGCAGTCCTGGGAACAAGATCTGTGCCGAAGTTGTACTGTTCGGTGTATATAGTTCTTCTTAGTTAAATAAATCACTGCTGTGATTAAACACTGTCTCGTTGCTTGCCCCGTAATACAACACATCAGATACCAACTGATCCCTTAGTCTGTACAAGAGAGCAAGCTGTTGGCAAACAAGCTCTACAGTTATTTTGAGGAATACAATAAGCAGAGAGGAAGCACACCAGTTTTATTACTCATAAAATTGCAGTTCCTGGCTATACAATTGCTAGTTGTCAGTGCGGTTATATAATAGCAATTGCAGGTTATGGTCTCTGGCGCCTGGATACTAAACTGCTTATTGTCATTGTTAAATCTTGGACCCGATGACCACAACAGCATCTGTTGAATAATTTATGACTGATGCTGAACAAACCCGCAGAGCAGTGGTGGGCAACCTAGGCTAGTGCGTGGGCTGCGTGAGTGGTCCTCCTTCATCTCAGTGGGTCGTAAGATTGAAATCCAGTATGTTCACTAACCAAGACCCTTGAATAAGATTGAATACATTTAATCCACACCGAATATGGGAATTGCTTTATATATTCATAAAACTGACATCAACATCAAGTGGTAAAAACAAAATAAATATTTACACTTGATTGGGTGAGGAGGAAGCATACAGCTCTCACAGTCAATGTTGTGTGTACAAGGTGTGGCGTAGTGATATTATCACTGGATTAATAATCCAGAGACTCAGAGCACTGCTCTGGGGGCTTGGGTTCAAATCCCCGCCATGGCAGACGGTGAAATTTAAATTCAATAAAAATCTGGAATTCTCAGTCTAATGATGACCATGAAACGATTATTATGAAAACCATCTGCCATCCTTACGTGGTCTGATCTACATGTGACTTCCGATCCAAAGCAATGTGGTTGACTCTTAACTGCCACTCAGTTCGAGGAGAATTAGGGATGGACAACAAATTCTGCCCCACATCCCATTAAATAATTTTTTTTAAATACCAGTAGGAAAAAAAGTTACACAGATGGAAACCAGCGGAATGTGGCAACTTTGCGCGTTGGAAACAATCAACAAAATGGTTCCACAGGTTGCCCACCACTGCTACAGAGGCTGTAGATTGATCAACACCAGTTAGTGCAACACAGAACTACACAACCAGCTAAGTATATTCAAGTGGAATAAGTTACCTCAGAAAATCATTGAGACATTGAGTAGAAACAGAATTGTTTGAGATTTGGATAATTCTAGAATGAGAAAAGGTTTACCAAACCTGTCCTCTCCAAAGACCTTTTACAATTGACGCTATAGCTACCTTAATTATTAAAATTCCTGAGCAACTCCTAGCAAGTCTCTCTTAAACGAAAGGTCTATCAAATTTCTCACACAATTCCATGTTCTGATATCACAGGGACCACCAAGTTCCCAAAAGTTTTAGAAGTATTTTCTAGAAATGATTTTTGCTGACATTATTATGCAAATGATTAACACTTGTGCCAAGTTTCTCTCTCACTATTATTTATTTTAATCCGTTAAATGTGAAATCACATGCTAATGTTTGTTTTATAATCCCAGTGATCAATATAATTAACATTAGTACCCTCCATTCTATTGTATTGTGCATTATAAGATTTCTGTTTTTTGGTCAGGCAGATTTCGGAACTGCTCTAACTTAAGTCTATTTGCACTACTGAAAGTCATTTTCGTCTCATAAAATTGGAGTAAAGGCATCACTATGAATTTTACTGAACATTATTCAATGTACATGCACTGTGACTATCATTAATACATTTCATCGTCACAATACCTGTCACTTCTGAAGTTCAGACTCTTTATAAATGAACACTTAAGCTCAATTTCACATTTAATAGCTGACAGTGTCTAACAGTAAAGTTACCTCGGGGACCACCCATAGTTGTGCTGTTATCGGTGCCTAAAACCAGCTGTGCTTCTGCTAAATTCTAATAACCTGCAGCCATTTTGAAAAGCTCTCATAGCTTTATGTTTTTTAAACAATGCAAAAGGTTGTATTCATCAAATGAGAAGACTTTGTAAAAGAAGAATATTTAAAAAATATATCATTAGAATGACAAGCAGATTAGGCTTGAGTGGCTTTAAAAGACCAAGGCCGAGATTCTCCAGCCGTGCCGCGGGGAATGGGCCAGGCCAGCCAAAAATCCATTCAATTTTGGTGGGACTGTAAGATCCCGGTGGCCGACAGGGCCACGAAATCCCGGCCAAAGATTTCAAGGATGCCCATGCTTGTGAAGAATTAGTAAACCGAATTGCAAAGATTTTGCAAAATTTTCCATAGCACTGACAAATTGAAAGCCAGTGCCAACTCTATCTTACTGTTGGAATGCCACAAGTCAAAATTAATCCCCAAATTGGTGACTGTTTTGCACTAACCTAGGTTTTATATTGTAGTGCTGTCATGTCGTTGGCTAGAAAACAGCTGTAATTATTTTAACAAGCCGTTTAGCTGCCAGTTTACATTGAGGCCTGTATTCCTATTGAGCAAATTATGTAATTAAGCGCCATTTACTACCAATGAACTGAGCCAATTGTATAGGTGAGTTAAAGAGTATTTTTGTATCAACGCAATGAGTTTTTCTTGTTGTATTAATAGAAAGATGCAAAATAAATAAGGAACAAAGTTGCCAAATTGACTGCATAAAATTCTGAGTAATGCCGATGATTATCAGCAGGACGCTGTCTCACATCACTGCTACATGCTACTGATTGCAGGAGAAATGTAACTCGTGAAACCAAATTTCCAAAATATTCCAAAGAGGCCAGTTGGAACATGTTAGACTTCATTTATAGATATTCTAGTGTTAGCTATCCTGGTTGCTATTTACAAAATATTAAAAGCTTAATTAACACTTAGATGGTGATAAGAATAGCTTGCCAGATATCAACTCTGGTGGCAAACTATACCTAACCAACAATACTAATACATTCAATTTTTCCTACTTGACATCAAATCAGACTTTGGATGACATCTCTGTTCATTCCTGATATATACAACAATGCGCAAAACTGCTTCTGGAGCCAAATGTACCATTGAATAACCCAAGTGCGGTTGTTGCAGAATTTCCTACCACCTAGTTTATTGCATGACTGCTGAATATTGTGGTTTGCATGATGCATATGATTATTAGATGGTTCAAACCTTAGTTTAGTCCAGTTAGTCAGCTTTGGATATTCAGCACAGAGCAGCATTAAGGTATATAATTCACAAACCTGATATCCTATTGGACCCCATGATGAGCGTCTGACCACATATCAGAACCATCACTAAAGCCATTCCACCTCTCTAACATCACCTCGCTTCACACCTGTCTCATTGTATGTGCAGCTGAACCCTCATCCATGCTTTTCTTACTTCTCGGCTCGACTATTCCAATACACTTCTGGCCTTCCTTCCAAATTCCGTTAAATTGGTATCATCCAAAACTCTGCTGCTGTGCTAACTCACACCAAGCTTTATTCACCCATCACCCATGTGTTTGCTAACCTATTCTGGCTCTGGGCCTAGTAAAGTTTCAATTTTAAAATTCTCATCCTTACTTTCAAATTTTTCCATGGACCTGCCCTCCTTATTTCCATAACCTCCTCCAGATTCACTACCTTATGAAGTATCTGCACTCTTCCAATTCTGGCCTGGTTTTAATTATTCCACTATAGATAGCCGTGCCTTCACTGCCATGGCCTTAAGCTTTGAAATTCCTTCCTTAAGGGCCTGGATTGTCATCTCTGAGGTGGAAAGTGGGAGTCGGGAAAAATTCCAGCTTAGACCTCCTGCCTAGGGAGAAAGTAAATATAAAGGCAGAATCCTTATTGCCGAGAGTGGGGGCTCAGGAAGATAATGGGTGTGGGCTGGAGTCGGGCAAGCCGACCTGGGAAGAAGTTTCGAGGCATCTACAGGGACTGCTGGGTGTGGAGATGGGCTGTTTAAAAGGCTTGCCTTGGTGCAGTGGGACTTCATCCCAGTTAAAATGAAAACACACAAAGGCCCTCCAGCCCTCACTCGCTGCATTCTCCAAGCCCCATCCATGCCAGCTCATGCACCACACCAACCTCCTCTGGCCCCTCATCCCACCTATGCCAAGCTCTGCCCTTCCACCCACCCCGTGGCCCCTCATACGCTCTATGCCAAACTATGTCAATTCCAAGTCTATTGACCCATTATACAGTCTAGGACCAATGAACCCTACGATGACTGTACGTGTGTAAAAAAAAACATTTTCAGAAAAGTAATTCATCCAAAACTTTGATGAAACTATCAATTATGCATAATCTTTAATGTATCAATAACAAAAAAAAACACAAACCCTTAAAACCACTTAACTTTGCATAAACAAACATTGTCAAATTGACAGCAGAGATCAGAGAGCCTAAGTTGGCAATCAAACAATGTTTTCTCTGGGCTGGTTTCAACAAGCTTACTAAATGTCTGGGCTCTCAGCCTAGCCTCATTATGTAGGCTTTCGTTTGAAAATGTTCCTGTAGACTTCCGGTGTGCATCATGAAGTGAGTGAGCACACAGAGGCAGCTCCTGCCTAAGGTTGCAGAAAAGAGCTCTTTTTTGGGCAGCACGGGTTGGAATTTCGATGAAAAGGCGTGGGTGAATGTTCAAGGAGTATTTTCCCCCAGGAATAGGATGTTTCTTGGTTATCAGACCCTCAGAAACAGTGCAAGATTTGTCTGAACAGCAACAAACAAAAGCCTCTGCAAGCATGCTAGCGGGGGAAGGGCCAGCTTATAGGTCTCAAGCTGACCTGAGGGCCTTTATGAAAGCTGAATTCTAGCAGCAGAGGGAAGAACTGTGAAAAGATCTCACCAAGGCCATTGAAGAAGCGGAGACGGACTTCCGGTAGAGGTGATGCGGAGCTAAGCCGCACGTTCAGTGGCTCCCACTATTTTCGGACTTTGGGGCTCTTTTAAGGGCTCGTAGTGGTGCTGTTTGGACTTTTCCCCGTGTGGGAACACTCCTTCTCAGATTCTCCACCGGTGGATGGCCTGGACTAGGAGTGGAGCGGTCAGAAAACCGGCTTTGCAGCACCGCAGCTCCCGCTACTTAAGGACTTTTGGGCCGATTTGAAGGCCCCAAACGGCGCTGTCTCGATGAATCCCGGTGGGGGAAGGTGTCTAGAGGAGCATTCCCCATAATTTATGATGCTCACCCGGAGTGGGGCAAAGGAAAAAGCTGCAGCAGCTCCCCAAGAAAAGCGGGAGAAGGAGGACAAAATGGCGGCCGGCGGAACACCCGAGGACTGGTGGAAGTGGGCGCAGGAGCAGCAAGCTGCTCTTCTGCGTTGTTTTGCGGAGCTGAAGGCTGAGTTGCTGGACTCACTGAATGCGACTACCAACAAGCTGCTTGGAGCTCAGGCGGCCCAGGAGGTGTCTATCCGGGAGTTGCAGCAGCAGGCCACTGAGCGGGAGGAGGAGGCCGTGGTCCTCATGGAGAAAGTGGAGTTGCACGAGGCACTTCACAAAAAGTGGCAAGACCGCTTGGAGGAGCTGGACGTTCGCACGAGGCGAAAGAATTTGAGGATCCTGGGCCTGGCGGAGGGGCTGGAGGGGTCGGATCTCCCGTTGTACATGACCACGATGTTGAGCTCGTTGATGGGAGCGGGGTCCTTCCATTTGCCCCTGGAGCTTGAGGGAGCTCACAGAGTGCTGGCCAGGAGGCCTAAGGCAAATGAACCCCCGCGGGTGGTGCTGGTGCGGTTCCATCGATTTAGTGACCGGGAGTGTGTGCTGCGCTGGGCCAAGAAAGAGAGGAGCAGCAAGTGGGAGAATTCGGTAGTGCGAATCTACCAGGACTGGAGTGCGGAGGTGGCAAAGCGGAGGGCCGGGTTCAACCGGACGAAGGCGGTGCTGCATGCCAAGGAGGTCAGATTTGGAATGCTACAGCCTGCGCGTCTGTGGGTGACATATAAGGACCGGCACCACTACTTCGAGTCCCCGGAGGAGGCGTGGGCCTTTGTACAGGCGGAGAAACTGGACTCGAACTAGGATCTGGGGACACACTATGGCCGTTGCTGTTTTCGCTGTTGCTGTTCTTCAATTTTGACACGTGTTTTTTTTTTATGCTGCTTTTCTTTTTGCTCTGTTTCCGGGTGGATTTGTCTGTTGGGTATGGGTGTGGGGTATGTGGGGACGTTGGGGGTATGTGCTTTATATGTTCTCTTCTGTACGGGGCCGGGGGTTGGGGTGAAACTGGATTTTGAGGAGCTGCGTCGGAAGGGTGGGGTGTGGCAGTGTGAAAGCGCGGGCTTTCCTCTGGTTGTCCGCGCTGCGGGGCGGGGGGGGCGGAGCTGGAGGTGGGGGCGTGGCCTCTACTGGTTTTCTTTCCCGCACTGAAGCGGTGCCAAGGAGGTGTGGCAAGAGGGGGATGACCCCATGCCGGGAGGAGATGGGTTTTGGCAGGAGCTGCCGGGTCAGCAGAAGTCAGCTGACTCACGGAAGTACCATGGAGGGTATGTCGCGGCTAGGTGGGGTCCTAGCCTGGGGGGGTGGGGGGGGATACCGGGTTGCTGCTGGAATGGCCAGGAAGGAGCTGGCGTGGGCCGGGCGGGTAGAGGAGAGGCGTTATCGCCATGGGGAACGGGTCAGGCGGGGCGAGCTGGCCTGGGGTGAGCAGTCGATAAGCTATGGCTAGCCGGCGGGGGAGAGGGGCAGGTTGCTCTCTGATTCGGCTGATTACCTGGAACGTGAGGGGGCTGAATGGGCCGGTTAAGAGAACCAGGGTATTTTCTCTGCTGAAGGGGCTGAAGGCGGACGTGGCTATGCTCCAGGAGACCCACTTGAAGGTGGCGGACCAGGTTCGTCTGAGGAAGGGGTGGGTGGGGCAGGTTTTTCACTCAGGATTGGACGCGAAGAACCGGGGGGTGGCGATCCTGGTGGCGAAGAGGGTGGCATTCGAGGCGGCTGAGGTGGTGTCGGACAAGGAGGGCAGATATATTATGGTGAAGGGTAGGCTGCAGGGAGAGAAGGTGGTGCTGGTTAATGTATATGCCCCGAATTGGGATGATGCCGGCTTAATGAGGCGCTTGTTGGGTCGCATTCCGGACCTGGAGGCAGGGGGCCTGATCATGGGGGGAGACTTTAACACAGTGCTGGATCCCCCACTGGACCGGTCCAGTTCAAGGACGGGTAGGAGACCGGCGGCGGCCAGAGTGCTGAGGGGGTTTATGGACCAGATAGGAGGGGTGGATCCCTGGAGGTTTGGGAGGCCGAGAGCGCGGGAGTATTCCTTTTTCTCCCATGTCCATAGGGTCTATTCCCGAATAGATTTTTTCATCCTGAGCAGGGGATTGATCCCGAAGGTGCAGGGTGCAGAGTATTCGGCCATAGCGATTTCAGACCATGCTCCGCACTGGGTTGATCTGGAGATAGGGGAGGCGCGGGACCAGCGCCCGCTCTGGCGCTTGGATGTGGGGCTGCTGGCTGATGAGGAGGTGTGTAGGAGGGTCCGGGGAAGTATTGAGGGGTATCTTGATACCAATGATACGGGGGAGGTCCGGGTGGGGATGGTCTGGGAGGCTCTGAAAGCAGTGATCCGGGGGGGAGCTGATCTCCATCCGGGCCCATAGGGAAAGGAGGGAGAGGAAGGAGAGGGAGAGACTGGTGGGGGAGCTCCTGGATGTGGACAGGAGATACGCGGAGGCACCGGAGGAGGGGCTGCTGGGGGAACGGCGCAGTTTGCAGGCCAAATTTGACTTGTTGACCGCCAGAAAGGCGGAGACACAGTGGAGGAGGTCGCAGGGCACGGTATATGAGTATGGGGAGAAGGCGAGCAGGATGTTGGCGCATCAGCTCCGCAGGCGAGATGCGGCTAGAGAAATTGGTGGAGTGACGGATAGGGGTGGGAATGTAGTGCAGAAGGGGACAGAAGTAAATGGGGTCTTTAGGGACTTCTACGAGGAACTGTACTGGTCAGAACCTCCGATGGGGAGAGTGGGGATGGAGAGCTTCATGAACAGGCTATGGTTCCCAAGGGTTCAAGAGGAGCTGGTAGAGGGGCTGGGGGTGCCGATAGAGTTGGAGGAGCTAGTCAGGGGGATTGGACAAATGCAGCCAGGTAAGGCGCCGGGGCCGGACGGGTTCCCGGTGGAATTTTATAAAAAGTATGCGGATCTGGTGGGCCCCCTGTTGGTGCGAGCTTTCAATGAGGCATGGGAGGGGGGGGGGGGCTTTGCCCCCGACGATGTCGCGGGCACTGATCTCTCTGATCCTAAAGCGGGATAAGGACCCCTTGCAGTGTGGATCATACAGGCCTATCTCACTCCTCAATGTTGACGCTAAGTTGCTGGCGAAGATCCTGGCCACCAGGATAGAGGACTGTGTGCCAGGGGTGATACACGAGGATCAGACAGGATTTGTCAAGGGACGGCAGCTCAACACGAATGTGCGGAGACTGCTAAATGTTATTATGATGCCGGCAGTGGAGGGGGAGGCGGAGATAGTGGTGGCGCTGGATGCGGAGAAAGCGTTTGATAGAGTTGAGTGGGGGTACCTGTGGGAGGTGCTGGAGCGGTTCGGATTCGGGGAGGGATTCATCAAATGGGTGAGGCTGCTCTACGCGGCTCCGATGGCAAGTGTAGTTACCAATGAAAGGAGATCGGAGTACTTTAGGCTCTACCGTGGGACCAGGCAGGGGTGCCCCCTGTCCCCCTTGCTCTTTGCACTGGCGATTGAACCTTTGGCTATGGCGTTGAGGGAGTCAGGGAGATGGAGGGGTCTGGTGCGGGGTGGGGAGGAACATCGTGTATCGCTGTATGCGGACGACCTGCTGTTGTATGTGGCGGATCCAGAAGGGGGAATGCCGGGGCTGATGGAGCTGTTAGCGGAATTTGGGGGCTTCTCGGGCTATAAGTTAAATTTAGGCAAGAGTGAGGTATTTGTAGTACACCCGGGTGATCAGGAGGAGGGAATCGGGAGACTCCCATTTAAGAGGGCAGTGAAGAGTTTCAGATACCTGGGGGTGCAGGTGGACAGGAGTTGGGGGACTCTCCATAAGCTTAATTTTACCAGGCTGGTGGAGCAGATGGAGGAGGAATTTAAAAGGTGGGACATGGTGCCGCTATCGTTGGCGGGTAGAGTGCAGTCCGTCAAAATGACGGTTCTCCCGAGTTTCTTGTTCCTTTTTCAGTGTTTGCCCATCTTTATCCCTAGGGCCTTTTTTAGAAGGGTTACTAGCAGCATCATGAGCTTTGTTTGGGCGCATGGGACCCCGAGGGTGAAGAGGGTCTTCTTGGAGCGGGGTCGAGATGGGGGGGGGGGGGGGGCTGGCGTTACCCATCTCTCGGGGTATTATTGGGCGGCCAATGTGTCGATGGTGCGCAAGTGGGTAATGGAGGGGGAGGGGGCAGCATGGAAACGGATGGAGAGGGCGTCCTGTGGAGATACAAGCCTGGGGGCCCTGGTAACGGCGCCGTGGCCGCTCCCTCCTACGAGGTATACCACGAGTCCGGTGGTGGCGGCTACCCTCAAGATTTGGGGGCAGTGGAGGCGACATAGGGGAGAAGTGGGGGGCTCGATGGAGGCTCCGTTAAGGGGGAACCATAGGTTCGTCCCGGGGAACATTGATGGGGGATTTCAGGGTTGGTACAGAGCGGGCATCAGACAGCTGAGGGACCTGTTTATTGATGGGAGGTTTGCGAGCCTGGGGGAGTTGGAGGAGAAATTTGGGCTCCCCCCGGGGAACATGTTCAGGTATCTGCAGGTAAAGGCATTTGCTAGGCGGCAGGTGGAGGGATTCCCTTCGCTTCCCGCGAGGGGGGTGAGCGACAGGGTGCTTTCGGGGGTCTGGGTCGGAGAGGGGAAGATATCTGATATCTACAAGGTTATGCAGGAGGCGGAGGAGGCGTCAGTAGAGGAGCTGAAAGCTAAGTGGGAGGGAGAACTGGGGGAACAGATCGAAGACGGGACATGGGCTGATGCCCTGGAGACGGTTAATTCTTCCTCCTCGTGTGCGCGGCTTAGCCTCATCCAATTCAAGGTGCTGCACCGGGCCCACATGACTGGGACAAGGATGAGTAGGTTCTTTGGGGGTGAAGACAGGTGTGTCAGGTGTTCGGGGAGTCCAGCGAACCATGCCCATATGTTCTGGGCATGCCCGGCACTGGAGGAGTTCTGGAAGGGGGTGGCGAGGACAGTGTCGAGGGTGGTGGGATCCAGGGTCAAGCCAGGATGGGGACTCGCGATTTTTGGGGTTGGGGTGGAGCCGGGAGTGCAGGAGGCGAAAGAGGCCGGTGTGCTGGCCTTTGCGTCCCTAGTAGCCCGGCGAAGGATCTTGCTACAATGGAAGGATGCGAGGCCCCCAAGCGTGGAGACCTGGATCAATGACATGACGGGTTTCATTAAGCTAGAGAAGGTCAAATTCGCCCTGAGAGGGTCGGTACAAGGGTTCTTTAGGCGGTGGCAACCTTTTCTCAACTTTCTGGCTCAACGATAGGGTACGGGGACAGTAGCAGCAGCAACCGGGGGGGGGGGGGGGGGGGGGGGGGGGAGGGAAAAGGTGGGGGGGGGGCGGACGATGACTATGTTTGTTTATTTAATTTAAATTTATTTTGAAATTCTTTTGTTGTTCATTGGGGTTGGGGGGGGTTGGGGAATGGGATACATGCGTCGATACGGTCTGGGGGTGGTACGGTTATTATGGGTTATTTTGTTGCATTTCATCGTTTGTCGTTATGTTTTATATTTTATGTAAAAAATTCCAATAAAAATTATATTTAAAAAAAAAAGAAAATGTTCCTGTATAGAGCCTCAGGATATTTTGCCATGTGAAAGGCACTATATAGATTAAAGTTATTGGTGTTGGACTACCTTCATTTCCTGCAAAGAGGAGGACCTCCAAGTCATCATGGCCTATTTTCTCTAAAGAATACTGAGATATGGGGGGGATTATCTGGAAAGATTTCTAAGTGTTGTAGTGAGTGGGAATTGCCACGAGCTTCCAGGTGCTCAGCCCAGAAAGGCCGGCAATGCTATTCAACATTAATTGGTCCACTTAACGAGGCCCTATGGGCTTCTCACCGCAAATGAAGGCTCGCCAGCCAATTCGCGGCACCGCGCTCGCTAGCCCCCTGCTAACAAGGTCGAGCAGCACTTAAGTTCCACTTGCTCAGCCAACCACAGTCAACTCGCAACAATGGCGCCGAGGAGATCATCACCAACATTCGGGGACACTGACCTAGGGAGGCTCCTAGATGCCGTAGAGGCCAGGAGGGATATCATATTCCCCAAAGGATCCTGGAGTGTTAGCCATAGGGCAGCCAGTGCTGCCTGGGATGAGGTGGCGGCGGCTTGGAATGTAACCAGGGGACTGTATTCCAGTGGCCGAAAAAAGGTCAACGACCTACACCAGGCAGCACAAATGTTGAAGGCCTTTGTGGGGTCAAAGGAGACCTTGTTGGTGCTGTTCCCTGCATTTCTTTGCAGTTGCTGCACGCCTTGATGGGCAGAATCTGCACTGCAAAGCAAACCACATCCAACTAACTGAAGAAAAGAGAGCCCAAAGGAAATAAAAGAATAATCATCCTTTTGGTCTGAATCACATCTGATGTCCTAAGTGTGGGAAAACATTTCTTTTGAAAGTCAGAATTTACAATCATGCCCACAACGTGCACTCATTGGAGATGAATCAAAGGTTGTCATTATTGTCAACAATGGACTAATGATTATAATTGTCCCTCCCTTCAATGATCTAGTGAGTCTAGTTGAATATTCCTTTTTCTGATGGCATGACAATTTCATGAGACTTCTGCTCAGGGCTTGAACCTCGTGTGGTAATTAAATACACCACAATGGTGTTAACATTTTTCATTTTGAAGTATGCTATCCTGCTGTTTGGCTGAAGTTCAAAATATATTTCTAGTCATGTAAAAACATCATTAATAGTCATTAGTCTGCACAATGGTGCAATAAAAATATCGCATAATTATTTAAAATCGTCCATTCTGCTAAATATTTAGACATCTTCCTAATTGGCAATACACTATTGTAGAAAACTTTTAGTTTTACTGTTGAATGTGAAGCATATATCTTGGATCACATATTGCAATAAAATACAATTATTTATCTTAATTTAAACAGTAGTTTTGTCATTTTTCCAGTTGAAAGTTCAATTTCATTGGATGGGATTTCCCAGCCCTACTGTGGTTTGTTTTCCAGCAGTGGAGACAATTCGTCATCGGCCACCAATGGGATCTTCTGGTCCCGTCGATGTCTATGCCATTTTGTGTGGCTCGCTCGTCTCTCTGCTGGGGAACCCGTCGCATGGGTTCGCCTTTGGCAGGACCGGGAGCTCCCACCAGTGGGAACGGCTGGAAAACCCTGCCCACCATTGCTATTTCACACCAAACGACTGTAAATAAATGGCAACGTGTTGCATTTCCTCAGGCTAAGAGGACAATATGTTCGGAACAGATTTTTTTTTGTGCCCCTGGAATTTGTTCTTGCATCTAAGGTCATCGACATTTCTCATGTGATTATCATCTGTCACTGTCAATTGGTTGCAGTACTTTTGCCTGAACTGGCTTTCGGCAATTTAATGTATTGGGATGTACTATATTACTATATGCTATAACTTGGGAACTTACAGCTCAGCACCACATTAAATGATATTAAATAGATGCTACTATAATATCCAATAAATAGAAACTAAATCTAACAATGATCCACCTACTCCAACTGGATATTTAGCAAATCCATTTGTAGAAATAGCACCTTCAGCTTTAAACATCTGTTTTTATTGGACATTAAAATTGAGAGCTCACCAACCATACCTGTCATTAGCTATTCTGTCCAATAGTGGTTCAAGCCAGCCATTGTGGCACTCGCAATGTGAGTCCATGAAAATTAAGACATCCCCTGTTGCCCTTGCTGCACCAAGCATGCGACCTCCGATCACACCCAGTCTCTTATTGCTCCGAATCAACTTCACACCATCCAGCTTGGAAATATACTCGCTCAAAGCCGCCTTCAAATGACCTGTAAAAAGGAGAGATGAATCAGAGTTCCCCATAAAGTTATTTATAAAGCCATTCAAGCTGCAAGGCATCAACATTGCTCAACACAAGCTTGGGCTCTGTGCTTCCAATGAGTTAAAACGGAGAGTTGTTTGTACTCGTGTGGCATAGTAGGGGTTCATTCGCAAACAGTAACCCAACTGAATAACAAACATGCAGTGGAGTCAGGAATGTGTTCTGAATACCAGACAGCAACAAAAGATAGGTTTTGTTTTGTTCCCAGAACTAATTTCTTCCACCGAGGATGTACAATCTGTTTTGTCCTGAGTTTTCCTTGAGCAATTCCAGCAGTCAGTAAAGAAGGGAAACTGGAGAGAGCGGTATCCCTGCACAATGCTCGTGCATCTCCTGTTAGTTGGCCGAGATGTGAGACTAACAGAAGTTGAGCTCATTACGCCAACCCGAGTAAGTCAAAAGAGGAATACAGGGAGAACAAATTGAAGGGTAGCAAATCATCTGGAAACTAAAACAACCCAAAATATTGCCTCTTGGCCTTAGTATTTAATTTTCCAAAGACAGAACAATAAATGGCACAATTTGGGCAAAAGAATCCTATGCTAGCTGCTGCTATGGCACATTACACAGATTCAAGCAGCTTCATAATACAATGAAGAGACGCAGGAGACTAAAATCATCTATTTAAAAATAAATACAATATATATTTGTGAAACACAGATTAATCTCATTATAAATAATACAATAGGTTCAAATAAAACACAATAGTGCCAACAGGGTTCCATATGAAGGTCCATGCAATGTACTTACAAATTGGCACTTTGTCCAGAACGTGTGCTTAATTTTTTGTATTCTACAGTGTGATTTGCAATATTGACATAACATTATCAACGATGACTTTTTATGAAATTGGCTGAACATGAATTCAGCGTTTTACTTCATAACATCTTTATTTTATTTTCCTTTTTAAATTTAAAAAAAGCATAATAAATAAATATTAATTGTGCAGTAATTAAATGACACTTTTCATGTTGAAATATGTAATGGTACTTATGACACAATTTTGGAAGAGAGTGCTTGCAACTAGGTAAACAAATGTGCCATGAGCTTCCAGTCTCTGCTGGCTGATGCTTTTTCTGGTGAATTCTGCATCTGTAGCTTCAATTGGGAGCTTCTTTCAGTTCAGAATCAGTTGAACATTTTCTTTTTCTTAGCTTTTCAGCATTCCTGTGAGTTTGAGGGTTTTTAATTCTCAAGCTGGTACCATGTTGCAATGGTGTTGGTTACAGAAATTGTCTGTTAAGGAAGTCCTTGTAGTCCTCTGTATGTTAACAGCATGTCTTTATTAACTACTTGCAACTATATACCAATACACGATAAAGTGAACAGGCAAGGAACTAGCTCCACATCTAGATCTTAACACATTACTGGCCAACACCACACTGATCCTTATTCTGGATCGAATGCCTTCAAAAATCACTGTGTGGGCAGTACTTTACTCAGTCTCATGTTAGACCTGTATATATCAGACCCTTATACTAAATGTCCCATTTTTGCAGTGACAGTAATGGAAGCTGGGTGCATTTCATGCATGAGTGTTTTACAGAGGCAGCGACCTTCTTAAATTGGGCGGCACAGCAGCACAAACAGGGGCCCGGTTTGATTCCCAGCTTAGGGTGGGAGGGGGAACCCGACTCAGAGGGGGCCTATGTTCCTCCAAGTCGGGCCCCTGTAGGGCTCCGCCATGTTGCCCAGGGGTGGCGCGGAGACGGCAACACACGCACGTGCACAGACCCGCGCCGGCTGTTGTGTGCATGCGCAGACCCGCACTGCCCGCGCTGGCGCCCATATCGGCAGCTGGAGCTGCGTGAGGCTCTCCAGTGCCGAGCTAGCCCCCTGTGCGGCGCAGAGTCGCTGCTCCTAGCGACCAGATGACGCCATCGTAAAACGCTCCAGCGTTTACAACACCATCAACGGCTAGCCCCATGATTGGAGAATCCCGCCCCATGTGTGCATATTAGATTTGGTAAGAGCAGGCCTGAACTTTGCAGATTGTTTTGGATAGCCAGGTTACCCTCTTTGGAGAGATAAAATACCCTTTTGGATCTGTTCCCAGGACACCTTTAGAGGAGGTAAGGTGCCTTTTGGGGAGGTCAGGTTTCATTGGGGGGCACGTAAGTGCCCTTTGGAATTGTTAAAAGTGGGCATGAAAGTGTGCAAAAAGTGCATGAACTCATTACTGCAAGCTCATTGGAACTGTTATCAGACCTATCTAAAACAACTGTCAAAAATGTCAGCAGCACCTATCAAAAGGAACTATTAACCTGTCGTCCTGTCCCTTAAACTTTTGAAAAAAATATCTGGCATGTTTTTTAAAAAAACGATTGTTTGTTATTTCTCACTATCTGTTGACATAAGCTTGAGGGTTTCCAGTACTGGATTAGTGCTGCATGACTGATTTCACAACCATCCATTATTACAATAGGATCCCTGTTATTTTGCAGTTTGATTGACAACTACAAGTGGTTATCGACTCTGATGTGGGGGGGGGCGACGGTGTGTTGGCCCCGGGCATCCGTCGCCCCCCCCTGCACGCCGCTGCCCCCTAGCCCAACCCCCCCCACCACCCCTACCCCCCTCCAACGCCCCTACCCCCCTCCAACGCCCCTACCCCCCTCACCACCCCTACCCCCTCACCACCCCTACCCCCTCCAACGCCCCTACCCCCCTCACCACCCCTACCTCCCCACCACCCCTACCCCCCTCCCCACCACCCCTACCCCCCTCCAACGCCGCCCCCCCCTCTCTCTCAACGCCGGTACCACCCCTCTCTCTCAATGCCGGTACCCCCCTCTCTCTCTCTCAATGCCGGTACCCCCCTCTCTCTCAACGCCGGTACCCCCCCCCCCTCTCTCTCAACGCCGGTACCCCCCCCCCCCTCTCTCTCAACGCCGGTACCCCCCCCTCTCTCTCTCAATGCCGGTACCCCCCTCTCTCTCTCTCAATGCCGGTACCCCCCCTCTCTCTCAACGCCGGTACCCCCCCCTCTCTCTCAACGCCGGTACCCCCCCTCTCTCTCAATGCCGGTACCCCCCCCCCCTCTCTCTCTCAACGCCGGTACCCCCCCCCTCTCTCTCTCAACACCGGTACCCCTCCTTCTCTCTCTCAATGCCGGTACCCCCCCACTCTCTCTCTCTCTCAACGGCGGTACCCCCCCTCTCAACGCCGCACCCCCCTCTCAACGCCGCAACCCCCCCATAACGCCGCAACTCCCCCCCCCTCAACGCCGCAACCCCCCCTCTCAATGCCGCAACTCCCCACTCAACGCCGCAACCCCCCTCTCAACGCCGTAACCCTCCCCCCTCAACGCCGCAACCCCCGCACTCGATGTAGGTTACTGAACGGCATTAACCATCATCAATGGTTGACGCCGTTATAAACCTACTGTGATTTTCGCCGACGTGACCCGTGGCCACGCCCATCCGGGCCGTTGATTTGTTGACATTAGAAATTAAATGACATCCCGCCAGCGCCAGCTGTTCTCAGAGGCTGCCGGCGGGATTTGCACAACGCCGGTTTTTGGCCGCTCGGAAAATTCAAAACCCGGCGGGAGCGGGAATAATGCCGCCGCCGGCCGATTCTCCGACCCTGCGTGGGGTCGGAAAATTTCGCCCATTATCTCTGTCTTTTCATCCAAGTCATTAATATAGATTATAAAGAGCTGAGATCCCAGTACTGATCCGTGAGGCACAAATATAAACTTAGAAAATGGGAGCAGGAGTAGGCCATTTGGCGCGTCAAGCCTCCACCATTCAATATGATCATGGCTGATCTTCTGGGCTGGATTCTCTGACCCGCCGTCGAGTCGGAAAATCGCTGGGGGCCGGCGTGAATCCTTCCCCCGCCGGCTGCTGGATTCTCCGGCGCCGGATATTCGGCGGGGGTGGGAATCGCACCACGCCTATCGTCGGGCCCTCCCGGGCGATTCTCCGGCTGAAGTCCCGCTGCTGTTATGCTGGTCCCACTGGCGTGAATTAAACAAGGTATTTACCGGCGGGACCAGGCGGCGTGGGCGGGCTCCGGGGTCCTGGGGGGGGGGGGCGCGGGTGGGCTCCGGGGTCCTGGGGGGGGGATGATGTCAGCAGCCGCCGACGCTCCCGCACATGCGCGGACTTCCGCCGGCCAGCCGAGCCCCTTCGGCCCCGGTTGGCGTGGCGCCAAAGGCCTTTCCCGCCGGCCACCACTCCGGCGCGGGCCTAGCCTCTAAAGGTGAGGGCTTGGCCCCTAAAGGTGCGGAAGATTCCATACCTTTGGGGCGGCCCGACGCCAGACTGGTTCACGCCACTCCGGGTAGGGGAGAATCCAGCCCTCTATGTCAATGCTATCCACTTGTGCTACCGTGCTGCCCATATATCTAGAAATCTATTTCCTTCTTAAATATATTCAGTGACTTGGCCGTCACAGACCTTCTGTGGAAGGAAATTCCACAGGTTCACCACCCTCTAGATTAAGACATTTTTATTCATCTTTGTCCTAAATGGCCAACCCCATATCCTGAGACTGTGGCCCCTTATTCTAGATCCACAAGCCAGGGGAAATAACATCCTTGCATCCAGTCTTTCCAGCTTTTCTGAAATGTATACATTTCAACAAGATCCCCACTCATTATTCTATACAGACCTAGCCAACACAATCCCTTGTCATACAACAATCCTGCCATCCCACCGATCAGTCTTGTGAAATTTCACTGCACTCTCTCTGTGGCTAATATATCCTTTCTTAGGTAAGGAGACCAAAGTTTCACAAAATACTGCAAATGTGGTCTCATTAAGGCTTGTACAGCTGCAGTTAGACATCATTTCTCCTGTACTTGAAGCCTCTTACAATCAAGGCCAACATATCTTGCCTTCCTAACTGCTTGCTGAACCTGTCTGTTTGTACAAGAGCACGCAGGTCCCTTTGTACAATAACAGTTCCCAAAGTATCACCATTTAAATAATACCCTACCATTCTGTTTTTCTACCAAAGCGGATAACTTAATATTTATCCACATTATACTGCATTTGCCATGTTTTTGCCCACTTATCCAATTTGTCTAAATCTCCTTGAAACCTCTTTACATTCTCCTCACCTATCACTCATTACACTTACTTCCCTCACCCAGTTCATTGATGTATATTGTGAGTAGCTGGGGCCCAAGCACTGATTCCAACAATACCCCATGAGCCACCGCCTGTCAGTCTGAAAAAAATCAATTTATTCCTACTCTCTGGGCGCGATTCTCTGCAAATCCGGCGTGCCGTGAAGGCTGACGTGAAACTGGCCGTGTTTCACGCCAGCCTCGGAGCTCCGTCCCGGGACCCGATTCTCCCCCCCCGGGCGGGGCTAGTATCGGGGCCAGGGGAATCACGGCGACGCGGAGTTAGCGAACGTTCGCTAACTCCGCCCGCCAAGAGTCACGGCGGCTGACGCGTACGGTGACATCAGCTGCGCATGCGCGGGTTGGACGGCTCCAACCCGCGCATGCACGGATGACGTCATCACGCAGACGCGTCAAACCCGCGCATGCGCGGGCCGTCATGCCCCTCAGCGGATCCTGCGGGGCGGCGGAAGAACAAATAGTGCGCGGGTATCAGACCCGCTGCCCGCGATCGATGCCCACCGATAAGATAGGGGTACGTGCAGTAGGGAATAATATATTAGCATTGCTGGAAGATTTGTTAAGGTCAGGAAGCAGAGAGTAGAGATAAATGTGATAACAAGACACTTAGAAAATATCAACGCGATTAGACAAATTCAACATGGATTTATGAAAGAGAAATTATGCTTGACAAACTTACTGGAGCTTTTTGAGGATATCACGAGCAGAATAGATAAGGGTAAATCAGTGGATGTGGTATATTTGGATTTTCAGAAAGCCCTTGATAAAATTGCACCTTAGTGGTTCGTGTGCAAAATTAAAGCACATAGGATTGTGGGTAATATTGGCATTTTTTGAGATTTATTTAGCAGATAAGAAACAGAGGGCGCGATTCTCCACTGCCCACGACGGGTCGGAGAATAGCGGGAGGGCCTTCCCGACAATTTTCATGGCCTCCCGCTATTCTCCCCCCCCCCCACTCCGGCCGGCCCCCGACACGAATCGCTGCTCGCCGTTTTTTACGGCGAACAGCGATTCTTCGCAGGCCGATGGGCCAAATACCGCAGAGTTTACGGCCGTTTTCACGGCCGCGACCACATCGTTCGTGAAAACGGCCGCAAAGTTCCCGTCCCGGACAACCATGGCACCGACACAGTTTTCTGTCTGTAAAGCCACATTGGCTGATTATATATGACTTTCTAAGTACATTGTTAAGACTTCCTTCATAATAGAGTTCACGGTTTTCTAAATGACTGATGTTAGGGTAACTGCCACCAATCTCACAGAAGTTTCAATGAAATAAAAAGCATTCAAGGATTAAACATGTTTTATCATTTTAATATTGGAATTCAAAAGCTTACGGAGGTTAGGGAAATGACTCCACGAACCTAGAAATATCTATTCACGCACACCGGGGAATTGGGGGACAACATTTAAAATGAATAGACCTTCAAATTTGCTGCCAATGCAACTGTATTGGAATAAGATCGGAGCTCACATGGACAACCCTCTTGTCAAGCAGAGATGAGAGCACTACTGATGGAACCAATCTCTCCTCGTCCCCACTTTCAATGGCATACTTATTCACTAGTCTTATTTTTCTAACAATAATACATGTTTACTTCCTTCCTCTCATGATTTCTCCCCCTTTCACAGTCATATTTTGTTCGCTCATGTATTTTTAAATTAAAGATATACCTTGGTCACTTAGGTCGTCCACTAAGATGATCTCCTTGAGAAATTTCTTCGGGGCTGTATCCATGACACTGTTCACTGTCCTTAGAAGAGTAGACCAGGCTTCATTGTGGAAACAAATGATGATGCTGGCAGTGGGCAGGTTCTGACTGTATTCCTGCTGTAGGCATCTATATACAAAGTAATGAGATACACAGCTCTATCCAACTATCAAGTGAGCATATATAACTCAATGACGAATATTCATTTTGCAACCATAGGCGATTAGCAGCTACACACAGACATAGAGATTGATTCCAATCGGTTGCATACGTTTTAGAATAATTAAAACTAGTTTGACTAGGGGCAAACCATAACAAGTCCTAACTGTAAGTTCCATTGACTATTTTAAAAAGGTTTTATGCAATTAAAAATAATCTTTTTTTACCATGATTGACCTTATTTTATTTTCTATCCCGTTAATTTTTCCACTCGTAAATATGTTTGCTGTCTATTGGCCTCAGCTCAGTCCCTCAGACGTAGCCTACAGCCCAGATTCACGGGTCCCAATGACACCAAGGCATTCACTGCTTTTCAGAGTCGGAACCAAATTGGAAGTTCCGAGAATGGTTACTCTGGAAGCGCCAGTTCGCTGGAAATGTTCCAGAAGGGCACCCGCCTCCCCCAGGACTTGACAGAAACTTTGGCTGTTTGCCCAAGACTTACTGACTTTTTAATAACTGATTTATTGACGGTATTCTAAGCTGGAGGACTGTCTTCACACTCTTTAAAAAAATTTAGAGTATCCTATTCATTTTTTCCTATTAAGGGGCAATTTAGCATGGCCAATCAACCTAACCTGCACATCTTTTTGGGTTGTAGGGGTGAAACCCACACAAACACGGGGAGAATGTGCAAACTCCACATGGACAGTGACCCAGAGCCGGGATCGAACCTGGGACCTCGGCGCCATGAGGCAACCGTGCTAACAACTTGCGCCACCGTGCTGCCCCTGCCTTCACACTCTTGTCAATGCCCACCCCCACCTTGCTGCTAAACCCATTCCCTCTTCTCCCCCTTGGGGCAGCAAGGTAGTATAATGGTTAGCACAGTTGCTTCACAGCTCCAGGGTCCCAAGTTCGATTCTCAGCTTTGGTCACTGTCTGTGTGGAGTCTGCACGTTCTCCCCGTGTCTGCGTGGGTTTCCTCCGGGTGCTCCGGTTTCCTCCCACAGTCCAAAGATGTGCGGGTTAGGTGGATTGGCCATGCTAAATTGCCCTTAGTATCCAAAAAGGTTAAGTGGGGATCACTGGGTTACCGAGTTACGGGCATAGGGTAGAGACGTAGGCTTGAGTAGGGTGCTCTTTGTAAGGGCCGGTGCGGACTCGATGGGCAGAATGGCTTCCTTCTGCACTGTAAATTCTATGATTCCCTGGACAGCCCGGCTCTCCAGTATAGCTGCTATACAAAGGTTTGTGATGCGATCGGGGGGATGGTGTGTGGGTGGGAGGGGGTGAGCAGCACCAGGTGGGTGGTGGAGGCGGCTGGGATGGTGGTGGTGATGACTGGCACTGGGGACGGAGGTGTGAGCTAGGATAGGAGGGTCCCCCTGCAGCCAATGAAATAGATACAAATTTTAATTGAAAATTCAACTTGTAGCATAAACCACAGGAAGATCTGGGTGAGCCACTTAACAACTGCCACCATTCTCACCACTTGTGCAAGTACTATTTTACATATATATTCTGTGCTACTCTGAGTTCAGGTATGTTTCAGATGCCCAGGGCAGTTAAAATGAATGTAAACATTTTCTTTTCTTCTATACCACCACTAGTTTTGCAACGTAATTCCTCACCGAATTATGAGGGACATAGGAGAGTAGGTAGGAAGCAACTTTCCCCCTTAGTAGCGTGATCAATAACCAAGGGGTATAAATTTAAAGTAAGGGGCAGGAGATTTAGAGAGGATTTAAGGAAAAGCTTTATCACCCAGAAGGTGGTGAAGATTGGAACTCACTGACTGAAAAGGTGGTAGAGGCGGTAACCCTCTCAACATTTGAGAATCATAGATGAGCACTTGAAATGCCTTAGCGTACAAGGTTATGAATCAAATGCTGGAAAATGGAATTGAATCGCGAGGTGCTTGATGGCTAGCACAGATACAATGGGCCAAAGGGCCTCTTTTTGTACTGTAAAATTCTATGACACTATGACTCCAGTCTAAATCCTTCAAACACCTTCTACATTGTTGCACTCCGATGGGCAGGAGTCCAGGCAGTCATCTGGTTAAACACACACCACTGTTACAACCTGATTTATTTACAAATTCTACTAAATTCAGGAAATGGTCACAGCGTGAATAGTTCTGCTGCATTATTCTGTGGTGGCTATGTCATTAAAGTTAAGAGATTTTATGAGGCTCTAATCATATTACAGACAATTCAATGCAGGCTTCGGATGATCAAGAGAGCAGCTTTGATAACTCAGCACGGTGTATTGTATTTCCTTTTAACTGTGGTTCTGGATAGTTGCTTTACTTTTTAAGGTTTATCTGAATTACTTAAATCATATGGATTTTTAGACAGTCTCAGTGACTAAAAAACATGAAGGTTTTGCAATGCACCTTTAACCCTTTAGTATCCAAACTTTTGAACTTTTCAGTCTAGTATGAGTATTGTATATCTGTAATGCTAAAATGCTGGTTAGCTTCAAAACAATGTTCAAAGTGTCTAAAGGAAAAGGAACATTTGGAGATTTTTAAAAAAATGATGTATTTTCCATATTATAGAAGAAACTAGTTCGAGTAGAATATTGTTTTGACATTTTTAGTTAAACTTATTTCTTACCAGCAGGAAGTCTATATCTGTTAGCCCACTTTGGTGACACAACTACAAAAAAATGCTCTCTTGTGTCCTGGAATGCTTCCAATACAAGCAAGGTGCAGAGGGTCACAACTTCAGATTGGCCTGAGAAGTGCTAAAGTGAAAAGAAAGTTGCCACAATCCCGAAGGACTGGAGCTTGCTCTCCCCTTTGAGGGAGAAAGAGCAGATTGGTAGCAATTGAATCTGAGGGTCACTAGGCAAGGGACAAGGTTGAGAAGCTGGGGCCGTCATCATAACCTTCATAGCTGGGACCTTCGTAGTATGGGAATTGAACACACGCTGTTGGTGTTGCTCTGTATCATGAACCAGCCATCAAGCCAACTGAGCTAAACAACCTCCCATTGTTCAGGTACTGCCCAACCCAATGAAGCCATTTAAGGGAGTGCAAACTCTACCTTCCCAATTCTCAGTACTTGCCAAATGTTGCTCCAACTGTTATTTTCTTCATGTAATCTGCTACATATTTGGAACAAACATTGTTTCCCATAGAACATCCCTATTGTCAAAATTTGGAAGTGCACAATACATATTCCCTAGTTTACATATTTTACATGTCACTGTATCTGTGACCACACCGTGTAATGTTTAACACTTTATAAAACTGTTCCCTTTTGTAATGAACTCCAATTGGCTTTATTGGTTGGCCAATTGGAATATGAGCTCCCTCAATGATAGCTCATTGAGGGGGCCCATATAATCACCTGTGTAGGCTTTGTGAAGCAGTCTTAAGTTGACTGGACTGCTAGCAGCACTGTTTGTAGCTGCTCCTGTAATATCGTTATTGTAAATAAATATTGGTGTGGTGACGGAACTCCTGCCTCCCGTGGATTACTACAGTGGCGGCGAGGTAAACTAAGAATTTTGCGGAGACCAGCTGCCGCACTCGGAGGGTAAGCCTTGCCATTTTAAAAATGCCGTTTTTTGGGAGGTTAGAGGCATTCGACCCGGCTATTGAGGACTGGTCCCAGTATGTGGAGAGAATGTGTTACTTCTTCCGGGCAAATGATATACTGACGGACGAAAGGAGACGGCTTATCCTGCTGTCGGCGTACGGACCCTCAGCTTTTGCCATTATACGTAGTCTGACGTATCCCGATGCGCCGGACACGAAAACTTTCCAAGAAGTTCCAAAAGGGCAGCACGGTAGCATGGTGGTTAGCATAAATGCTTCACAGCTCCAGGGTCCCAGGTTCGATTCCCGGCTGGGTCACTGTCTGTGCGGAGTCTGCACGTCCTCCCCGTGTGTGCGTGGGTTTCCTCCGGTTTCCTCCCACAGTCCAAAGATGTGTGGGTTAGGTGGATTGGCCATGCTAAATTGCCCGTAGTGTCCTAATAAGTAAGGTTAAGGGGGGGTTGTTGGGTTACGGGTATAGGGTGGATACGTGGGTTTGAGTAGGGTGATAGTTGCTCGGCACAACATCGAGGGCCGAAGGGCCTGTTCTGTGCTATACTGTTCTATGTTCTAAGTAACGGAATTGGTGAAAGAGCACTACGAGCCAAAACGACCCCTCATTTTGCGTAGGTACAGATTCTACACAGTGAAGCGGGAAGACAGGGAGTCAGTCACAAATTTCTTGACCCGCCTGAGAAGGCTGGCAGAAAATGTGAGTTCGGCCCAACGCTAAATGAAATGCTTCGGGACCGGTTAGTGTGTGGTATAAACGACCTCACAATACAGAAACGCCTGTTGGCAGAAACAGAGCTAGACTGCAGGCAGGCGTTACAGCTCGCACTGTCCCTAGAAAAGGCAGCAAGTGGGGCGCAGGAACTACAGGGCACGCCAATGGAGGTAGATACCTGTGAGAGGGACTACCACAACGGGTCCTGCTACCAGATAGCCGCCCTCAGGAAAAACCTGAGGAATAGAGGGAAAAAGGAAAACCCCAGAACTGCCCCCAAGTCTGCCAGGACTAACTGGAGACAGAGGGAAGTACCGGCTGAGACTCCCCCAACAGAGAAGGACCGTTTCTGGCACCAGACAGAGTGGGGTAACAACGACAGAAACCCTAGAAGGAGGCAAAAGAGGAATAGCAGGTGGGGACGCAGGGAAATACACAACCTAGACGCCCCATCCTCCTCTGAAGGGGAACAATAATATAATATTGCAATGAAGAAAGCAGAACCCATTAGGATTACCCCACGGGTGAACGGGCAGCCAACAATAATGGAAATAGACACGGGTGCGGCCGTATCAGTAATGGGAGGAGGCAGCATTTAGAAAAATCAAAGATGGACTCCAGCCACTAACCCTAACAAAAACATTGACGAAACTTAAAACCTACACGGGGGAACCCCTGGAAGTTCTAGGCACGACTCATGTACCCGTGGAATATGAGAAACAATTGCTCAGATTACTGTTGACTATAGTAGACGGCTCCGGACCGAGCTTAATTGGACGGAACTGGCTGAAAGACCTAAAATTAGATTAGATGAAAATTTTCCAGAGTGGAAGCGGGCAGTTGAGTGGAGTACTCCAAAATACCCGGAGGTCTTCCAGGAAGGTTTGGGGGAAATCATAGGCGCCAAAGCAAATTTGCATGTGGACCCAGAAGTCCTACCGAAATTTTGTAAAGCCAGGCCGGTACCTTTTGCATTAAGGAAGAAAGTAGATGACGAAATAGAAAGGTTACGGCGCGACGGCATTATCAGACCAGTACAATTCTCGGAATGGGCAGCGCCGGTGGTACCAATTTTGAAGCCAGACGGCTCGATACGTCTCTCTGGAGATTTCAAACAGACAGTAAACCAATACGCACTGCTGGACAAATACCCAATCCCGAAAATAGACGACCTATATGCCAAATTGGCAGGTGGGCTTTTGTTCACGAAACTGGACATGAGCCACGCCTACCTGCAGTTAAAACTGGACAAGGGCTCCCAGAAGTTCGCTACGATCAACACCCTGAAGGGCCTTTTTCGTTATACTAGGCTACCTTTCGGAGTGTCATCAGCCTGCGCTATATTCCAGAGTACGATGGAAAACATTCTGCAGGGACTACCGCAGGTGGCGATTTATTTGGACGATGTCTTAATCACGGGTAGGACAAACAGGGAACACTTCAGGAACCTGGAGGAAGTGCTCAGGTGTTTCGCAAAGGCAGGCGTACGGCTAAAAAGGGAAAAATGTGTTTTTCTGGCCCCACAAGTGACGTACCTGGGATATAAAATAGACGAGTCAGGCTTACATCCATTGGAAGACCGAGTAAGGGCAATAAAAGAAGCCCCAGCTCCCACCACGGTCCAGGAGTTACGATCATTTCTAGGGTTGGTAACCTATTATGGAAAATTTATTGAAAATAGGGTGTCCATCCTAGAACCCCTCCACCAGCTACTAAAAAAGGGGCAAGAATGGAAATGGTCTGCCCGCCAAAACGAGCATTTAGGGACATTAAGGAACAGTTGTCATCCGAAAATGTCCTGGAACATTATGACCCAAGGAAGGAGTTGGTGGTAACTTGTGATGCATCCCCCTATGGGGTAGGAGCCGTCTTAGCCCATAGAGGAAGGAATGGGGAAGAACGGCCAATAGCCTATGCTTCGAGGACCTTGGCGATGGCTGAGAGGAAGTACGCCCAAATCGAGGAGGAAGGACTGGCGGTGATATTCGCAGTAAAAAAATTTCACCAGTATCTGTACGGGCGGAAATTCACCATCGTGACGGACCATAAGCCGTTATTAGGGTTATTAAAAGAAGACAAGTCAATACCCCCGATTGCATCAGCTAGAATCCAATGCTGGGCGTTGCTACTGGCGGCGTATAGATACGTTCTGGAGCACAGACCGGGAGCGCGAGTAGCACATGCAGATGCTTTGAGCAGACTTCCCCTCCCGGACACTCCGCCGCAAATACCAAAAGTAGAGGAGACAGTGATGACTCTAAATTTTTTGGACACCCTACCAGTAGACGCACAACATATTCGGTTGTGGATGCAAAAAGACCCAGTTTTAGCCAAGATGAAGCATTTACTGCTAACAGGGGAACTGGAAAGACCAGTGGAGCCCCAGATGCACCCATACTGGAGCAGAAGGGACCAAATAACCATAGAAGACGGTATCCTATTATGGGGAGCCCGGGTAATCGTCCCAGCTCAGGGCCGTCAGGCAATCTTAACCAAGTTACATCACGGACACCCAGGGGTGTCTAAAATGAAGATGCTAGCTCGAAGCTACGTTTGGTGGCCAGGTTTGGACACCGACATAGCAGCCTTGGTAAGTCGGTGCCAACAGGGGCAAAGAGTGCCACCAGCGGCGCCATTGCACCCGTGGGAATGGCCAGGCAGACCGTGGACCTGCCTGCATATTGACCACGCCGGCCCTTTCATGGGCTCAATGTTTTTGGCGATAGTGGACACCCACTCTAAATGGTTGGACGTCCACCGGGTAAACACGGCAAGCACAGCATCGACAATTGAAAAGCTCCGGGCCTCGTTTGCAACACATGGACTTCCGGAGGTATTGGTGTTGGATAATGGAACGGCATTCACAAGTGGGGAATTTGGAAAATTCCTGAAGGAAAACGGAGTCCGTCACAGCAAAACGGCCCCCTACCATCCAACGGCCTGGCAGAGAGAGCGGTCCAGACACTTAAAGCGGGACTCAAGAAGCAGCCGGCAGCTTCAATGGACACAAAGCTCTCCCACTGGCTGTTTGATTACAGGACCACACCGCATTCCACAATGGGCATACCGCCAGCTGAACTCTTAATGGGAAGGCGGCTGCGAACGAGGCTGAGTCTCCTTTTCCCAATTTTAACGGGGAAAGTGGAGAAACAACAGGAGGCCCAACGCAGGGGGCATGATAATAGTCGGCAGCAGAGACATTTCCAGGTGGGGGCACCGGTTTGGGTCAAGAATTATGGGATGGACCAACGTGGGTCAAAGGCACGTACCCTATGAGGTTTCAATAGGAGGTAAGGTGCTGCAGAAACACCTAGACCAAATAAGGGCAGCAGAACCACACCTGGAGGCAGGCGAAGCAGGACCGCCTCAAGCTGGGATAGCCCAGACGGAAAGGATACCCACACCCCAGCCCCGAGCAATTTCTCCAGACCCCGTCATCCAGTCGTCAGAGTCGGAGATGGACACGCTCGACGAGGCCGCCGCGACACCTCTCCCCAAGGAGGAGGTAGAACAACTTCCAAGGAGGTCGTCAAGGAAAAGACGGGCACCTATAAGGTACACCCCGCCCACTTCGGATAACGAGCCGGCGGACGACACAGAGTTGACAGACCCAGACATGAGGAGCAGGAAGAAGCTCAGAGGAATGCCAGCTGGCAGGAATTCCTCGGACCTTGGGGGGGAGGGGTGTAATGAACTCCAATTGGCTTTATTGGTTGGCCAATTGGAATATGAGCTCCCTCGATGATAGCTCATTGAGGGGGCCCATATAATCACCTGTGTAGGCTTTGTGAGCCAGTCTTAAGTTGACTGGACTGCTAGCAGCACTGTTTGTAGCTGCTCCTGTAATATCGTTATTGTAAATAAATGGTGTGGTGACGGAACTCCTGCCTCCCGTGGATTACTACACCTTTTATCTCAATCACAGAAAATTCTGGCATTCCTTAGAAAGAAAAATCCCTCATTTCTCATTTGGCATTATTTCAATCGCCTTTAGGTTGAAACCCAATGCAAACTGGACCATGCTCATATTATGGCTAAGAATAAATTTTGCCACAGGTAAACAGAGCTTAAAATAGCTCTGATTTTAACACAAATAAAATTTATGCAAATAATATATTTCTATCTCAAACTTGGATGCCAACCAGGATATGAATTGTAAAAGACTAGAGAAGATGAACGAGTGATAAATGATGTTGAACTAAAAAGTCAAAACTGTACGAAAACAATATTTATTTATGAAACAGTAAGAAATGTGACTGCTGCCAAATGTTTTTATTTGCAGTATGAATAATTTGGGATGTGTTACACATCAGGTGGAAAATTCCAAATATGTTATTATAGCACTTGTGTGGCCTTTCAACACAAAGAATTAAAAGAAAAATGCATTTTCTAGCCAGCTCTGGTAGTGTATTGAATTGATTGGCTTTCAGGCATTCTTTCTCCACACTCTCTAATTTGTTCTTTGTAGCCATGACCAGAGGAATCTGGAGTTAAAAAGGATTTTCGATCAATATTCCCCAAATATTGGTGGTTTTATTTTTCATCGAGTTCCTGAAAATTGTTCTTACCGTAACAGAAGCTCTTTAAAACTGAAATAATTTACGTGATGAAATGGAAACACACAAGTGCAACTTTGATTTCAATTGCACCAGGTAACCCATCAGCAAAATTTGTTTAAAGCGAATTTTAATTGAACTTCTATATTTCTCCTTCAGATTTGTCTGAATCCCCCCTCTTCTGAATGTCGTGGCTCACACAAGAGATGGCTTTGTGGGATCTGGCAGCATCATCAAAGTGGCCATCCTTCACGTGGAAATCAAGACGTTGATTGCCAAGGCATGTTCTACCCTGAGATTCTTTTGCCAAGGTGCCAACCTAACTGAGTCCAACCTTGTCTTCACCTCTTGCAGGTTCTCCCAGTAGGGGTCATTGTTTAGTGATTGGGAACTGAAATCTTGATTGATTTTCCTGCTTCTTACTTTGAAAACTGAGTACGAAGTCTTACAACACCAGGTTAAAGTCCAACAGCTTTGTTTCAATCACTAGCTTTCGGAGCACTGCTCCTTCCTCAGGTGAATGATGAGGCAGGTTCCAGAAACAGATATATAGACAAAGTCAAAGATGTAAGACAATGCTTTGAATGCGAGTCTTTGCAGGTAATTCAGTCTTTACAAGTCCGGATGGAGCAACTGGAGAGAGGGATAATCACAGATTAAAGAGGTGTGAATTGTCTCAAACCAGGACAGTTGGTTGGATTTCTCAAGGCCCGGCCTGATAGTGGGGGGTGAATGTAATGCAACATGAATCCAATGTTCCGGTTGAGGCCAAACTCATGTGTGCGGAACTTGGCTATAAGTTTCTGCTCGGCGATTCTGCGTTGTCGGGCGTTCTTAAGGCCGCCTTGCAGAATGCTTACCCGAAGATCAGAGGCTGAATGCCCTTGACTGCTGAAGTGTTCCCCGACTGGAAGGGAACATTCCTGCCTGGCGATTGTAGCGCGATGTCCGTTCATCCGTTGTCGCAGTGTCTGCATGGTCTTGCCAATGTACCACGCTTCGGGACATCCTTTCCTGCAGCGTATAAGGTAGACAATGTTGGCCGAGTCGCAAGAGTATGTACCACGTACCTGGTGGGTGGTGTTCTCATGTGTAATGGTGGTACTCATGTTAATGATCTGCCACGTCCTGCAGAGATTGCCATGGCAGGGTTGTGCAGTGTCGTGTTGCTGTTCTGAAGGCTGGGTAATTTGCTGCAAACAATGGTCTGTCTGAGATTGCGCGGTTGTTTGAAGGCAAATAGTGGGGGTGTGGGGATGCCTTGGCAAGATGTTCATCATCATCGATGACGTATTGAAGGCTGCAAGAAGATGTCGTAGTTTCTCTGCTCCGGGGAAGTACTGGATGACGAAGGGTACTCTGTCGGTTGTGTCCCGTGTTTGTCTTCTGAAGAGGTCAGTGCAGTTTTTCGCTGTGGCACGTTGGAACTGTCGATTGATGAGTTGTGCGCCATATCCCGTTCGTACGAGGGCATCTTTCAGCCTCTGTAGATGTTTGTTATGCCCCTCCTCGTCTGTGCAGATCCTGTGTATACGGAGGGTTTGTCCATAGGGGATGGCTTCTTTAATGTCTTTAGGGTTGAAGTTGGAGAAGTGGAGCATCGTGAGGTTTCCGTGGGCTTGCGGTAAAGCTAAGTGCTGAGGTGACCGTCCTTGATGGAGAAGAGTGTGTCCAAGAATGCAACCGATTCTGGAGAGTAGTCCATGGTGAGTCTGATGGTGGGATGGAACTTATTGATGTCATCATGTAGTCATTTCAGTGATTCTTCAGTGGGTCCAAAGGAAACAAATGTCATTGATATATCTGGTGTATAACATCGGTTGAAGGTGCTGTGCGGTGATTACCCTGTGATTAACCCTCTCTCCAGTTGCTCCGTCTGGACCTGCAAAGACGTAATTGCCTGCAAAGACTGGCATTCAAAGTATTGTCTTACATCTTTGACTTTGTCCATATATATGTTTCTGGAACCCACCTCTTCATTCACCTGAGGAAGGAGCAGTGCTCTAAAAGCGAGTGATTTGAAACAAAGCTGTTGGACTTTAACCTGGTGTTGTAAGACTTCTTACTGTGCTCACCCCGGTCCAATGCCGGCATCTCCACATTTTGGAAACTGAGTCCATTCTGGTGTATTTGACTTAGTTCCGTTTGTTCTTAGTTCTACATTTTTCAGCATAGCTAAAGTTCTTCTCTATCTCCATGACTACAAGATTTAAGAAAGAATCCAATGTTGCAACAACATCACAACCTTTTACCTAAAGCCCACTTCAATATTACAGGCAAAAAAAATCTCAGGACAGGGGACATTACTGAAGCAACAATTGTTTGCCAGTTCACTAAATTTACATTAAACGTGCTTTTGAATGCATGTTATTTGCCAAATGCAATGGATGGATTACTTTCACAAAAGGATTTCGCAACTCAACATAAGACTATTTTTATTGGGTGGGCTGTACACTGCTCAAGCCTAGATTTAGTATATCAAAGGAGTTCATACACTGAGTATTCTCCGTGCATCTGTTTCTACGTGTGTGTATATACATATATTAATATATAAGTAAATATTGTGTGTGTATGTTGGCTGTTTGGACCTCCGCAATGTTGATCACGGGGATTATGAATGAGAACATACCTCAATCAAGGAGGGTGGCAGTGTGACGGGAGGGTGGCAGAAGGATGCCAATGGTGAGAGGAGGGTGGCAATGGTGAGGGAGGGTGGCAGTGGTGGGGGGGAGACTGACAGGAGAGTGGCAGTGTGAGGAGAGGTTGGCAGAAGGATGGCAGTGTGAGGGGAGGGTAGCAGTGTGAGGGAGGGTGGCAGTGTGAGGGAGGGTGGCAGTGTGAGGGAGGGTGGCAGTGTGAGGGAGGGTGGCAGTGTGAGGGGAGGGTGGCAGTGTGAGGGGAGGGTGGCAGTGTGAGGGGAGGGTGGCAGTGTGAGGGGAGGGTGGCAGTGTGAGGGGAGGGTGGCAGTGTGAGGGGAGGGTGGCAGTGTGAGGGGAGGGTGGCAGTGTGAGGGGAGGGTGGCAGTGTGAGGGGAGGGTGGCAGTGTGAGGGGAGGGTGGCAGTGTGAGGGAGGGTGGCAGTGTGAGGGAGGGTGGCAGTGTGAGGGAGGGTGGCAGTGTGAGGGGAGGATGGCAGTGTGAGGGGAGGGTGGCAGTGTGAGGGAGGGTAGCTCCGGTAGTCCTGTACTTACAAAGGGTGGCGTACCTCAGGGGGTCTCCGGTGGAGGGAGATCCTCTCGCTGACAAGCTCATTGAAGCCGCGCGTCTCCAGCCCCTGGCGCTCCAGTTGCCTCTCTGGCGGTGCTGGCTTGAGCTGAAGCGGTTTGCTGCCATCCCTTGGGTCCTGAGTCCTTCTCGCTCCCCTCAGCAGCCGGTAAACCCTCCTCCTGGAGCGGGGACGGGCGGCTCTCGCTGTGGCCACGATGAACTGATCGTCGCTGAAGGAGTCTGAGGGGATGAGTTCCAGGGCTGTGTGTTGCGGCGGGAATTGCCCGTGCTGCCGGCTTGCCCGGGGTATGTGGCGGCCGCTGCCAGGCTGGGTGTGCCCGCTCAGCAGCAGCAGCAACAGCAAAGCCAGCAGCAGCAGGTAAAGCGGGCTCAGCTGCAACCCGCACCCACAGCGTCTCCTCCACATACTGCAAACAACCAGCAAACTCTCAGCCAAGGACATCTCCCCAAGTACACCTCCTCATCCTCACTCAGGGCGATTTGCTTACCTCAGCTTTTTAATGAAGCTCTGAGGTTTATGTTTACTAAAAATGCTTGTGCTAATATGAACACAGGGAGTGAGTGGCAGCCGCGGGCTTGCTGTGTGTGTTTGCCACTTGCCGCACACTGCCTTATGTTGCCCTGTCACTGCTGCTTGGACCCTCTCTGATCTGAGCAACAGATGCAGACAGGACAGAGCGCTCGGTCCTAGCGCCCCACAACACACTGTACCGCGGAGTGGGAAAGACCTTCATGGACGCTGGCTGATTGATGGTTGTGGCTCGGGCTGCCGTTTGAAAGTGAAAACCGTTTAACTTTGTTTCAAAAAAGTGCCCTTCTTGGATGGCTTCCATTCGTAAACAGGCGACCCAGTTGACATTAGTGTGCAATCCATGTTGACTCTTGCTGTATTCCTTGCCACGCTCAACCATTGGTCTCAACCTGTGCTCAATTACTTCCTGGAAATGCTGCTGTACAGAAGGATAGGACAGTTATCATCAATATCATCAGAACTAGGAGCAGTAGGCCATCTGGCCCCTCGAGCCTGCTCCGCCGTTCAATAAGATTATAGTAAGAAGTCTTACAACACCAGGTTAAAGTCCAACAGGTTTGTTTCAAACATGAGCTTTCGGAGCGCAGCTCCTTCCTCAGGTGAATGGAGAGGTATATATGGGCTTTAACCTGGTGTTGTAAGACTTCTTACTGTGCTCACCCCAGTCCAACGCCAGCATCTCCACAATAAGATTATGACTGATCTTTTTGTGGACTCAGCTCCACTTACCCGCCTGCTCACCATAATCTTTCATTCCTTTACTGTTCAAAAATCTATCTACCTTTGCCTTAAAAACATTTAACGAGGTAACCTCAACTGCTTCTCTGGGCAGGGAATGCCACAGATTCACAACCCTTTGGGTGAAGAAGTTCCTCCTCAACTCAGTCCTAAATCTGCCCCCCCCCCCCCCCTTGTGAGGCTCTGCCCCTTAGTTCTAGTTTCAGCCACCAGTGGAAACAATCTCCCTGCTTCTATCTTATCTATTCCCTTCATAATTTTATGTGTTTCGATACGATTCCACCTCATTCTTCTAAATTCCAATGAGTATAGTCTCAGTCTGTGTCTTTCCTGAAGATAATCCTCTCAACTCCGGAATCAACCTAGTGAATCTCCTCTGCACATCCTCTAGTGCCAGTTTAACGTTTCTCAAGTAAGGAGACCAAAACTGTACACAGTACTCCAGGTGTGCCCTCACCAGCACCCTATATAGCTGCAACATAACCTCCCTGCCTTTTAAACTCCATTCCTCTAGCAATAAAGGACATAATTCCATTTGCCTTCTTCATCACTTGCTGCACCTGAAAACCAATCCTTTGCGATTCGTGCAAAAGGACACCCAGGTCCCTCTGCACAGCAATTTTTTTACCATTTAAATAATAGTTCATTTTACTGTTATTCCTAACAAAATGGATGACCTCACATTTACCAACATTGTACTACCATCTGCCAGACCCTTGCCCACTCACTTAAACTATCTACCTCCCTCTGCAGACTTAAAGTGTCCTCTGCACACTTGGCTCTACCACTCATCTTAGTGTCATCTGTGAACTTTGACACTTTATATTTGGTCCCCACCTCCAAATCATCGATGTAAATTGTAAACAATTGCAGACCTAACACTGACCACCGAGGCACACCACTAGCCACTGATCGCCAACCAGAGAAACACCCATTTATCCCTACTCTTTGTTTTCTGTCAATTAACCAATCCTCTATCCATGCTAATACATTACCTGTAACGCCATACACCTTTAACTTATGCAGCAGCCTCTTGTGCGGCACCTTGTTTAATACCTTCTGGAAATCCAAATACACAACATCCACTGGTTCCCTGTTGTCCACCGTGCTCATAATGTCCTCAAAGAATTCACTAAATAGTCAAACATGACCCCCCTTTCATGAATCCATTCTGCATCTGCCCAATGGAACAATTTCTCCCCAGATGTCTTGCTATTTCCTTCTTAATGATAGATTCAAGCATTTTTGCCACGGCAGAAGTTAAGCTAACCTGTCTACAGTTACCTGCCTTTTGTCTACTTCATTCTTTAAACAGTGACATCACATTTGCTATTTTCGAATCTGCTGGAACTGCCCCAAAGCCCAGCCAATTTTGGTAAATTACCACAAGCACATTTGCTATTTCCCCCACCACCTCTTTTAGTACCCGGGGATGCATTCCATCAGGGCAAGGAGACCTGTCTACCTTTAGCCCCATTAGCTTGCCCATCACTACCTCCTTAATAATAATGATCGTTTCTAAGTCCTCACCTGCCATAACCTCCTTGCCAACAATTATTGGCATGTTATTTGTGTCTTCGACTGTGAAGACCGACACAAAATACCGGTTCAATGCCTCAGCCATTTCCCATTATTAAATCACCCTTCTCATCCTCTAAAGGACCAGTGTTTACCTTCGCTACTCTTTTTCATTTTATATCAATAGATAGTGTTTTATTTGGTGGATGCTATGAATTTGTATGCTTAAGAAAATGACAGATGTCAGTCTTGGGGAATGAATAATCTTTCCACTTTAGTTTTCCAATCCAAGTATTTCCAGGCTACCAATAAAATGAACCAGGTATAAAGAACGAAGCTTCCTCCTTTAAATCATAGAATCCCTATAGTGCAGTAGGAGGCCATTAAGCCCATCGAGTCTGCACCAACCCTTTGAAGGAGCACCCTACCGACGCCCAATCCAATCCCCGACCCTATCCTCGTATTCCCATCTCGGGTCAATTTAGCATGGCCAATCCATCGAACCTACACATCTTTGGACTGTGGGAGGAAACTGGAGCACTCGGAGGCAATCCACGCAGGCATGGGGAGAGTGTGCAAACTCCACATAGGCAGTCACCCAAGGTCGGAATTGAACCTGGAACCCTGGTGCTGTGAGACAGCAGTGCTCACCACTGTGCCACCGTGCTAATGAAGTACATCTTCAGCCCCTTCTCACAGGACTAACCATTTTAAACTTTTCCATTCCACACCATCCAATTCTATGGCAGCTTTATATCAATTGCAGCACGTTTGACGCTGCCTCTGACCCACAGCAATAATGCAGCTCAACCTCACACTCAGAAGAGCAGTCCCTGTACCATAAGGGAATCTTTTTTTTCATTTCTCGCACAGCTTCACCCTGATTTCCAAGACTGAAGGAAGCAATTGTGAAGATGACAGGTCTGTGTAGCAAAATTTGCCTCCAATTCCATCGACATGTTTGCTGATGACACGACCATAGTGGGTCAGATCTCGAACAACGACAAGTCTGAATACAAGAGGGAGATGGAGAACCCAGTGGAGTGGTGTAACAACAACAATCTCTCCCTCAATATCTGCAAAACTAAGGAGCTATTGACTTCAGGAAGCAAAATATTGTACACACCCCTGACTGCTTCAATGTTGCCAAGGTGGAGATGGTTGACAGCTTTAAATTCCTAGCTAGCTGTGCACATCAACAATCTGTCCTGGTCCACCCATGTCGATGCTACGACCAAGGAAGCACAACAGTGCCGATACTTCCTCAGGAAATAGAGGAATTTTGGCATGTCTACATTGACACTTAACAATTTTTACAGATGCTCCATAGAAAGCATCCTATTTGGCTGCTTCACAGCCTGGTATGGCAACTGCTCGGCCCAAGACAGTAAGAAACTACAGAGAGTTGTGAACACAGCCTATTCCATCATGTGAACCCGCTTCCCATTCATTGACTCTGTCTACACCTCCTGCTGCCTTGGGAAAGCAGGCAGCATTATCAAAGACCCCTCCCACTTGGGTTATTCTCTCTTCCAACCTCTTCCATCGGGCAGGAGATACAAAAGTCTGCGAACACGCGCTAACAGGTTCAAAAGCGGCTTCTTCCATGCTGTTACCAGACTCCTAAATTATCCTTTTACAGACTGAACTGATCTCTTCACACATCCTTTCTACTGAGTAGTACTACACCCCGTATGCTTCACCCGATGCCTTGTCTATGTATTTACATTGTGTATTTATCATATGTCCTATGTTTTTTCACATATGGTATGATCTGGACTGTACGGAGAACAATACTTTTCCCTGTACCTCGGTACACGTGACAATAAATCAAATCAAGGTTTGCGTTGCGCCCGGTAGGATTTCAGCTGAGGCCACCCAAATCCATTTCAGAAAGAGTACTGGTTCCAGGAAGGAGGGAGGTTAAAAGAGATTTATAGGGATGCTTCTACCGATGGGACAATTTTGTCAACCTATTCTTGAGTGGGCAAAGAAATGGTAAACCACCACAAGGCAAAACTAACTGCCAAGAAACCAACTCGGGATGAAGCATCAGCAGACAATGAACAAGGACCTGCCTTCAAGAGAGCAAGTAGCACATACAGAAGTCTATTAAAAGGAAACAACATGTTCTTGGCTGAAGAAGGTATTTCTGGATGGAGGGTAAATTGCTAGTTAGCTTGGATAATGGGGGAGGTTAGGCCACCGTGACAATCATTGACCCAGAAGCAGTAAAGTCGCCATAGTCCCAGATGACCATAGGTTGCTTTCCCCTCTGAGGGGGAGAGCTGACTGGTGGTGACTTAACCTGAGGATCACCACACCTCAGGCAAGGGGCAAGGTTGAGAAGGTGGGGCCTTCATGAATAACCTCAGCCAGTCGGGAAGTAAACCCGCACTGTTGGCCTTGTAAACTAGCTGTCTAGCCAACTGTGCTAAACCAGCCACATACAGTAAGTGTGGTGACCAACTCTGGGGCATAAAAATAAGGGGTATTTCACTGAAAGAATAGGTGGTGGTGATGGTGAACTAGGGGAGGGGGTGGTGTGGTTTGCTAGTGCTGACCAGATTGATAACAAGATTTATTAAAGGAGTCTCTGGAGAATCTGTGCTATCAAGGCATCATTAACCTTGTGAAGGAGGAGTGCGCTGTTTGGGTGATGACCGCTTCTGGGAAACTCATCCAAAAGTTGAGTTACCAATATTGGCGACGAGAGGACCAAATCCAATCAGTGAGAAAAGTGAGAAATCCTACTTTCCGGAGTTTGAAAGATTGTGAGATTGCATGTGGTACCACATATGTGCAGGGAATTATCCAGATACATGTAACCTCATGTCTTTGTTACACGTGATAGTCCATAAGAAATTCATTGTCATACCAACTATAACTCTTAATTCATGTTTAGTTTGCACGATTTCTGATTTGTGTTGAAGTGAAAGCTATAAAAAGTAGAATAAAAGCAGCTTTGAAGAAGAGTCACATGGACTCGAAATGCGGGCTGGAGTTTTCCAGTCCCATCGCCCCTCCCATGGTGGTGGCATTTCCTGCGGTAGAGGTGGATCGTCATTAGCCGCCTGTAGGATCTTCCAGTTCCATTGAAGCCAATGGCAATTTGCATGGCTCGCCAGCCCCACCGTCAGGGAACCCGCGGCAGACGTTGACTTTGGTTGAACCAGAAGATTCCCCGGAAGGAAAGACTGAAAACTCCAACCTGTGAACTGTGTTTCTCTCTCTACAGATGCTGCCAGGCCTATTGGGTTTTTCCCAACATTTTCTGCTTTTACTTCAGATTTCCAGCAGTTTAAGTATTTTGCTTTTATTTTACTGTTTAAAAAAAGGAATTTTGTTGGTAATTTCTTCATGTTGGGGCAATTCAGTATTTATAAATTGTTGTGATTCTTTGAAATTTGGCATTTTTGTATTTGTCCTTGCACTTGCAAGACAAAAAACTTAGTTTATCTTTATCTTAGTTTTATTAAAAGACTTTTAATAGCACCATTTATAGCACCATACACTGTCAGTTTCATGGTAACCTTCTTTCGCAATTAACTCTAAAGATTCAAAGAATTATTTCTCCACCCCACCAAAATCAGTGTCACGTTAGCGCTTTTGGATGATCAGATTCATAATTTGGGCTGACACTCCAGAGGGTCGTGAAAGAGTGCAGCATCTGTCCGTATAAATACGGACAGTATTTATATGTTCCTCTTGCTGTGCATGACCAGTATGTTTTGTATGTAATAGACATGTGTTCCCTTACCCTCAGAGTGTAGTTCCCACATAAAACAATTTAAGCAGCAAACATTTGTGAGTTTATTACAAAGAAGGGTATTTATTCTCATACATTCTGAATTTAAAATGCAATGTCTCACACACTCATTGCTACATGTACACTTGCAGGCAAAGATTGATTAGAGGGCTGGTACAAATTATCGTTAACTCAGTCTCTGGTTTATGATATCCATTTCATTGTGGCAAGCGTGCAAGTTCGTAAATGGTTTCCATGTTTTAAAGTTGAACTATGTATCTTTTTAATTAGGTTTCTTCCAGTTAAATTTCTAGAGGGTTGGTTCTCAAGTGAAGGTGAAGCTGGAACAGTTTGAGGGAGTCCTTCTCACTTGGGATGTGCTATTTTCAAGGGGACAATATACTGGTAATTATTTTCAATGGTATTTTAGTGTAACTCTACCTAAACAGCTTCCAGCTGATTTTAAAAGCAGATAACAACAGGGTTCCCTCATCATGTGGCTTATTACAAGTTCAAAGTCCTTTTCCAAATAAAGGGTGGTATTTATGTATGTTGATTCCGTCATCTGCTGTTGCCAACATCTTGAGCGTTTCAGACAATCAGTATTTTTATTTTTGAATGACCTATGCAATTTGTTATTAGTTCTTTAATACCAATTGAACAGTTTAATAATAATCTTTATTAGTGTCACAAGTAGGCTTACATTAACACTGCAATGACGTTATTGTGAAAAGACCCTGGTCGCCACATTCTGGCGCCTGTTCGGGTACACACAGAGAGAAATCAGAATGTCCAATTCACCTAACAGCACGTCTTTTTCGGGTCTTGTGGGAAGAAACTGGAGCACCCGGAGGAAACCCACGCAGACACAGGAAGAACGTGCAGACTCTGCTCAGACAGTGACCCAAGCCGGAAATCAAGCATGGGACCCTGGCGTGTGAAACAACAGTGCTAACCACTGTGCTACCGTGCCGCCCTCATCTGAAGGATATTAATTCCTCATAATACCTCATTAATTCCACTAATGCTGCACTCTTTCATTACCCACTGGAGTGTCAGCCCAAATTATGAATCTGATCATCCAAAAGCGCTAACGTGACACTGATTTTGGTGGGGTGGAGAAATAATTCTTTGAATCTTTAGAGTTAATTGTGGAAGAAAGATACCATGAAACTGACAGTGTATGGTGCTATAAATGGTGCTATTGAAAGTCTTTTAATAAAACTAAGATAAAGATAAACTAAGTTTTTTGTCTTGCAAGTGCAAAGACAAATGCAAAAATGCCAAATTTCAAAGAATCACAACAATTTATACACAGTAGAAAAGGTGCTGATCGGTTAACAAGTTGAATCTCCAGGATGTAAAAGAACCTGCAGTGATATTTCTATGTGAAGCAAGTGAGTTATCGGCAGTGCCTTGGCGAATTTTTATACCTCAATCAACTTCACTAAAGCTGATTCTCTGGTAATGATCATGTTGTTTGTGGGAGCCTACTGTGTACAGATTTGCTGCCATGTTTGCCCCACCCACCGCATGATTTCCCCCCCCCCCCCCCCCGCCCGCTGAATGTTCAAACATTGCTGACATTATGTCACCTCGGTGAGATTTACAACAGCTTTTTAAAAATGGGATTCAGTCAAGGAGATCCCTCCGGGGCGCAGAAGTAAATATAGCCCCTGGGGATGACGGCAGAATGCCAACCTGGCAGTGCCAACCTGTGCCAAGGGGAAGTGGGCAGTTCCAGAGGCAGTGTCAGGGGCGGGTCCTCATGGGAGCCCCATGGGGGATTTCTATTTATGTGTGGTGGAGGGGGGGGGGGGGGGAGGAGGGGGGGGGGGGGGTTTGGGGTGGAGAGCGGGTAGTGAGGAGGAACGTGAAGGCAAGAGGCAGGGGAGCAAGCACTGGTGGGGTGTGGGTAAAGCTGGCGATACTGCCACAGTATAACTGGGGGGGGGGGGGGGGGGGAATGATGATGTGGGTAGCCCTGACGATTGTCCAGTGGGGAGCCCCGACAATTGTTCAAGGTGGACCCCGACAATTATCCAGGGGGGGAGTCCTCAACAATTGTCAGGCTGGGAGGGGGAGCTCTCGATGATTGCACAGGGTGGGGGAGAGAGCTCCCGCTACCTCCATGGTAGGGGGTGGAGAGCTAAACTTCAGTGCCGATTGGGACAGGACACCCTTTAAAGATGGCGCACCAATTTTTGTGGAGCCGGATGCTGACTCTGTCAGGCTCTGTCCCAGAGTTATGGCGTAAAACGGGCAGCACGGTAGCATGGTGGTTAGCATAAATGCTTCACAGCTCCAGGGTCCCAGGTTCGATTCCCGGCTGGGTCACTGTCTGTGCGGAGTCTGCACGTCCTCCCCGTGTGTGCGTGGGTTTCCTCCGGGTGCTCCGGTTTCCTCCCACAGTCCAAAGATGTGCGGGTTAGGTGGATTGGCCATGCTAAATTGCCCGTAGTGTCCTTAAAAGTAAGGTTAAGAGGGGGGGTTGTTGGGTTACGGGTACAGGGTGGATACGTGGGGTTGAGTAGGGTGGTCATTGCTCGGCACAACATCGAGGGCCGAAGGGCCTGTTCTGTGCTGTACTGTTCTATGTTCTATGTTCTAAAACATGCCCAATCACTTTTTTTTTCTCAGAGTCTCCAGACCTGGAGAGAAAACTGGGCTGTGCAGTTAGATAGCTATACGCCAGTTTTCTTGCGGAGGGTGGGGGGGTCTTCCAGGCCATTGGGTGGTCAGTCTCTGGACAGGGTGGCACCTGGGCACCTTGGCACAACAAAGAAATATACAGCACAGCCCTTCGGCCCTCCAAGCCTGCGCCGATCATGTGTCCTATCTAGACCAACCGCCTGTATCCTTCCATACCCCGTCTGTTCATGTGCCGATCCAGATAAGTCTTAAAGGTTGCTAATGTATCTGCCTCAACCACCTCACTGTGATTGTGAATGCACCTCACAATGCAGTGCGTTCCAGGCCACACCCACCCTTTGTGTAAGAGACTTTCCCGCACATCTCCACTGAACCTTTCCCTCCTCACCTTGAACTTGTGTCCCCTTGTAATTGTCATTTCCACCCTGGGAAAAAGCCTCCAACTGTTCACCCTGTCTATAGCCCTAATAATTTTATAAACTTCTATCAGGTTGCCCCTCAGCCTCCGTCTCTCGAGGGAGAACAATCCAATTTTACTATATTTCCATAGAATCCATAGAATTACTACAGTGAAGGTGGAGGCCATTCAGCCTATCAAACCTGCACCAACCTTCTGAAGGAGCATCCCACCCCACCCTATTCCTGTAACCGCACAACCTGCACATCTTTGGACACTAAGGGACAATTTTAGCATGGCCAATACACCTATCCTACATACCTTTCTTCTCAAAATGCAAGCAACACTTGCAAGGCTATGTTTATTTCCTGTCTCTGGTTGTAGTTCCTGCAGTACAAGTGCTTCCACAAGGGCGTATGAAATGAATTCCAGCATTTTGATGTGACAACAGTAATACAAAAGAAATATATGTCTAGGTCAGGGTTACATATGACTTTGCTAATTATTTATAAGTGTCTTTGTTCTTCCAATAAAGTGGTTTCATTTATTATGTGAGGTGTAAAAGTAACAGGGTTGTTGTGATAGGGGATTTTAACTTTCCCTATATTGACTGGGACTCACTTAGTGCGAGGGGTTTGGCTGGGGCAGAGTTTGTAAGGTGTATCCAGGAAGCCTTCTTGATGCAATATGTAGATAGTCCAACTAGGGAAGAGGCAGTACTGGATCTGGTATTGGGGAATGAGCCTGGACAGGTGGTTGAGGTTTCAGTAGGGCATAGTGACCACAATTCCATACGTTTTAGGGTATTTCTGGACAGGGATGAGAATAACCCTCGCGTTAAGGTGCTAAACTGGGGAAAGGAAAATTACGATAGCATTAGCCACGAATTGAAGAATTTGGATTGGGTGCGGCTGTTGGATAGTAAATCAACATCAGATACGTGGGAGTTTTCAAGCGATAGTTGATTAGGATTCAGGAAAGTCAATTTCTGAGAGAAGGAAAGATAAGTATGGGAAGTTTATGGAGCCTTGGGATAATGAGGGATATTGTGAACCTCGTCAAAAAGGAAAAGGAGACTTTTTTACGGTCTAGAAGTGTGGGAACAATCAAAACCCTTGAGGAGTATAAAGAAAGTAGAAAGGTACTGAAGTAGGAAGGTACTGACGAGGGTGAGGAGGGGTCATATAGATTTTTATTCATATGTAAAAAGCAAGAGGGTGGCCAGGGAAAGGATTGGACCACTTAAGGAGAGTGGGGGGAAATCTATGTTTTGAGCCAGAGGAAATGGGCAAGGCACTAAATGAGTTCTTTGCATCAATGTTCACTAAAGAAAGGGACTTTGTGGAAGATGATTCTTGGGTAGGGTGTGTGAACAGTCTGGATCATGTTAACATAGAAAAGGAGGATGTATTGGGTCTTTTAAAAGATATTAAGATAGATAAGTCTCCTGGGCCAGATGGGATTTATCCCAGAATATTGAGGGAAGCAAGGGAGGAAATATTTGGGGCCTTGACTAACATCTTTGTATCCTCATTGGCTACAGGTGAGATCCCAGAGGACTGGAGAGTAGCTAATGTTTAAGAAAGGTAGCAGGGATAATCCTGGAAACTATAGCCGGTGAGCCTCATGTTGGTAGTAGGTAAATTATTGGAGAGAATCATCAGGGATAGGATTATACCCATTTAGAAACAAATGGACTCATAAGTGATGGACAGCATGATTTTGTGAAGGGGGGGGGGTCGTGCCTCACTAACATGATCGAGTTTTTTGAGGAGGTAACAAAGATGATTGATGAGTGGTGGGCGGTGGATGGTTGTTTACATGGACTTTAGTAAAGCCTTTGACAAGGTGCCTCATGGCAAACTGGTACAAAAGGTGAAGTCACACGGGATCAGAGGTGAGGTGGTAAGATGGATACAGAACTGGCTTGGTAACAGAAGGCAAAAGGTAGCAGTTGAAGGGTGATTTTCTGAATGGAAGGATGTGACTAGTGGTGTTCCACAGGGATCGGTGCTTGGACTTCTGTTGTTTGTGGTGTGCATAAACAATTTGGAGGAAAATGTAGTCAGTCTGAATAGTAAGTTCGCGGATGACACCAAGATTGGTGGAGTGGCAGATAGCGTTGAGGATTGTCAGAAGATACAGCAGGACCTAGATAGGTTGGAGACTTGGGCAGAGAAATATCAAATGGAGTTCAATCCGGAGAAACGTGAGGTAATGCATTTTGGTAGATCTAACATTGAGGGGAAATATTCCGTAAATGGTAAAACTCTTAGGAATATAGAAAGTCAGAGAGATCTGTGCTTGCAGGTCCACAGATCTTTGAAGGTGGCAACACAAGTGGACAAGGTAGTCAAGTAGGCATACGGGATGCTTGCCTTCATTGGACAGGGCATTGAGTATATAAACTGGTAAGTCATGCTACAGTTGTATAGAACCTTGGTAAGGTCGCACTTGGAATATTGCGCACAATTCTGGTCGCCACACTATCAGAAGGATGTGGTGGCTTTGGAGAGGGTGCAGAGGAGGTTTATCAGGATGTTGCCTGGTCTCAAAGGTGTTAGCTATGCGGAGAGGCTGAATAGACTCGCACTGTTTTCATGAGAAAGAGAGAGGTTGAGGGGTGACCTGATAGAGGTCTACAAGATTATGAAGGGCATGGATAAAGTGGATGGGCAGGCATGCTTTCCCAAGGTGGAGGGGTCAGTCACCAGGGGGCATAGGTTTAAGGTCCATGGGGCAAAGTTTAGAGGAGCTATGCGAGGCAGGTTTTTTTACACAGAGGGTGGTGAGTGCCTGGAACGCATTGCCAGGGGAGGTTGTGGAAGCAGATACATTAACGCGTTCAAAAGGCTTCTTGGCAAACACATGGATAGGATGGGTATAGTGGGATACGGCACAAGGAAGTGCTAAGGGTTTTTGGCAAAGGATGGTATCATGACCAGTACAGGCTTGGAGGGCCGAAGGGCCTGTTCCTGTGCTGTATTGTTCTTCGTTCTTTGTATTAAATTTAAAAGCAGGGATATAGCAATGGAACTGTATAAAACATTGGTTAGGCCACAGCTAGAGTTTGTGCGCAGTTCTGGTCACCATTACAGGAAGGACACAATTGCTCTGGAGAGGGGGTTCAGAGGGAATTTATAAGAATGTTGCCAGTGCTTGAAAATTGCAGCTATGAAGAAAATTTGGATAGGCTAGGATTGTTTTCCTTAGAACAGAGGAGGCTAAGGGGTGACCAAATTAGATGTATAAAATGATGAGGGGCCTTGAGAGGGTAGACAGGAAAGACCTCTGTTTGCCCAAGCTGATGGGTCAGTAAGCAGGGGCATAGATGTAAGGTAGAAAAAAGGACATGAGAGCAACCTTTTTCACCCAGAGGGTGGTGGGCATCTGGAATACACTGCCTAAATTGGTGGTCAACGCTGAAATGCTCAACACATTTAAAACATTATCTGGGTCTGCATCTGAAGTACTGTAACCTGCAGCATGGTTATGGATCAGGTGCTGGAAAATGAGATTAAAATGAACAGCCAGTTTCCTTTTTTTGTTTTGGCCAGCACAGACATGATGGGCTGAATGGCCTCTTTCTGTACCATAACCTTTACATGGTTCTCTGCTTCTAATGTGAAAATAGGTATTCCATTTTACAGACTTCTGACAGAGCTAACTGAATTAATAGATTAATCAGTGTTAATTGTAAGGGATATCTAATAATCATAAGGCTTGTTGATCATTTGAAGATAATTTTTGAGTGGTAAAGGGTAAGTTTACCCTGAGATATAATTGGTGTATTTATGTATTTGATTGCAATGCGTAAAATACATTATGCAATATGTGGCCTATTTTGCATAAAGGCAGTTCACCAGTTGTCAAAGCCCTCACAGTTTTACACAATTCTTCATCGTGGCACCTCAGAGCCTGTGACTTTGGATCATCAAATGTGCATTTCTTAGACAGTCCATGTGGTAGAAAGATTGTTCAGTCAGTGTCTGTATAACATTTATCAGAGTTCTCCTATTTAAAAAAAAAGTCAAATGTTGCAGATGGGGGCCTATTTTATTATGAAGCTGAAAATTATTTTCAGTAGATTATTTTATTTACTTCCCAACATACAATCAATGGATTTGGAAAGTGGGGAACTTTGCCAACAGTTAGATAAAGCAACTGCAGCGTTCATGTAAACTGCTTTCCTGCCAACATAACATGTCAAAATCTATCAGAACTTGTGCTCCTTCTCTGCTGTTGCAGTAACTGTCACACTTCATGCACACATTTTCTTTACATGCAAATATAAGGCCATCCTTTTGCACATTTCTTTTTCAAAAATGTTCAGGTCTCTGTAAAACTTCAATAGGCTCACATTCTGACTAACTGCTCTGATTTTAGTGACCTGACTCTGCTACCATACAGCTTAGGCTAATGTGTTTCATGACACCTTGACTTGTGAGATGGCCTGGCACCTTTAGAATCCAAAGAAAGTCATGCAATTCCCTCTCTGCAGAATCCTGAATTGAATTAAGAGATGGCTTTTTCTTTTGCACTGTTTTAATATTTTCATGTCTTGTTAGCAATCTTGCAGTATATTGATTCTGGCCAGAATTTTATGGGCCCTTTTGGACTGCTTCTCGGGACCTTTTCTGCCTTGGCTTGCGGGGATGGGTTCTCTGGTGTGGACTCTGAGCCCCAGCAGCTTTGCTGGGGGGGGGGGGGGCTCCTTTTTGGGCTCACTTTGGCCCATGAAGGGGTCTCCTGGTGGCAATGGCCATCCCAAACGCATTGGCTCCTCCTTCCCTCACTGGTCCCACACCACTTGAATAGCCCCAGGGGCCCAGATCCCATTTACCTTACGTTGAGGGCACATGTCCATCGAAGGATCCTCGTCCACGAAGTGCAGCCCAAGCATGGCCACAACTTAGCAGATGCACCGCTGAACTGCTGGCCCTCTGATTGGCTGGTAGCACTTGGGGGCGGGGTCATTAATAGGATGGCAGCTCAGGCAGTGGCCACTTAATTGGCTGCTGTCAGTAAAATGTCTCCCCAAGTCCTGCCAGCCCTCCTGCCTTTGGCTCTGGTGACAGAAACCTTGCCGCCAGCAAAAAATCCCATGCCACCTTCTCAATTCCACAACTTGTGTAATGCTTTGTTTTCAGACTTGGTATCGATACTCTGAAGAGTCGGGGGGGGGGGGGGGGGGGGGGGGAAGAGTGGGGGGGGGGGGGGGGGGGGGGGGAGGGGGGGAGGAGGGAAAGAAGCTTCCATAAGCAAGCACAACAGATCAGGTCGACCAATTTCAATATACTGAAGGAGACTGTGGCATGAACGATCGAGTAACAAATACAACAGTGGATACAGACGCAGGCATGTAGTTGTAAACATTTCGGTTACTATATTGCAGTAAAATCTGGAAAATGGACATTTCTTCTGAGAATCCACATCAGAATATGCTTCAGCCAACTGATCAAATATTTTTGATTGCAGGAGAATCTTAAGATGTTGATGGCACCGTTTCAAAAGGTACAAATGTCAACCCAGGAAGGGCATCAGATGACATATGAGTTGTGTGATCTGAATTGTATGATACATAACCAAACAATATTCATTAGTTGAATCACATTTAATATAACTTGTTTTTGGAAAGCAAATAGCAATTCAAAGGATCATTTTAACACTGGCTGCCTGGCAGAAACTGAGCAATGAACACAGCATTTAAAATTGCCCATGATATTTATCCAGCAGGCTGTCTTCCTGCATGATCCCAATCTTAAGCTGCTCTTTGGAGCAGACAAGCCAAATACATGCTAGTGTCAGCAGAGTCTTTCTTTAAATATACAGATTGAGCTTTGATAATGTCATTGGACCTCTCTGCTAATTTAACCAGGGGACTTATTAAGAAAACTGTTTATGGCCTCCTCACCATGACAACCTATCAAAAAGAGGAGCAGGGGCCAGGAGAGGCCCAAAAAGTTTCATGTTTATCCTTTTTTTCCCCTTTCCTTGTGGGGCCCAGAGGAGTACTCCTGTTGCTTTTCCTGTGCTGCGCTCCTTTCCCTCCTCTTCTGACTGCGATGTCCTCCTGAATATTCATTCAACAAATTAGCTGAGAGCTGGGAATTGTTCCTTTTGGTCACTGGTGGTGGATTCCTGTGTCCCCATGGTTTGCTGTCTGCCTCAGCCTTGGCTGCCAAGCTGTTGTTCCTAGTTAAAATCACAGCTTTAAAACAAGTGATGTTTAAAAAAAAATCACACTTCCAAGTAGGCTACAAACTGTACAAAATAGGAAACAGCTGTTTGTATCCAACTCCTGTCATCACCTGTTGGCTCCTGATCTGCAAGCATCTGTTTTCCATTCTAATACAGAAAATAGTAATCTCTCTATGTTTTCACCTGCAGGAAGCTATTTATTTTGTACTTACTACATGAGTATGGATTTCCTACATGTTAGCACTGTTAGAAGGCATTGCAATAAATACAGTAAAATCTGTTGTTTTGAGACAACATTTACATTTAGTGGTTTCCAGTGGCAATGGAAGATTATTGGATATTACCTGGAACACTTTATTCAGTTTTTCCCATGTGTGGTCATCCAGCTAGCAAAGAAAAATATTCCAAACCCTATCTTCACTCACCTTTAAATGTATCCTTGAAAACCTTCCTTTTATATACCTTTCTAGCTCAATTATACAGAACCATCTCAGGCAGGAAATAAATGCAGTCTCAAGACAAATTTGCTTGGTGAAATATTGCTCAATTCTTTCCTCATCACATGCCATTGAATGCAAGAACAATTTCAAGTATAAATACCATCTAATGGACAATCATGAACAAGCCTTGGCCGTCCACCATGTTTTTCAATAAATAAACATTGATATTTGTGACTCGAGCAAAGGATTAAGGTCTGGAAATTCAGAGTTTGCACATGGAAGAATTAGGTTGCATTATATAGTTATAGATTCATGGGCCTGGATTTTTGCAATGATAGAGAGCTTCCACAATTTTGTTGAGTCTTTTGGAGAGGTGGGACACCATTTTGGAGAGGTAGGGTACCCCTGTGGATAGAGTTCCACTCACATTTTGGGAGAGGCCATGTGTCCCTTGGGAGACATAAAGTATGGTATTATTAAAAGTCGGCATGAATGTGCATAAAATGTGCACAAACGCATTAATTGTTAAGCTCATTGGAAGTGTTAGAAGTTTCAAAGTGAGCTGTCAAAGGCAACCGTCAAACTATCAAGGCATTTAAAACTCCTACTCTTTAAATAATTAGAACATAGAATAGAACATAGAATACCTACAGTGCAGAAGCAGGCCCTTCAGCCCATCGAATCTGCACTGATCGTATGGAAGACCACCCTACCGAGGCCCACTCCCCCGCCCTAGACCTGTAGCTCCATCCAACTTGCACATTTTTGGACACTCAGGGACAATTTTAGCATGGCCAGTCCACCTAATCGGCACATCTTTGGACTGTGGGAGGAAACCGGAAACCTGGAGAAAATCCACACAGACATGGAGAAAAAGTGCAAACTCCACACAGAAAATCACGCAAGGTCCCCTGACGCAGTGAAGCAGCAGTGCTAATCACTATGCCACCATGCCACTCACAATTGAAAAAGAAGTTTGGGTTATTGAAATAAAATCATTGCTGATATTCTGCTCTGTTTGTCAACAGGACTGAGGGTTGCCATTATTGGAGTGCTGAGTGGCTGAATTCATAATCTTCCATTGTCATAGTAGGGTGTCTTCCACTTCACAATTTGATCGATAGCTCCATGTGGTTACAGTCTCTTTGAAGCAGGACTCTAAATTTGAATATTTGTTTTTATAAAGGGCTACACGTGCAAATGAAATATTTATTATTATAGGATGTAGTTGAAGGAATGCAAACATAGTGACTAAATTTTTATAAATCAGAGTTTAAAAAATAATAAAGTCTGCTATAGACATGTGAAACTTTATTTTATTTAATCTCAGCATAGGTCCTGACCATGGTGGATACTGGGTGAATTGGCATGGTACGTGTAAGGACAAAGATTGATGGGTGGGGAGTATGGATTGGATGAGTTCACATAATGGCTATAAAGGACCATAGAGTAGGTGGAGGGGCATAAGTGGTGTTAGGTTCCCGGGCGAGAAACCCTTCAATTTGCAATTTTTAAAACTGTGAGGAAAGGATACATCGTTCGAGGAGTGATACTACTCACCAATTGGTATCCTTTATGTTAAAACAAACTTTAATTTAAACACAGAATCAATCACATTAGCAATAAAGCAACCAGTTTACAGTTCAAACAGTTCATAAAGAAAAAGAAAAAAACTTTAACCTATACCCTACCCCTGCAGCTATATATATATATAATATTCCAATTAAGCAAACCAATATAGTCCAAAACCACGTATAATTTAAAGTTAACAATCATGTTTACTTGCTTTTCTCCAGCAAAGATCTTGGAGAGAAGCTTCCAGGAACCAGTTGAAGCCCTGTTTGTCAGACTAAGATCCTGTGGCAAATTGCAAAACTACAGAAAGACCTGGCTCCACCGTTAGATCATGAAGAATTATTTCATCTCCTCCCACTAAGATGTCCCATGACCTATTTGTCCAGGACTAAGCACCATCCCTCATGAATTATTTACATCCCAGGAATACTCCAAAACCAAAACAATGTTCCATTAGCCATGTATTTGTAAACAAGTAAATGGTTAAAATTAATGATTACCTCACTTTTATGACCCCTTAATCACAGTTTAAGCAAACAAGCTGCCTGTATGTCTATTAATCCAGGGTTTTTAATATTACTGCAACAAATATAAAATATATATACCAATGTTGTACATTCATCACAGTTGGCGTGGGGGGCATAAAGAGACATGGGGGTGGCTGGAGAGGCATGAGTTGACATGTTAGTAAAATTGGGGCATGGGGAGTGTGCTGGTGAGGAGAGGACTGTTTTTTTTATTTAATGCTTTTAAAAAAATCTTGGACATAGAGCTGGAGCACAGAAGCAGGCCTTCCGCCTAGCCCATCTCCTTGCCAATCATTCTGTGAATGGTTGGCCTGATTCTCAGTGAATCCCGTCACCTTGGATCAAAAATCCCAACTTCTGGTACATTTTCCTGGGTCAGGTTTGCAGAGCAGGGAATTGTCCCGAAATTGAGCTCTGAAAATCCAGGCTGTGGAGTCGTTGTCCGCACAGAAGGAGGCCATTTGGCCAACTGAGTCCATAACTGCTCTCCTCGAAGAAATCTGGTCAATCCCCACCACAATCTGTCGGGTCACTTCCTTTAGGTGCCCATCCTTTTGAAATTATTGATTCTTTCCACTTCCAACGCCCTTGTGGGCCGAAAGGTCAGGTCATTACTACTGTCATGGGAGTGTCTCTTTAAGAAATGTTTTGTCTTATCACATGACTTCAGTGATGTCATTGTGTGGGTGGAGCTGGGCTTTGATTTGGGACTGCTGTGTGGCTCTGAGTTTTTTGCTTTCTTTTTCACTTTTGGCTGCTGTATTCAGACAGACAAGTAATTTGGAGTCTCTCTCTGCATTTAAAAGCTGTCTCCAGATTACTTGATAACTTAAAGGCGATAAATGGTTTCTGGAAGGAATTCAACCCTACTGTTTTGGTAAAAGGGTTTTCTAGTTTATGGGATGTTGTTATCAAATTGAAACAGTTAAGGGAAATGTATTAAGGGTTCTACATGGAGTACTGTAGCTGTGTGGGGTATTTATGTTGGTAGTTGATAAAAAGGCTTACTGTGTGTGTTTAGAGAAATGTTAACTAAATTCATAGAATAAACTTTATTTTTGATTAAAAGTGCTTAAGGCCTCTGTTGAATAACATCTGAAAGGTAGGCACTTGTGCTCTTCATAACCAGAATCAATAAACAGCTGTAGGTCAGGTGAACTCCATAATATACTTTGGAGTTTTCTAAACCCTGGCCCATAACACCACACACTGTATAAAATGTTCTTCCTTTCATTCCCCCTGCATCTCATACCCAAAACTTTAAATCCGAGTGTCCGAGTCCTTGAACTATCAATCAATGGGAACAGTGTTTTCTTGTCCACGTTTTTTATCCAAGCCAGTTCTAATCCTGGACAGCTCTATCAAACCCCCCTTCAGTCTCTTTGTTCTAAGGTGAACAAGGTTCAACATAACTTTGTATTGGAAATCCCCTCCATCCCTGGAACCACTCTGGTAAATCTCCTCTGTGCCATCTCGAGGCTCCTCACATCTGTGGAAAATTCTACAATCATGTGCTCTATGTCTTTTGAAGAATGAATAAATGAATCTTAAAACAAATTATACAGATTTTCCAATGTTTATCAAATGAACCAGACTATGGGTGTGCCCCTAGAATGGTAGCCAGTGAGGATCATATATCAAGGTCCATCATTACTTCACATTCCTGATTCCCTGCATTGTCATTGAAAGGCTCCTAACATGTGTCAGCTGTGCCTCTCTCCTCAGTTGGGAATGAGCAGTTCACTCAGCTTCCCCTTTAATCGCCCCCCCCCCCCCCCACCCCCCCGTCAGCCCTGTACATCTAGCTGCCCTCCAATCTCCACGCAGAGCCCTTAGTAGAAATACTTCCTGTCATTTAAATTTTGTACAGTGCCATTGCTGCAGCTTGGAAAATGGTGATACAGATCTCTGATTTTCAGACCACCTTGGACCCTCCTGGGTGAATGTGAAAATTCCAGCATGAGGGGTTGATTCCGGCGTCCAGGCATTATAAAGAGATTCAAATGTACTGAAATTATGTTGTTCACGTGTTGTGGTGAGAAACATGTCCTGAAATTGACGTCTGGAGCACAACAAAGTACAAACAATTTTTGACCTTCTCTCGATATTTTCCACTCCTGCCCCTCATGACACCTGCCGTGAATGGGAGCAGAAAATCCTGGATTTATGCAGGAGAAAATTGCACTCAGTTGATGGCAACGATGAGCAACAGGAGAGGAAAGGGGAGACATTAATTCAATAACCAAGCAAGAGGAGAAAATCTCATAAGAAAGAGGATTAGGAATAGGTAATTCAGCCCCTTGAGCCTTCTCCACCATTCAATACGATTGTGGTTAACCTGAAATTAACTCCACTTTCCTGTCTGCATCCCAAAACCCCCCAATAACCCTTGATTGCCTTGAAGAACAAAGTGCTGTTTAATTCAGTCTGGAAGATATTCTAAGAACCAGCCTTATGCGTGTCAGAGAATTCCAAAGACTAATAATCTTCTGAGAAATTAAATTCGTGCTAATCTTTGTCCTAAATAGGAGACTCTCTATTTTTACATTTTTGGCCTCAGTTCTAGGTTCCCCCACGAAGGGAAACATCCTCTCAGCATCTACCTTGCCAAACCCCCTCAGAACTTTATATGTTTTAACAAGATCATCACTTATTCTTCTCAACTCCAGTTAGCCATAAGCGGACCTTGCTCAATCTTTTCTCATAAGACAGACTCTTCAGAACAGGAAACTGCTCCATGAACCTTCTCTGACCTGCTTCCAAAGCTATTATATCACTCCTGAAGCAGGGCGACCAAAGCTGTACACAGCACTCTCGTTATGGTCTCACCAATGTGCTACGCAGTTGTAGCAAGACTTCCCAATCTTTATACTTCATCCACTTGCAGTAGAGGCTAACATTCCATTACTTGCTGTCCCTATATGTTGACTTTTTGTGATTCATGTAGAAGGACACCCAGTTCCCTCTGTACTGCAGCATTCCTCAGTTTCTTTCTATTTAATTGTCATTCTCAGCGGGATTCTCCATTGGATGATGCCAAAATTGCGAAACATGATTGGGAGGAAAATAGGTTCCGATGCCAAAATTATAGAGCGGTCGCCAATTTGATGTCACCTCGACAGCGGCGTCAATATATTCTGGAACGCACTTACAGTAAACACAGTTTTCATATCATTGGCGGGCCTGACCCGGTATTCTCTGGGGCCTCCACGATTCTCCACTTCCGATGAGCCGGATTCCCGACGGTGCGAAACTGGCATCGTGGCTGATGAGGGAGAGAGAGAGAAGATAAGACACAGAGAGGCACGACCGTAGGCTACCAGGCTGGACACTGGCCGGGCTGGCTGGCGTGGCGGGGCTCCTGCCAGGGCCGGGGGAACAGGCTGAGTGGCCGGGATGACCCCCCGCCATGGTACTGGGGTGGTGTCCAGTCACGAACTGCCATTTCCATGGCCTGCAATGCAGCCATCTTTCTGCACATCCCATTGACCACCCACCTTGGTCTTGGTTCCGCAGAGGCCATTGACAGGATGTCCCGGGTCCAAGGGTGATCGACCGAATGCATGTCCCCGTATGAGCACCTGCAGATGACAGGCCGCTTTACACAAACCGAAAAGGGTTCCACTCGATGAACGTGCAGCTGATAAGTGGCCATCAGATGCGCATCATGCACGTCTACACCCAATACCCGGGCAGTGTGCACGATGTCATCATCCTGGCACACTTGACGATTCCTGACATGTTCAGGATGCCCCCCTGGCTGGGGGGGGGGGGGTTGGCTCCTGAATGACAGGGCTTATCCCCTGCGGCCATGGTTAATGATGCCTATCTGGAGGCTGCAGACTGGCGCTCAGACCCGCTACGACGCCCATGCAGCAACCAGGAGCGAGCGGTGTAACGGCCTTCTGAAGATGCGGTACAGGAGCCTGGACTGCTCTGGAATAGCCCTCCAGTATGATGCTGAGTGGGCCGCCCGCATTGTGGCGGCCTGCTGCGTTCTCCACAACATTCTGCAGCAGAGATGGGCAGGACATGGGACCAGACAGGCAAGGGAGGCCACTCAACGTATGCACCAGTGCCAATGCACATGGGACGCTCTAATCACTTCCAAGTTCACCAAACCAGGGGGGTTTGTGGGGACTGGCTAGAGGCATGGACATCCCACTCCCACACACCTTCTCCCCCCCAGTCACCTCCTCGTCTGCAACCCTCTCATCATTGATACATACGTGCCGTACTAAAGGGTGTGGACCCTGCGTTGGCAACAACACCAGGTCTGGTCCATGGGATGAAGGACGATGACAAACTGCTCTGCAATGACCTCAGCTGCTCCGCATCATTTGACACTGTCTGACTCCTGCCCACGGTAGCACTTTCCACCTTCCACCTGAGTGATCCGTGCATGTGAGCTGTCCATTCCAATCCACGGTGCCATCAAATCACTGGGGTGATGGTGGTGGTGATGGGAGTCACCGGCACGGGCCCCATCACCTCCTCCTTCGGGGTATTCAACATCTCCGGGCTACTCCACAGGACAGGGGTGTGCGCAGTACTATCCCCTGAGGCTCCCTTGCCACCTGGCACTGCCAGACCTGGAGGCCCGCTCTGTGTGCTGGCGGCCATGGAGCACAGGGAGTAGACCATCCGGGTCTAGGACTGTGATACATCAGCCAGTGACTACGCCATCTCCCTCTGGAACTGGGCCACCTCATTCTGTGTTTGCGCCACGTCAGCAAGCACGTGGGCAATGCCGGCAACATTCCCAGCCATGGCCTACTGTGACTGGGCGATGGTCAGAAGTAGCGCTGCGATTTCCAGGTGGCTCTGGCACATGGCTGCCTCTGAGGCGGCAACCCTGTCCTTGGCCTTGGCCAGCGCCTGCACAGAATGTCCCAGGTCTTGGTCATGCTGATCCTTAGCCAAATCCGTCGCCCCCAATCAGACGCTACCCATGCAGTATTGGCCAGGTGGCATGCATGATCGGCACCACTTCCTGCTCCTGCACACAGTTGGACTCCTCCAACTGCGCCTACAGGTACTGGATGCTCGCCCTCATGTAGTCCCTAGCTCTGTGACTGCATCTCCACAATCGATGGCACTGTCCGTTCCTGAAGCTGAAAGCCATGTAGATGGCAGCCAGTCCCTGGGATTAGCCCGCCCTCCACCCATCCGCCCCCTCCGGTGCTCCTACCTCCACTTGATGTACCGGACCAGCCGTCTGGTGAGAACCAGATAGTGTCCCAGGAGCCTCTCCACTAAAGTGCCCAGTCGAGGTGAGTGTCTCTGGGATGGTGGAGCGTGTTGGAGACAGCTGTGACTGGAAGTCAGTGTCAACATCGGACTTGAGCTCCAGGGTGTCAAGCACTGGCTGGATGCGGCGGATGCCAGATGCGCCCGCCTCATCTGCAACAGGTCCTGCAAGACACAAGACAAGATGCATGATTACACCTCGGGTCGGGGGGGAAATGCGAGTGCTGGGGGTGAGGATGGTTTGGGGGTGTGGGTGGGTTGAGGGTTAGGGTGGAGTGGGGATGAAGGTGGGGGTGAGGGTCAGGGTAGTGGTTGAGTGAGGTTGTGGTGTTGGGGGGGGGGTTGACACATGTGTCACTGGGAACCGCGAATCAGCAGGGGCTTACTACCTCACCGCGGTCGAACTCAGTGACCTCCTATTCCTCCGGGCCACTGACCATGTCCAGGGCCCTCTGCTCTGCCATGGTTAGGGGCCACAGGTCTGGTGGTCCCCCTCCTGTCTTAGCCCGCTCCTGGCGGTTATGGGTGGCCTTCTCCTTGGCGGGGGGGGGGGGGGGGGGGGGGGGGGGAACAGAAAACAACAGTGTTAGACAGTCCGACGCATTCAGCCCAGCGGGTGGGTAGCTGGTTAACTGGTGGCTTCAGTGGCCAGGACACCCAGCGATGGCTGCCAGTATGGGTACCAGCATGTGGTGCAGGGTGAGGGTTCTGCCACCCTCTGGGTTGGAGGGGGTTTGGGTTATGGGTGTGTGGGACAGGGGTTGGTGCTGGGGGCACAGGACTGTCTAATCACTCTGGTCGCCCTGAGGAGGTTGTGCAGTTTTTTCTGGCACTATTGACCGATCTGGACAGTATTGTCCACTGCGCTGACCGCCTCTGCCACCTGCGTCCTGTTATGGTGAATGGCAGCGGCTGGCAGCCTGCTTCCATGGCTGGGGTACAGGGTTATCCACCTCTCCTTCACTACGTCCAGGAGGGTCTCCAGCTCGGCATCCTTGAAACATGGGGCAGTGCATCTTGTTGGCTGGGATGGTGTGTGTGGGAATGAAGTGTGTAAATGCGGTTGCAGCTTGTCAGCCTCATGAGTGTCAATTGTGAATCCAGCGAATCCCGCACCATTTCTCACTAGAATCGATTGTGTTCCACATGGCGCCAGTGCTAGCCCCTGAACAGTATCAGAATCAGTCCAAGAGCGGCGCCGATTTAGCTGTCGTGTAAGTCCACGAATTCTGTGCTGGCATCAACACTTATCTCAGAAACAGAGAATCCTGCCCTCTACCTTTCTATTTAGATCAGTAATGGTCTTTAATTAGTCCTTTGAAATGACACGTTAGGTGGATGTAAATCAGCAAGCCAAGGTTATGGAGATTCTAAGCCCAGGGCAATAGTTTGTTTCTGGACCATCCCAGGATTCAGTGGCCCTCAGAATGAAGTCACCTCAATCCTAAGATCCTGGTGGTTATCTTGCGTGGATGCCTACATCCCAGACCCCAGGCGGCAAGTTGCAATTAGAAGTGTTAGGCTAGTCGTGGGGGTTGAAAATGAGTAAAGTCGAAAGTTCATGCTTGTTTCACCGATGACTCTACTGCATCTGATTCATGTCTAAATTCCTGCCTCAAGAATTAACTCGAGCTCGGTCTTCTTCGGAATATTTAATTTCCAAACCTTTCCAAAGAGTGAAACTGTGATGAGAATATCAGCCTGCTAAAATGTACAGTATATTGGGAGCATTCTGGAGGAAACCCTTGGATCTATCCAGCAACCTGAATCTCCTTTCTGGCTAACTCTAATACAAATACCGACATTGTGGTACTTGTCCACTTCACTCGTGATCCTTCTTAATGCTGTTAACAGCCATCGAAATGTTCAATACCCAAGAAATCAGCCAATATCTTCCAATGATTCTGAAAGAGAGCAAAAACACTGAAATGCTGAAGGATTAATAAATCATGGCGGTTCCCTGACGTACTGAGCAATGACCTACAGAAACCTATCTATACATGTGGAAATCAATAACAGCGAGACTTCAGTGAGGAGAGTAGGATATAAAAGTGAGACTTCAACGAGGAGAGGGGGTTTTAAAGAGCATGATTTCAGCTAGGAAAGTGGGAGTAAAGAGCAAGACTTCAGTGAGGAAAGTAGGGTATAAGGAGCGAGACTTCAGTGACAGCACAGCGTTGAGGGAGCGAGCCCCTTTAAGGGGACGTGTTCCCAGAGGGTCAAATGATCCAATTGGCCAATTGGGCTGGAGCACGCGAACCCTGGGAGTTGAGCGAGGGTTTCTCCGTTAATTGGGGATTTGGAGTCCTGGAACATGGTAGCTTTTTACCTCACTCTCTGTATATAGTTACTACTTTAAAGAACAGTTATTCGTTAACAAATTGGTGGTTGCCCATCTGTCAGGATATCCTGTCCTTCGAAACAAACTTGTTCAGTGGTCTGTGAGTGTCGAAATGCGCCTTTTTGGAAAACTAGAACCATTTGACACTAGCACGGAATGCCCCTGATTTTTATACGGCCAATGAAATCAGGGGAGGGGGAAGGAAAGCAGCAGGTAATCCTATTAATGACCTGCTGGGCTTCCACGTACAACCTGATTAGGAGCCTGACTTTCTCAGATGTCCCGACTCCAAAACTTTCGAGGAACTTGTGGCATTAGACAAGGGAGATTATCACACAAAGCCCTCAATAATAATGCAACAATACAAATTCACTTCAATCACAAAAGCCCCAGGGGAGACAATTGCGGCATTTGTGGCGCACCGAAAACAAATGGCTGAACAATGAGAGTTCGGGTTTGCACACAATGACATGTTGAGAAACAGGCTGGCCTGTGGTGTTCACAACACGGCCATACAGAAAAAATTGTTATGAGATGCAGAGATTACCTTAAAGAAGCCATTAGAGCAATGGTTCCCAACCACTGTGCCATGGTACACTAGTGTGCTGCGGTAAGGGTACAAGTGTCCCGTAGCTGCCAGCACTTCTGCTCACGCGTCCTTGCATCAAGCCACCCAACAAGCCCCAACTGTTTCTCTCAGCAACCATCCAGCTCCCACTATAGCTGCCACTCGAGCGCTGCCTTCAAAATCCACTCTCACCCCAACAGTGAGCACCCCCCTCCACCACCCGGCCTCAGTTAGCATAGCAACAAACCCTCCAGACCATTGTGATCCCAAAATCTATTACCCGCTGTTCTGGGAGTGGACAACTTGCTTTTGTTCTAATTGGGAATGGAATTGCACGTGATTTTTAAAATAACTCTACATAAGGGTGTATCAGGGCTGCAGTTTGTTAAAGGATTCTTTTGTTCCACGAATCAGAAGGGAAGGTTTTCAGGGGTGATTGTAGGAGGTTGTGGTGTCAGAGGAGAAGCTACACAACTGCGCTCTTTAAAGCAATTATAAAAGAATCTACCAACTCCCCTTTCAGCTGCAGCTTTTGTTTGAACATGTAGCGCTCATAGGTATCGAATTTCTGTAGCACTATGTTATACTTTGTTTTATCCTCATCTTCAGCAACTTCAAAGGAGTTATACAACTCTAATGCTTGCGTTCCAGCCAAATTAAGAAGAAGCGTTATTTTTCTCTGATTGGAAGCATTTTCTAGGCAGAAGCAGATAGGAAAACTTCAAATTGCTGTTTGAAGAATGCCCAGTTTTCAGATTGTTTACCGTTTGTTCTGAAAAAAAAAATCAGATTTCTCCAGACTCTCCATAATATGATCCTTCGTCTGTGTAGATTTTTTGATCGGTGTGGTGGCGTGATCGTTTTCTTCAACCTTCTTAAACCTAACCTGTGTAATTTAATTGCTTATTATTTATAGAAATAGACTCCTGGTACCATGTGGCGTTCTTTGTGGTTCTAATCCTAGAATGGTTGGCATAGTGTTCACAAAGACCACAACTAGCTTTTATGTTGAACAAAGCTAAATACTTATTTACAGTACTTAATTGGATTTGACACTTACTTCAAAATAGCAAACATACAATCGACACTCATCTACTACAAATCTCTACACTAATACATTAACCATGATCTGCTCTCACTCACACTACTTTCCTATAGTCTGCCTTTCCCCTCAACCTCTCACCCACAAGGCTTAGCATTGATGCCTTATATAGTTCTACATCTAGCTCCCTCTAGTGATTGATTTGGACACAACACTAACCCTTACAGTTCTGTACATTTATCATAATGTCACAGTGGTGATGAGATTTGAGTGAATGCATATGGCTCTCCCTTTGATCCAAGAAGCAAAATGGTTCAACATCTCTCCCTCTCTCTCACACGCTGTCTGCTTGCAACTAATCTTTAGCCATGGCATCCCTCCGCTTACAAACCTGCTGCTGCCCCACTAGGGATGCAGCTACCGATTTTGCGCTGGGCTTCCAGCCTGTCTTCTGCTTCACCAGTGCCAGTCTGAGTCTGATTGTCACCCTTTGCCATACTTTGCCAAAAAGTAGATTTAGCTATCATAGATTCAGCTAGAACCTGCTGCAGAAACATTCAGCCTCCTCTAGGTAGGATCCTGCTGATTATCAGTACCTGTGACATTCTAGGCTATATAGGTAGGTGACAAAGCACTTTTGACTTGTTTTCTAAGTTGAATAAAATATTACATTTGTGTTATTGACGAATGCCCACAGTGATTCAGATTTCCAAGAATGCAATCCTGTTTTATTCATGATGTTCAAACAGAGTTATGCAAGATGTCTTAGCAGTTAGGAATGGGTGGTGCAAGGAACAAAATACTGTAGTTGCTCGAAGTCTGAAACAAAGAAAACAGAAAATGCAGCCAACTTTCAGCAGGTCAGGCAGCATCTGTGGAGGTTACAGACAAGATGGGATTGATTTTAACTTGGAAGCAGGTTGACTGGGTGTAGGATGAGCAGAATACAAATCCAGCACATAGCGTTAAGAATAACTCCAAAATGGATCTGAAGTGCCCCACTGGCTGGAGGTTTGGTTTCGCCCCAAGGCTGGAGATTCGGCTTAGATCGGGACGAGAGCAGAGGCCCGGGTGGAGGTTTGACTCAGCGTTGTTGGCGGATGAGGTATTTTGTGATAGGGTGCGGCCCACGATTAAGGAGTATATGGAATTGAATCAGAATGGGGAAGTGACGGCGGTCAATTTTTGGGAAGCACTGAAGGCAGTGGTCCGGAGGAAAATAATTTTGTTTATGGCTCGTGCGGACAGGGAAAGGAGGGAGGAACATGACCGTCTAGTGAGCGAGATAGTGGAGGTGGACAGGGAATATTCGAGGGTGCCCACCGTGGAGGGATTGGCGAGGAGGTAAAAGCTGCAGGGGCAATTCGATAGGTTGACAATAGGGAGGGCGGTAGGGCAACTGCGTAGGTTGACAATAGGGAGGGCGGTAGGGCAACTGCATAGGGCAAGAGGAGTGCAATATGAGTATGGGAAGAAGGTGAGCCGCATGCTGATGCACTAGCTGTGGAGGCAGGCAGGGCCCGTGGAAATATTGAAGATATGGACTGTGGCTGGGGATGTGGTGTCGGAGCCAGGGAAGATAAACAAGGTGTTTAGGGAGTACTACCAGGGACTCGCTGTGTGAGAATCATGGGTTTGAGCCGGGGGGGATGGATAGCGTATACAGGAGGTGGAGGGAAATGGGGCTGGTCAAGATGAGGGATTGTATTTGGAGGAAGGGTTCGCCAGTCTGGAGACTCTAAGGGAAAGAGTAAAGCTGCCAAGGGGGAATGAGTTCAGCTATCTCCAGGTTAGGGACCTTGCGCAGAAGGTTTGGAGAGGGTTCTCTAGATTGCCGGGATACACCCTGCTGGAGTGACTGCTGTTTCTGGATGTGGAAGGGGAGGGAAGAATTAGGGATATATACAAGTGGCTGGGGGAGCAGGGAGGTGAGCTGGTGGTGAAGATCAAGGAGAAATGGGAAGCGAAGTTGGGAATGAAGATCAATTGGGGAGTATGGAGTGAGGCACTGCGTAGGGTAAACGGTACCTCCTCTTGTGCAAGGATGAGCCTGATACAGTTTAAGGTGGTGCACAGGGGGCATATGACCCGGGCGAGAATGGGTGGGTTCTTTCAGGAGGTTGCAGATGAGTGTGAGAGGTGTGGGTGGGGGCCAGCGAATCATGCGCACATGTTTTGGGGTTGCGAAAAATTGGGAAGATTTTGGGCGAGAGTGTTTGCGGTCTTAGCCAGGGTAGTTGAGGAGGAGGTGGACCCGGACCCTTTGTTGGTGATATTTGGGGTTTCACAGAAGCCAGAGCTCATGGAGGGGAGGAAGGCCGATGTCATGGCTTTCACCTCTCTGATTGTACGGTGCCACATTTTGCTGGAGTGGCGGTCGGCATCGCCACAGGGGGTAACAGCTTGGTTGGGTGATCTGTACAACTTCCTGTGGTTAGAGAAGAGTTTAGGGTTAGTTAAGGGGCTCAGCAGGGGTGTTTGAGAAAAGGTGGGGGATGTTTATGACTGTCTTTGAGGGGCTGTTTGTCACGGGGGTGGAGGGCAGTGGAAAAATCTGTTCAGACTGTATAGTTGATTGTTGGGAGGTATGTTTCCCGGGGTATTTATTTGCTGTAGCCTGTTTTGGTACATGTTTGTAATAAAATACATTTAAAAAAAAATGGATTTGAAATATACAGTTTAAACAACATAAAATTGGGCAAGGTGCCACCAATTATGATTGTGTAGAGGGTAAATGGTCAGCTACTTAGATTGGAGGTGGATACGAGGCCTCCGCTACAGTTGTAGGTGAACAAACGTATCATGATTTGCAAGGTGTGGGGCCAGACCCTGAAGTTAAGAGGCACGACAGGCAGGCTAGTCGCCTGCACTCAGGAAGTGTTAAGAATCGTAGGAACAACCACAATGCCTGGAAGCTACTGGAAACAGTCAGCTCAACTGCCCCCAATAGTAGTGGACGCTCAGAGGCCATGTCCGATTGGCTTCACCAAATTAGATTAAATTGGCTAAAAATCTTCCAAATTAACGAAGGAGGTCTTCATGATATCTTTAAAAAATCAGGAGCTTTTGCAAGACAAGTTAGGTAAGATACAGGTCCTAAAAAAAAAGATTTATGTGGATCTTGAGGCCATGCTCAAGTTTGTCAGAGCCTGACCTGTCACCGATGCTTTACACAAGATGGTTGAGTCTGAACTCGAGCAACTAGAAAAATTAGGTATCATCAAACCTGTACAGCTTTCTGAGTGGGCAGCTCCAATCGTGCCAGTAGTGAAGCCAGATGGAATCATGAGAATTTGCACGAACTGCAAAGTAACTGTGCATCATGCAGCCAAATTGGACCAATGCCCAATACCAAGAATTGAAGATTTACACGCTAAATTAGCAGGAGGCTTAACGTACACTACACTTGATATGAGTCATGAGTACTAACAATTAGAGGTTGATGAAACATCCAGGGAAATTGTTACTATAAACATCAACAAAGGCTTATACCAGTATTACTTGCTACCCTTTGGAGTCTCATCTACGTGTTTGATTTTCCAGCATACGATGGAATGTTTACCACAGGACCTACACACGGGGAAAAATGTACTTTCCAAGCTCTTGAAGTGATGTACTTAGGATTCAGGGTCGACGCCAAAGACTTGCACTCTTTGTAGGAGAAGATCAAAGTGATTAAGGATGCATCGACTCCCAAAAATACATCAGGATTTAAATCCTTTTTCGGAATGATAAACTATTATGGCAGATTTATTCCTAATCTTTCCATAATGTTGGCACCCTTACACACACTACTGAATAAGCACCAGAGATGGTCTTAGAAGAAGAATCAGAAAGAAACCTTTAAACGGTTAAACTAGCTTTACAGTTATCCAGTCTCTTGGTCCATTCCTGTTAAAATGTGGTTAATTCTGTGTTTGAATTAAAGTTTGATGCAATATAAAAGATACCTATTGGGCAGAGGTTCCACGTTCCTCATCTTTGATTATCTGGTGCAAAAAGGAACAGGCACCTCCTGTGATGCTTCCCCTTATGGAATCCGAGCAATTTTGGCCCATAAGTTGGAAGATGGTGCAGAAAGGACTATCGCCTATGCCTCGTGGACAGGTCTGCTGCTGAGTAAGCTTACTCTCAGACCAAAATGGAGGGACTAGCCATAATACTTAAAGTAAAAAGTTCCATCAGTACGTCTATGGATGTGATTTCATAGTCGTTACCGACCACAAACCCCGGTTGGGGTTAGTTAGGGAAGACAAGGCCATTCCCCTTGTAGTTTCAGCTAGGGTTCAATGATGGGATCTATTGTTGGCAGCCTATGAGTATATGGGCTGAATCCTCCGACCCCCTGCAGGGTCGGGGAATTGCCCGGGGCCGGCGTAAATCCCGCCCCCGCCGTGGCCGGAATTCTCCACCACCCGGGAATGGGCGGGAGCGGGAATCACGCCCCGCCGATCGGCATGCCCCCCGCACCGATCGGCGTACCCCCTGCGGCGATTCTCCGGCCCGCGATGGGCTGAAGTCCCACCACTGATAGGCCAATTCCGGCGATGTGGTTTAAACCACCTCGGTGCTGGCGGGATTGGCGGCGCGAAAGGGCCCCTGGGGTCCTGGGGGGGGGGGGCGCGGGGTGATCGGACCCCGGGGGGGTGCCCCCACGGTGGCCTGGCCCGTGATCGAGGCCCACCGATCGGCGGGCGGGCCAGCGCCGTGGGGGCACTCTTTTTCTTCCGCCCCGCCATGGCCTCCACCATGGCGGAGGCGGAAGAGACCCCCTCCACCGCGCATGCGCCGGTGGTGACGTCAGCGGCCGCTGATGCTCCGGCGCATGCGCGGACTGGCAAAGGCCTTTCGGCCAGCCCCGACGCCGGGCCGCGTAGCACCAAAGGCCGTTGGTGCCAGTTTTGGCGTCATCGGCGGAGCGGGAGCCACTCCAGCGCGGGCCTGGCCCCTAAAGGTGCGGAGAACTCCGCACCTTTGGGGAGGCCCGACACCGAAGTGGTTGGCGCCACTCCGCTACGCCGGGACCCCCCCCCCACCCCGCCGGGTAGGGGAGAATTTCGCCCCATGTTTCAACGTAGGCCGGGCACCCACATTTCAAAAGTGGACTCTTTGAGCTGTCTTTCCCTACCTGCCAATATACCGCCTCCACCAGTACCACCGGAAATAATTCTTGCTTTACATTTTCTCGGTACATTGCCAGTGTCGGCGCAGCAGACCAAGCCTCAGACCCAAAAGGACCCCTCATTATCTTGGTCCTTCATGGCTGGAGTTATGACAAAGGTGTGAGCACTTACAACCCTTTCAGGTAAAAAAGAAGAGTTAAGGTGTGAAGATGGCGTATTATTATGGGGAGCAAGGATGGTCATTCCCACTCCTGCTGGAAAGCTACAATTCAAGGACTAAATTGTGCCCATCCTGGGTTGACTAAGGTGGCGATGCTCGCACGTAGTTACGTTTGTTGGCCCGGGATGGATCTCGACATGCAGAATCTTGTAAAACAATGTGAACAATGTGAAATAAAGCAAGACTTGCTGTCCGTGGCCCTAAAGCACTCTTGGGGAGTAGCCAGTCAACCGTATGTGCAACTACATATTTATTTTGCAGCTCGTTCATGGGGTTTATGTTCTTGCTTATCATTGATGCTCACTCCAGGTGGTTGGAAATTCACAAGTCCATGAACTCATCATCAATGGTAGAAGAATTGCGACAGACATTTACCACCCACGGTTTGACCAAGGTTCTAGTCTCATGTGATGTATGTGGAAATTGATATATGTTATATTTCATATTTGTGGCAGTAATGGTATTAAAACCGCTGGTTTAAAATACAGGCACGCAGTAAGTTTGCTAAAGCTGTAATTAAAGAGTCATAAAAGGTGAGGTAATGATTTAATCCAACCACCATACTTGGTTACAGATAAAGGGCTAATGGAATCATGATTTGATTCCTGGAGATTCCTTGGAGTGTAGATACTTTATAATGAAGTGCTACCTAAACCTAGCTAATCAGCTCATGTGGGGTACAGATGATGTAATTATTGGGAGGACCAGGCCTGTTGGTAATTTTGCAGACTGTTATAAGATTTCAAGTTAAACAGCAATTTGCTGTAGAATTTCAGTCTGACACTATTGGATCTGCTCTTGAAAGGAACTTTCTCCAAAAGACTCCACACAGCTAAGTAGGAAACCTGTTTTGTTAACTTAGAACATAGAACATAGAACAGTACAGCACAGAACAGGCCCTTCGGCCCTCGATGTTGTGCCGAGCAATGATCACCCTACTTAACCCACGTAACCCGTATACCCGTAACCCAACAATCCCCCCATTAACCTTACACTACGGGCAATTTAGCGCGGCCAATCCACCTAACCCGCACATCTTTGGACTGTGGGAGGAAACCGGAGCACCCGGAGGAAACCCACGCACACACGGGGAGGACGTGCAGACTCCACACAGACAGTGACCCAGCCGGGAATCGAACCTGGGACCCTGGAGCTGTGAAGCATTGATGCTAACCACCATGCTACCGTGAGGCCCCTAAACTTTATTTATAAGTGGCATTTGAACTGTACTGGGTTGCTTAATTGGAATTACTGGCAGGTTTAGATAGTAAGTTATTTCTCCTTTTGTTTAAGAATTGTTTATCCATTAATTGTAAAGCTATTTCTTCGATGCTAATGTGGTTAATTCTGTGTTTGAATTAAAGTTTGATTCAATATAAAAGATATGTATTGGTCAGAGTCATCACTCCTGGGGTGAAGCACCCTTTCTTCACAGTTTTACAAATAGAAAAATTGTTTGGAGTTCTCATTCGGTATCCTAACAAATGACAGGGTCTGATCCGGTATCCTCATACTCAGATAATGGGACAGCTTTTTGTAGTAAAAAATTCCAACGTTTTATGATAACCAATGCCGTTCAACATGTTCAGACTGCTACCCACCAACCTCCTTCAAATAGATTGGCTGAGAGAACCATCCAAACATTCAAAGCCGCCATGAAGAAACTGTCATCAGGCCCTCTACAACTCAGACTCGCTTATCAGTCTATACCTCATGCCACCACATGTGTTACACCCATTTCTCCAATATTAATTCATCCATTGTCCTCGATTTTCAAAATATTCTTTCTAGCCTTTACTCCTTGCCTGCTCATCAACAATTATCTCAGCATTTTGGTCTCTCAGAGCCATTTCAAGTTTGCAAGATTCAATTAATTCCTTTATCTTCTGATACAGGGGCTGGGATTTTCTGATCCCACTTTGGCAAATGCGGAAAGCCAATCAAAGGACATTGGCTGGGCCGGGAAATTCCTGCATTCATGTCTGTCTCTTTTATGTTAACCAGTCAAAAAGTTTTGACAATTGGAAGAAGATATCTGAAGAAGAAATCTGAGAGGGACATTACCAATAAGCTACAACAAAAGAAACTATAAAGGATGTTTAACACCTCAAATTAAAATGGGGGTTGATGATACACTCTAGTCCCTCTAGTCGAGGAAGGCCTCAAGTCTACGAGCGAATACCACATGTTCTCGCTCCAGGGTCAGAGTCAGGAAGTTGGGCCAATGACTCCCTTGTCTGCCTACGGCCTAAATCTCTTGGTTGCCACCCAAGTGGCCAGGCCCTGGAGCAGTTCCATGAGGTGCCTGTTCCCTTTTGCAACAGATAATCAAAGATGAAGAACGTGGAACCTCTGCGAGTAGTTTCTTATGAGGTAACCTTCAGCTCATACTGGTCATTTATCCAGTTTACCTACTATTATTGTATTAATTTAAAGAAACAATTTCTTCCTTCCTTACGTGCGATTACTAAGTGTTTACATATAATTTTAAATAGCAAGATGGATAGAGGAGAAAGACTGACTAGACAGGATATGGAGAGGAGCTCCACTCTAGTAGAGGTTTCTTGTACAGGTGTTATAACCCCCATAGACCCACAGGGTCAACCCAATTAATCGCCCATGAGCCTTGTGGAGTATGATCTCCCCCGCTGAGGGGCAGAGGCTCCTCAGTGGGCTAGTTAATTCAATACCTTAAAAGTCAGCCCACGCAGAAGCCAAGCTGCAGAGTAGTCCCGACTGACACTGGGACTGGGACTGTTCCTGTAAATACTTACATTTTCGTAATAAACCATTCTTTTGACTTACCTTTCCGGAATCCTTTATGACTACGAAACCAGAACAATCAATGTACATTATTAGTCTTTCATTTTCACCAGTAAACTTGAAGCCCAGTGCTCTTATTTTTCAGGTAACCAGTCACGTGATGTAGAATCAAAGGGAAAGGGAAGACCTTCGATTCAGTTGGGCTGTGGCTCCACCAATTTAACCGGCTGCCTGGTATCACAGGTAATGGGCAGGATCTACTGGCCGCATTGTGCCCGAAAGGCAGCACGGCCGAGCCGGTAGATGCTGGGAGATCCCACTTCCAGGATCTACCCAGCTCGCCACATCTCACGAGATGCAACACAATCTTGCAAGACACCCCAATGTGAATGGGCGAGATCGCTCTCTGGCAAATCTGCATATTAGAGTGAGACAGCTAGTCTCACTCTAATATGCGATCCTGAAATCTAACCGAGGCGTGGGATCTAGCCCCCTTGCTTTGGAGACCTCGGGTGAGCACTGGCCTCCACAAATGGGGACCTGAACACAATTGAAATCGTGGGCATCTCCCAGGGGATCAGAGGTGCCCAGGTGCATGTCCTCTGGGCAGGGTGGCACCTTGGCACTGTTGGTGCCACCTGGGCACTGCCAGCTGGCAGGGGTACTGCCAATCTGGCATTTTTCATGTGGCAATTGGACCAAGGGTGCTCTGCATGAGGGTTCAGGACGGGCTCAAGGAGCCCCTTGTAGTGAGCGGGTTCGGGAGTCGCATAGGGGGCTTGAGATATTGGGATGCCATTTTTAAATGGTGTCCAGATCTCTGCCTGAATGGAGGAGTTCTGGTGAGTGGAGCTCCTCATTGCAGGGAATGGGGTTAAGTGCGACCTCGGCTGTACCTTCCCTGCTGATGTCCCCAATCTACTTGGATGGGTGTTGGATAGCGGTATTCTGAGAGTTGGGAAACGCCCTGCTAATCACGCGCACTAATGGACTCTGTCCCCATTCGGCTAGATTGCCTCCGATGGGTCCAATCAATTTTGGCGATTATGTCTCAAATTTGACATAATACATTTCAATCCACTTCCACAAGGTGTTCACAGATTGAGTGCATTTTAACACATTAAACGAACATTTTATTTGTATTTAGAACTTTCAAATCATTTCACATATGTCCAATTAATTTTAAGTTCACCGAGTATTTTTTATTTTTTCAAAAATAAGGACAAGATGTTCATGATTTTACTTATGCATGCACTATATTGCTCCCTGCTGTTACAGTCAAGATACTGAGCACATATGGTCTTTATAAGATTTATAAGGTTGCCAAGCAATTCCAGAAACTGTTCCACATTTTCTTGCTGCCTTTGCTGGCAATTATGAAGGTCAAGGACCAAAAGGTAACTGAATTCAGACACCTTGTACTGCGGAGCGAAACCAAAAACAGGGGCTTTTGTGCCAGTTGTTCAAAGAAATGGTATAGAGCATCCCTTTACCTTGTTGCAAACTCTGCCTGGGAACTAGCCTGGGGGCAAGAATGCACAGAAGGGAGATGAAGGATTACTGTATATTGAGGCATTCCTCCATTGAGATTAAGATGGCATTCAGCTGAAGCTGATTTTCAATCACTAGCTGGCTGCATCTGTGCTTTTAAATTCTGAATGATGGAGACTAATTGCAAAGTCAGCATCAGGTTACTGTGCAAGGCTCATTCAATCAGTGTAGTCTGTGACATGGTCATGAAGGAGTTGCCAGGGACATCAGTTAAAAGTTGGAAAAAGGAGCAGTCATTTTGTGATGTTGGTAAATGTTTGCAACCAAACAGCAATACGAATGTCGCGAGGGACCCATTAAGAAGTTAACAAGGTGGAACTTAATTACAACTACATGTTACTATGAACTGTCACAGATGAGTCTCATGCCAAAAGACTATCTAACAAAAAAATGAAATGAACAGGACATAAACTATCGTTTAAGTGTATTAGAATCATAATGGAAAATTTGCAATGTTAATCATCTCTAGTCAAGGTGTAAATTGTAAAGGTATTCTAAATGGAAATGAGACCAAATCTTTTCTCTTGCGAAATACTCAGATCCTTGTTGCAGAGGTAAAGGAAGAGTGAGATCTATGCTGTCCTGTTTATTTGCCCTGGAAATTTAGGGTTTACCCTAGGGGAAGTGGCAGAGTGGTAGTAACTACAATAGGTTAAAATAGAAACAATAAATGTTATTTACAGTCTCTACGTGGTTCTTTGAGCCCAGTTACCTTTGGACTTTTGTTTTTAGACAGTAGTTAAAGTTTCAAAATCAGTGGCAAATCCAACTGATGCAGGCCTCTCAGCTGTTGATATCTGGTCAGGCTGGCACTGCTTGCTTGTGGCCACTTACACAGCCATCTGAAGGGCCTACCAACTAGGCACATGCTGCTATCCTATTGGATAACAACATCAGATAAACAGGTTTATGCCAGGTCACTCTGTTACTCTGTGACCATTGTATAGCTGGCGACGGGTTTGCAATCCAGGGTGAGGTTCGCAAACAGGGAAGGTGGGTCGACCTTAAGGGTTGTGAAGTCGCACACGGTGAGGGGGGCAGGGGTCTGCCGAATTTTAAGTTTAAGCTTTGGAGGTGGCACTGGAAGTCCAAACCCAGTAACAGGGCAGCGCAGAGGTGGGGGAGGACGTGGAGCCAGAAGTTGCTAAACTCTATGCCTTCGAAGGTGAGGGTCGCGATGCAGTACCCCCGGATTTCCACGGAATGGGATCCGGAGGCCAGGGAAACTTTCTGGGTGACTGGGTGTACCGGGATGGAGCAGCTCCTTACCGTAGTTGGGTGGATGAAGCTCTCCGTACTCCCGGAGTTTGGATGCTTGGAGGCCCCGGGCTGGTCAGCGGTGGTGGAGGTAGCGGCAGGCGATGAACGGCCAGATGAGCAGGGGTCCTGAGACTCCGTCCAAAATGGCGCCGAAGATGGCGGCACCCACGGGGCGCATATGGCAGGGGGCATCAAAGATAGCGGCGCCCACGGGCTGCACGTGGATTGCAGTGAAAAAGATGGCGGTGCCCATGGGCCGCACATGGCTAGCAATGAGGAAGCAGGCGGCGCCCCTGGGACGCACGTGGGGGGTGCAGGAACGCCGGGCCTGGAAACAGTGGCGACCGACCGAGCCTGGGAAACAGAAAAAAAAATGTCCCTTCTTCCCACGTCTGTTGCAGGTCGCGCTCCGTGCTGGGCAGCGCAGCCTGGGGTGTTTGTTCTGCCCACAAAAATAACACTTGGGGCCCCCCCAGGGTTGGCTGGCTGCCGCGTGGCGCAGGCTTGCGATGAGCTGGAGTCAGCAGTTGGTGGGGCCCACGATGCCCACGAGGGTGCCGCGCGGTCGGGGGCTTATGACTGGACGTTACGGGAGGCCACCTCTAATGAGTTAGCGAGCTGCCTAGTTGCCGCAAGATCAAGCGTACCCCCTTACAGTAGCCGCTGGCGGACATACGCAGATCTCATGCCCATAACGTAAGCGTCTAGAATTAAAATTTCTGTGTGCTGGACTGCCGAAACTGCCTGGCAGTCACAGTTCCTACCTGGGATGTGCAGGGTACGCCAGAAATTGTCCAGAGACTCCCCGGGGAGTTGCTTTCTCGTGGCCAGGAGGTGCCTGACGTATAGTTAATTGATTGGACGAACATAATGTCCCTTCAGGAGCTCCATCGCTTCGGAGTAAATGGGTGTATCCCGAATGAGAGGAAAAATGTCAGGGCTCACCCTTGAATAAAGGACTTGGAGCTTCTGCGAGTCCGAGGGTTAATCAGCGGATGTTCGGAGGTAGCTTTCGAAGCAGGCTAGCCAGTGGTCAAAGGCGGAAGTAGCATTGGCTGCTTGAGGGCTCAGCTGCAGGCGATCAGGCTTGATGCGAAGATTCATCATTTTAAAAAAATCTTTGCTCAATAAATTGATGCACTATCAATTACCACAAAGACGAGAATAGTGGAATAATTCAGGCTTTATTGAGCAATGATGATTCACAGAAATATTGAAACATATAAAATAGGAGCAGGAGGAGGCCATTCGGTTCTTCGAGCCTGCTCCTCCATTCATTGTGTTCATGGCTGATCATCCAACTTAATAGCCTGGTCCCACCTTCCCTCCTTATCCTTTGATCACATTCACCCCAAGTGCGATATCTAAATGCTTCCTGAAAATATATGTTGACGCAGAATATCTTGCCAACGCAGAATTCACACTGGTATGACAACTGCTTGTCCCAGGACCACAAGAAACGTCAGAGAGTCGTGAACACCGCCCAGTCCATTACATGAACTCGGCTCCAATCCATTGACTCTATCTACACCTCCTGCTGCCTGGGGATAGCGGGCTGCATAACCAAAGACCCCTCCCACCCGGCTTACTCACTCTTCCAACTTCTTCCATTGGACAGGAGATACATAAGTCTGAGAACACGCACGAACAGATTCAAAAACAGCTTCTTCCCCGCTTTTACCAGACTCCCAAACGACCCTTTTATGGACTGATCTGATTAATGCTACACTCCTGTATGCTTCATCCTATGCCGGTGTCTATGTATTTACATTGTGCACCTGGTGTTGCCCTATTACATATTTTCTTTTCATGTACGAAATGATCTGCTTGAACTGCACGCAGAAAAATACTTTTCACTGTATCTCGGTACATGTGACAATAAACAAATCCAAATTTAATCCAATTTGTGGACTTGCACGACAGCAAAACTGGCGCCACACCTGGACTGATTCCGAAACTGTTAAGGGGCTAGAACCGGTGCCGTGTGGGACACAATCGATTCCAATGAAAAATGGTGCGGGATTCGCTGGGTCCTTGATTGACATTTGGGAGGTTGACAAGCTGCAGCCGCACATACACATTACAATCCCCACACACACGCCAATAAGATGGCACTGGTTGCACTGGTACCTCCTCCTTCAGGTACCATACCCTAACTGGGTACTGGTTATCGTGTTCTTTGTCATTCTTGTTCTCAGGATGGATGTTGTAGTGTTCACAAAGACCACAGAAGCTAAGTTCATTAACAAAGCTAACATTTATTTACACTATTTAATTAAGACCATAAGTCATAGGAGTAGAATTAGGCCACTCGGCCCATCGATCATTCAATCATGGCTGATATTTTCTCACCCCCATTCCCCTGCCTTCTCCCCTTATTAACCAGGAACCTATCTTTCTCTGTCTTAAAGACACTCAGATGATTTTGCCTCCACAGCCTTCTGCAGCAAAGAGTTCCACAGCTTCACCACCCTCTGGCTGAAGAAATTCCTCCTCATCTCTGTTTTAAAGGATCGTCCCTTTAGTCTGAGATGGTGTCCTCTGGTTCTAGTTTTTCCTACAAGTGGAAACATCCTCTACACGTCCACTCTATCCAGGCCTCACAGTATCCCGTAAGTTTCAATAAGATCCCCCCTCAACTTCTAAACTTCAACGAGTACAGACCCAGAGTTCCTCATATGACAAGCTCTTCAGTCCAAGGATCATTTTTGTGAACCTCCTCTGGACCCTTTCCAAGGCCAGCACATCCTGCCTTAGATACGGGGCCCAAAACTGCTCACAATGCTTCAAATGGGGTCTGACCAGAGCCTTATACAACCTCAGAAGTACATCCCTGGTCTTGTATTCTAGCCCTCTTGACATGAATGCTAACATTGCATTTGCCTTCTTAACTGCCGACTGAACCTGCACGTTAACCTTAAGACAATCATGAACAAGGACACCCAAGTCCCTTTGTGCTTCTGATTTCCTAAGCATCTTCCCATTTAGAAAATAGTCTATGCCTAAATTCCTCTTTCCAAAGTGCATAACCTCACACTTTTCCACATTGTATTTCATTTGCCACTTCATTGCCCACTCTCCTAGCTTGTCCAAATCCTTCTGCAGCCCCCTTGTTTCCTAAATACTACCTGTCCCTCTACAGATCTTTGTATCATCTTCAAACTTAGCAACAGAGCCTTCAGTTCCTTATTCCAGATCGTTAATGTATATTGTGAAAAGTTGTGGTCCCAGCACAGGCCCCTGAGGCACATCACTAGTCACCGGCTGCCATCCTGAAAAAGGTCCCTTTATCCCCACTCTCTGCCTTCTGCCAGTCAGCCAATCCTCTATCCATGCCAGGATCTTACCCTTAACACCATGGGCTCTTAACTTATTTAACAGTCTTCTATGCGGCACCTTGTCAATGGCCTTCTGGTTCTCCTTTGTTTAACTTCCTTGTTATCTCCTCAAAGAACAGATTTGTCAGACATGACCTCCCTTTGATAAAGCCGTGCTGACTCAGTCATGCACTTTCAAGTACTTTGCGATCCCGGGCAGGATTCTCCCGTACCCGGCGGGTTGGGGGGCCCGGCGGGACGGAGTGGTGTGAACCATTCCGGCATCGGCCGGCTCCAAAGGTGCGGAATCCTCCGGACCATCAGGGGTTAGGCCGGCGCCCGAGTGGTTTGCACCCCGCTGGCCGGCGTGGAAGGCCTCGTGGAGGCTGACACGTCCGACACATAGGAAAAGAGTGCCCCCCACGGTACAGGCCCACCCGCGGATTGGTGGGCCCCAATCACGGACCGGGCCACCGTGGGCGCACCCCCCGGGGCCAGATCCCCCTGCGGCCCCCCAGGACCCTGAAGATCGCCCGCGCCGCCAGGCCCCACCGGTAATGGACCTAGTCTAATTTACGCCAGAGGGACTGGCAAAGAACCAGCGGGACTTCGGCCCATCGCGGGTCGGAGAATCGCCGGGGGGGGGGGCCGCTGTGAGCGGCCGCCGACCGGAGCCGTGCGATTCCCGCCCCTACCAAATCTCCGGTGCCGGAGAATTCAGCGGCCGGTGGGGGCGGGATTCACTCCGCCCACCCGGCGATTCTCCCACCCGGTGGGGGGGGGGATCGGAGAATCCCACCTCTCATCTTTGATAACAGACTCTAAAATCTTACCAATGACCGAAGTCAGGCTAACCGGCCTATAATTTCCCGTCTTCTGCCTCCCTCCTTTCTTAAATAGTGGTGTTACATTAGCCACTTTCTAGTCGCCTGGGACCGTTCCTGCCTCCAGTGATTCCTGAAAGATCACCACCAATACCTCCACAATTTCCTCAGCTGTCTCTTTAGGACCCTGGGGTGTAGTCCATGCGGTCCAATTAAGCTTGACCACTTACTCCTATAGTAAACAATAGTCTAGTAAACTACTGTCTATACTCAACTAACACTAGTCTCTACACTCTATCTATAACTGTACTGTCCTCTCTATCATTGCACTCTCTAGCTCTCATCCAGCTCTCTTCAAGAAGTCTGTGAGTCAGTGATTTATATATTTCTGCATTTAGCTCGATCTCGTGGTTAATAATGATGACATTACATCTTTGTATTCTGAACATTCCCATAATGTCACATCCCACTTTCTCTGAGAAAAAAATGGTTGAAATCCTTTCTAACATTTTTTTTACGTACATATTTGAGAATGCATTCATACATTTCATGCTTTAAAATTATTTTACATGTCATAATTTCACTTTCAGAGTTACAGTTCTTAGTGCTTTTGCAAAAGTCTATTAGGTGGTTTTCTTGTTTTTTACAATCTTCTCAATGTCCTTTCAGTGTCATTTGGGTTTTCTGTTGTCTGTTCCGTTTGTGTAGATGATAAGAATGCTGCTGGTAAGTTAATGTTGGAAAACATGGGGGGGGGGGGGGATTCTCCAATAATGGATCTATGTCCCCCACTCCAGCACCAAAACGCAGGCGTTTCACTCTGGACTTTCTTCAAGAAAGTCCAGAGTGATTCTCCTGCCAGAAGGGGGCTAGCAGGGCCCCGGAGTACTCCACCCAGCTCTGCCTGCCGATTTGGGGCCCTGCACTTCTGGGCCCTGCACTTCCGGTCGTGAGTCCGTGCATGTGCACGGAGGCGGCCTTCAGCGGCCGCCCCACGAGACATGGCTGACTCACAACGCGGACCGGCCCTGAAAATATAGTCCTCGCCCAAGATTGTGCACACCCGCGGATCGGTGGCCCCCGATTGCTAACCTGGCCGACCCTGAGCCCCCTCCCTGTGGTGAAGGACCCCCCGCCCCCCCACCAGGGCGGCCGTGGACTGAGTCCGCAGCCGCTGCCGACCTTTCCCGACAGGCACAGCGTGGTTAGAACCACGCCATCAGGAACTCGGTCAGTTGTCGCCGGTGAATCATGGGGGGATCTCTGTCGATGGCCCCCTACCCGTGCCGCGTAGACAGGACGCGTGCGATTCTCCAGGGACCGGAGAATCGCGGGAGCGGCATCGCGCCGATCTTCGGTGTCAACACCCATTCTCCGTCTCTGCGCCGATCGCGATTTCAGTGTGGAGGCTCGGAGAATCTTGCCCATGGTGTCGGGTTTGTTCTATTTGGCTCGGGGAAACTGCAGCAAATTTTTAACTTTTAGTAATGCTCGTCTATTTCTGCAAAACATCAGTCCAGCTGCAGTTTGTACCACATACGATCGTGGTGCAACCCCATTTAACACTTTTGCAACTTTTGACCATCCACCATTTGGATTTTTTATCCTGACAATATCACCTTCTTTGAGTGGTGGTAATTGTTTTGCATGCCTGTCATAGTATGCTTTTTGCTTGCATTGCTTTTGCTTGATGAGTTCATGAATTAACTGCCCATCCATGTTAGGAATTGTTATGGCAGGGAATGTTGTACGAATCTTCCTGTGCATGAGCATTTGGGCAGGCAACAATCCTGATGATAAAGGAGTAGCTCTGTAGCTTAACAGTGCTAGTGATAAACCCTTTTTGTCATCTAAACACCTTTTTGAAGAGTTGCTTTACTATCCTGACTCCTTTCTCAGCCTTCCCATTAGATTGGGGATATAATAGACTAGTGGTAATGTGTTGGAATGTGTCACCATTCTTCACCATGACGCAGCAGGAACCTTTCATCAGTATTGCGTTCCCATTGCAGTCTGTCAACCTACAGTTTGATTTTCTTAGTATTGGAATTTTGTGCACTTGTTTCAGATCTGCTTCTGTGGTTAAATTTGTATGTGCACCCGTATCCAGCTTGAATGGACCATCAGGCCCATTTATATTTAGTGTTACTGTCCAATCTTTAATTAAATTAGAGATTTCAAACATTTTTCTATCATCAGTGCCCAGTGCATTAACTCTGGTGATCGCTTCTACCAAGAAGTTATCCTGCAGAGGAATCATTATGTGAAATTAAAATGTTTTCTTCATGTCCTCTCCTCCAACTTCCCACGACCACACAAGTATCAGGAGGAACAATGCACCCCCCACCACCACAGCAGTATCCCAGGCACTCCTCCTTCACAGCCATCTCGCCACCCCCACCTCGCAGGCATCAGTGCCCTCTCTCTCCCCCTCACCACACATAAGGGGAACCCCCCCAAATTGTGGAGGGTTACCTGTCCTGCCAGAGTCCCCTAGACACTGCACCCTTCATGTGTCCCCTTGGCACAGCCCCCTGGCCCCAGGGGCACTGTCAAGGGGCACTCCCAGGATGCCGGGGACAATGCCCAACTTTGGCCCTTAACCCCCGGGGCCACTAGGCATCTCCGTGACCCCGAAGTGGTCATCGTGACGGGTTTTTGCTTTTGAAAACCAGTAGTGATTCACGCCGGTGTGATACTATGCTGCCAGATGGGGAGGATATGTCGTGGAAGCTGGGGTGTAAAGCCCTTTAATTATATTAAAATGTGTTTAAATTCATGGGAATCGCCGTTTCTGGGTGTGTACCTGATCGTGTCACCGGCGGGGGGCAGGAAAGGTCTCAACCTTGATCACGCGGGCGCAAATCCAGTTTTTGGTCGCTCGCGAGGTTAAGCAGCAGCCGCTCGCGAGGTTAAGCAGCAGCCGCTCGCGAGGTTAAGCAGCAGCCGCTCGCGAGGTTAAGCAGCAGCCGCTCGCGAGGTTAAGCAGCAGCCGCTCGCGAGGTTAAGCAGCAGCCGCTCGCGAGGTTAAGCAGCAGCCGCTCGCGAGGTTAAGCAGCAGCAGCCGCTCGCGAGGTTAAGCAGCAGCAGCCGCTCGCGAGGTTAAGCAGCAGCCGCTCGCGAGGTTAAGCAGCAGCCGCTCGCGAGGTTAAGCAGCAGCCGCTCGCGAGGTTAAGCAGCAGCCGCTCGCGAGGTTAAGCAGCAGCCGCTCGCGAGGTTAAGCAGCAGCCGCTCGCGAGGTTAAGCAGCAGCCGCTCGCGAGGTTAAGCAGCAGCCGCTCGCGAGGTTAAGCAGCAGCCGCTCGCGAGGTTAAGCAGCAGCAGCCGCTCGCGAGGTTAAGCAGTAGCCGCTCGCGAGGTTAAGCAGCAGCCGCTCGCGAGGTTAAGCAGCATTCGTTATGAACGGGGCTGCCAGATCGTGCCCATACTGTCTCAATAGAGATAGAAGTATACAGATGAGAATTAAATGACAAAGTTTCTGAGATGACAGTAATTGATGGTGAGATGTAATAACTGCTATACACTTATAGTCCATTCAGATTATGGTAAAATTGATGGACGACACACATGGTCTTCATTTTAGTTATTTTTTTACACTGAACATTCTTTCAGATTTAGTCATTATTTTGAGGTTTCAATGTCTAGAATGTGCCAGAATTATTTTGAATAATGTGTTGAGATTATATCAAGGACTTTTTTAACAACTGATTTGTTTTTAAAATCTGTACATGCAGTCACGAAGATACAAGATACAAAACCTCACTTGTGAAGATGTTACTGAAACATCCCTGTTTGTTCTTATTTTTAAATGAGCATAATGATTGAAGTGTTTGCTCTTTCAAACAAGTAGTTTGAAATTAAACGTCTAAATTTTTATAAAGTGGTAATGTCTTGCCACATAAGACCATAAGATACAGAGCAAAATTAGGCCGTTCGGCCCATCAAGTCTGCTCCGCCATTCAATCACGGCTGATATGTTCCTCATCCCCATTCTCCTGCCTTTTCCCCATACCCCCTGATCCACTTATCAATCAAGAAAACCCCTTAATAAACAAGAACACCAGATTTGTGCTTGAGGTGCTGTTATCTACAGGGCTACAGACCAAGAGTTGGAATGTGGAATTAGGCTGAATAGTTCTTTCTTCGAACATAAGAACACAGATGAGAGAATCGAGAGCACTCAACTGTTGGAAGAGCAAATAACTTTGAAGTTCATTTGCACAAATGAAAATGAATGAAAGATCAGCAACCCAACACTTCAATCAGTTTCTCTCTTCACAGATGCTGCCTATACTTCTGAGTATTTCCAGCATTTTCCATTTTAGTTTCAGAATTCCAGCAGTTGCAGTATTTTGCTTTCCCGGTAAAGTATCATCATCGACTCACAAGCTTCAGTATTCACCATCACAGTATTTGGCACTTTTGAATGACCTAGGAACTATCAAGTAATAACAATATTTTTAATTTGACCATAAATTCTGAGTAGATTATCAGATCAGCAGCAACAAAAAATAAGAATAATGGAAGAAGGAAGGGGATTCTACAGTGTGAATATAATAATAATAATCTTTATTGTCACAAGTAGGCTGACATTAACACTGCAATGAAGTTACTGTGAAAAGCCCCTAGTCGCCATATTCCGGCACCTGTTTGGGTACATAGAGGGAGAATTCAGAATGTCCAAATTACCTAACAGCACGTCTTTTGGGACTTATGGGAGGAAACTGGAGTACCCGGAGGAAACCCACGCACACACGGGGAGAACGTTCCGACAGTGACCCAAGCCGTGAATCGAACCAGGGACCCTGGAGCAACAGTGCAAAGAGGAATCAGGGGACTCATGGATCGGATCTACAACATACCAAACCACCTTTCCAGGTGGTATAGTCGAATCCTGTTTTTTTCTTGTATATATAATGGGTAATTTACAGGTTAACTATTTAATAAAGTGTGTTGCATTATATCTGGTCTGTACATTGTTCTCCTCATAAATAGAGACACCTGGGTAAACGTTGATTAAGGAGCTGGTTGAAGTATCTGACTTGGACAAGTACAACATTCGTGACAACAATAATACAATATTATTCTTTCATCACAGGAGCAGTGTTTAAATATTCTCAGAGTGGTAGACCAGACTTGATGGGCCGAATGGCCTACTTCTGCTCCCATGTCTTATGGTCTGGGTCAGATTGCAAGAGGATGAAGGTTGCCTTTTCTGCTGGTTTTAAAGTTCCCAGGAGACATAGTGTTGGACATCTTCAATTCAGCGCCACGTGGATATGGGCCAACAGAACAAAACTCTTATGGATGTTAATTGGTTCATCACTAGCAGTCTCAACCAGAGAACTCAGAAAGATAAAAAGCAAAATACTGCAGGTGCTGGAAATCTGAAACAAAAGCATTCAACATTAATTGGTCCACTTAACGAGGCCCCAAAGGCTTCTCGCCCCGAATGCCGGCTCATCATCCAATTTGCCGGCACCACGCTCGCCAGCTCCCCGCTCACAAAGTCAAGCAGCACTGAAACAACTCTTGCTCAGGCAACCCCAACCAGTTCGAAACAATGGCGCCGAGAAGACCGGCCCCAAGATTCGGGGATGCAGATCTGGCCAGGCCCCTACAGGCAGTGGAGGCCAGGAGGGATGTCCTGTTTCCCCGAGGATCCCGGACGGTCAGTCACAGGGCCTGAGACGAGGTGGCGGTGGCACAGCTGTGAGCATAGGGAGCATGACGAGGATGACTGGCCTCCAGTGCAGGAAGAAGGTCAACAACCTACACTGGGCAGAACGAGTAAGTCAACACCGAACCCCCCCGCCCCCCAATCCCCGCCAAGACCTTTCCGCCCCGCACGAGCACAATCTCCCAACTCTCCTTGTGACGCTCAACCCTCCCTCCACCCACCTCTCCCTTCAACACCCCCCAACCCTTCCTTCAGACAACCCCTCCCACCATTGTGAACCACGCGTGTGGTTAATGATGCCCTCTCTGTCTCCTCAGGAAAAGCTCTCCCACAACCGTCGGGAGGGGGGCCCAGACTGGCGTTGGGGTGCCTGAATCCTCATCTTCTTCTTCTTCTTCTTCGAGGAGCGGTCCCTGGAGGTGGCTGTGATGGCTGAAGACAGAGTAGTCACCAACGCGGAGGCTGGCGGATGCCGCAGAGGTGGGAAACTACCGGGGTCCACCAGGAGGACCTGTCACACGTGAGTCGTTATTGCCTTACTGACTGACCCTTCCCTCCCCCTGACCACATGTTCATTCTCCTGTGGGTCCTCCAGCTGACGGGGCCAGCCCATCCCGGGTAGCCCCTCTCCTTCCCAGGAGAACACCTCGGGGGGAGCTTCGAGGAAGACACGATCAAGGCATCACAGCTGTCAACCCCACCCCGCACCAGCGCAGATACACACATCTTGGTGGAAAACGTTGGTGGTCAGGCTTCTCGGGCAGTCTGGTGAGCACCACACTGCTGCTGATGTACATCAGGTGGAGGCAGGAACCCCCAGGCGAGACAGCAGTCGGAGGGCTGCTGGATCCCAGGACCCAGCCTGATGCTGAGCCTGTGGAAGAGCTTTTCCCGGAGCTGATGGAGACATTAGGGTGTGGCCAGGGCAATCAGTGGGAGATGTCAGTGACACGCCAGCAGGTCTGTAGCCGATTGGAGGATTCCCAGAGGCTGCGAGCTCAGGAGATGTCACTGGCATGCATGGCAGCAAAGCCAACCCTGCTAGGATGGCGACCACAGTGGAGAGCCTGGTGCACGACATCGGCATCATTAGTGGAGGTGTCCACCCCGAACAGGTGGATCAGCTGTGCATGTACCGCTGACGAGTGAGCCAGGGCCCTGCGGGACCAGAGCCCCCAGAGGACACTCATCAGGGGCATCTAAAGCCACAAAAAGTGGTAAGCAGCTGACTGCCTCCACCTATGTTGTGCATCCTGGGGACACACCTAGACATAGCGTTAGAGCTCGGAAGGCAAAACACATCAAGGATGTCTGAGGGCACTGGAGGAGGGGCAAGTGGGGGTGGAGAGGTCGGGTATAGGTTGAGAGGGGTGGGGGAGAGGGGCACCATCGGGAGCATGGGGAATTGTTGTACATAATAAACACCCTTGTGTACAACTAGTATGATGCCTCTGTTACTTCCTTCTGCAATGCGGGTTGACCTCCGAACCCTTGGCCCATCTCTCCTGGCATCCCTCCCTCCCAGAAGCACTCACCTACCCTCCCTGCCATGGACATGTCCCTGGAGCTGTGTCCCAGCCCCTGGGTGTTAGGCTGTTGGCTGCTGCGTGTCTCCTGCAGTGTCCAGGCATCACGGTCTGATTGGGATTCTAGGCAATGACTCCCATATGCTACATGGCCCGCTTACCTACGAGAATCCACGTGGGTTCTGTGAAGTGCTCACTTAACCACGATTGCCAATTCCCGATTTGCAAAAGTCTTCAGGCGCATGGCCAGAGGCCTCGGCAGTTGGTGGGGGTTATGGGTGGTCAGTGGTGCAGATGGGCAGAGACAAGGTTTGCCCCAGGAATTGGGACACACAATCAAGGGGTTGGCATGGTGGTGCTGGGCGTGGTTGCCGCCCGGCTGGTCCCCCAGCACCTCCCCTGCAAGCTCCTATGGCATCCCACCATAGAGGAGGGAACCCCTATCCACAGCCTGGGTCCTCTACCCCTCGCTGAACACTGTGAGCAAAGATTGCTACTCATCTCCTCGGCTCCCGACAGAAGCCCTTCCGCCAGGTTCACGTTTTTCAAAAGGAGCACTGATCAGCACCATCGTGACCACTTGCTGGGGAAGCCGCTGAATGGGGGGAGGCTGTTCGTTATGGGGTCGTTCTCTATAATTGTATAGAAATAGAGCTCAGTGGTGATAATTGGTTTCTTGCCATGTTATGACGAGATCCTGATTTTGCCTTCGGGAGCGGGCACATCGCATCGTAAACTGTTGGGCGCAGTTCTCGTTTTCGGCCTCTCCTGCTATTCACTGGCCTCGTTTCGCTCGAGCGAAAGTGCAACAAGACTGAAGTCTGTATCACTTCTTCAGACCTAAAGAGAGGGAGAAATGTGATGGATGTGATACAATATAAGAGGGATGGTGCAGGTAGAGCAGGGTAGAAGGTGTGAGCTGGGAGAGATTGCATTAAGATGTTTAGAGCACAAGGAAAATGAAGTGTCAATGGCAGCGTTAAAGCCTGCAGAAGGTGTTCATGGTGGCATGAAGGTAAGATGAATGTATGAAGAGAACAAAGGTCTGTATTCAATGTGACAAATGGCTCTGTGGTGGTGGTGGGGGGTTGGGGGGGGGGGGGGGGGGGGGGCGGGGAGTTGGGGTTGCACTGGGACAAAATAAATGGATTAAAAGGAGAGTCAAGGTGGAAGAGAAAGTTCACTACCTAAAGTTGATGAACTCAATGTTGACTCCAGGCGACTGTAAAATGCCAATCTAAAGGTGAGGTGTTGTTCCTCCAGTTTGTGTTGGGCTTCACTAGAACATTGCAGCAGGCTAAGGATGAAGATGTGGCATTTTTCTGACCAATCAGAGTCAAGTTGCCTGGTTTAAATTTCATACAATTCTTGGCAGCTAACCGTCAGTCACCATCAACGGGTGCATTCTCCTTGGCAACACTTCTGCCAATCAGAGTCCACTTGCCAACCAAACTGGACTCTCTTCAGTATAAATTGTTGTTTTCCCCCTCATATTGGCATTCTTGTGAAGCGTCCTGATGAATTCAAGACAAAACGATTCAGCATGTCTCTCTTGTGTTTGCAAAACTCAGAAAATAGGTACTTGTAAGAATCATGGGAGATTTTAATCTTCATATAGATTGGACATTTCAAATTGGGATGAATTCATAGAATGTACTCAAGGCAAGTTCATAGGATGATACATTCTGGAAACAATCAGGGAACAGGCTATTTTAGACTTGGTAATGTGTAATGAGGTAGTATTAATTAATGATATCATCGTCAAGGATCTCGAGGTAAGAATGATCATAACATCATAAAATTTCACATCAGTTGAGGGTGAGAACATTTGGTCTAAAATTAGTGTCTCAACCTGAAATAAAGGCAGAGTTGGCTAGAGTTGAATGGGAAATAGGTTAAAAGTTAAAATCATAGAATTTACAGTGCAGAAGGAGGCCATTCGGCCCATTGAATCTGCACCGGCCCTTGGAAAGGGCACCCTTATTAAGCCCACAGCTCCACCCTATCCCCATAAACCAGTAACCCCAATAACGTTTTTGGACACTAAGGGGCAATTTAACATGGCCAATCCACCTAACCTGCACATCTTTGGACTGTGGGAGGAAACCGGAGCACCCGGAGGAAACCCACGCAGATACGGAGAGAACGTGCAGACTCCGCACAGACAGTGACCCAAGCCGTAAATCGAACCTGGGACCCTGGTGCTGTGAAACGACTGTGCTACCGTGCTCCCCACTTTGCTTGGAATCCGAAAGCTAGTGATTCAAAACAAACCTATTGGACTTTAACCTGGTGCTGTAAGACTTCTGACTGTAAAAAATAATAAAATGGTTAAAATTGGAGTATGAGAGAAAACTAGCAAGAAATATAAGAACACGCAGTGAAAACTTCTACAAGTATATAATAGGAAATGAGTCGTGCAAGTGAGCATTGTTCCCTTAGAGGGTGAGACTGGGGAGTTAATGAGAAAAAAGCAAGTGGCAAAGACTTTGAACAAGTATTCTGTATTTGTCTTCACAGTAGAAGACACAGAAAGCATCACAAGAATAGTAACAAATCAAGAGGCAAAAGGGCGCAAGGATCTTAAAATAATCACCATCATGAGACATAAAGTACGAGGAAAACAAATCTGATTATATCCTAGTACCTTAGAAAAAGTGGCTGCATTGAGAGTGCATGCATTGGTCATAATATTCTAAAATATAGATTCTGGGAAGCTCCCAGATGATTGTAAAACCATTATTGTTACACAGCTGTCCAAGAAAGGAGGGAAACAGAAAGCAGGAAACTATAGACCAGTTAATCTAACATCTTTCATTGAGAAGGAGGTGGTAGCAGCACATTCAGAAAATCATAATATAATCTGACACAATAATTTCTAGCACATGAGACAGCAGTGCTAACCCACTGCGCCATCGTGCTGCACTCTTCTTACTGTACTCTGATCAAATCATTGCTCACGGTATACGACACAAACTCAACTGTCTGGTTTAAATTTCAAACCATGCTTGGCAGTTAACTGTCAGTCACCATTAACTGGAGCATTCTTCATGGCAACATCTCCACCAATTAGAGTCCAGTTGCCACCCAAACAGCACTCTCTACTCATACAGTATAAAGTTGTTGTTTCCCTTGACATTCATAGAATCCCTAAAGTATAGAAGGAGGCCATTTGGACCATTGAGTCTGAACTGACCCTCTGAAAGAGCACCCCACCCTAAGCAACTCTCTCCCGCCCTGTCCCTGTAACCCCATAACCCCACCTAACCTGCATATCTTTGGACTATGGGGGAAAACCGGAACACCCGGAGGAAACCCACGCAGACACAGGGAGAACGTGCAGACTCCACAACAGACAGTGACCCAAGGCCAGAATTTCAAGAAGGAATTAGATATAGCTCTTGGGGCTAAAGGGATCAAAGGATGTGAGGATGTAGCACATCCCCAAACCACTCAGTTTTGGGAGAAACAATTCAGTTCCTTGTGTCTAGTTCAGACTTATCGAGCAAAATTCCACCCAATGAGGACACCCACAGTAGACCCCACTGGGGAGACAGGACAAGAACCTATCGCTGAAATGAGTTGCGGCAGCCACCCTTGTTGACAAGGATGTGTGGTGAGGATAGAGGCTCCCCACATCACAGGCCCAATGCTACTTACTGATAGGGACAGGGCTACAGTTTGGAAGGCCACGTATTGGGGAGAATGGCTGAGGGGTGGGGGTGGTTTTGGGGAGGACATGTGGAGGGTGGACCTGAAGTGCTATTCAGGGTCACCATGTAGTCTACTGGATGTGGATGGGCAAGAGAGTCCACATCTTACTAACATCTCTTCCGTTTCCCCCCTGCGGAGAATGAATTTCGTAGTACAGCCAGGAATGTTCGTTATCTACCTGGTTTCAGCTGCTGTTATGGATGCACGCCGGCTGGAGGCACAGGGCCTGCTCGGGGAGGACTCTGAGCAAGAGGAGCCTGTCCAGAGGAGTAGAGCCCAGCCGGTAAGGCTTGAGTGCCCGTTGTCCAACAAGCTGAGGAGGTGGTGGGGAGGAGGCGCCGCATCAGGCACATGTGTCCATACCATCAGCGCCTGTCCCTCGTGGAGCTGCCGGTTCGCCTGCGCTGCCAAAGACTTCAGCTAACCAGGGAGACTGTGCGCCACCTGTCCCAGATGATGGTGCACCTGGCACCGTGGGGTATGGACGAGGATACCAGATCCCGGTGGCCATCAAGGTGATGGTCACCCTGAACATTTTTGCCTCTGGGTCTTTCCAGGGACCGAGCGGCATCTGTCTGGGATCTTGCAGACATCCATACACAGGTGCAACCACACTGTGATGGATGCCCTTTACACCCGGGCAGCGGACTATATAAACTTCAATCTGGACCAAACCCATCAGGATGCCCGGACAGCAGGATTTGCCACCATCGCTGGCATGTCCCAGCCTTAGGGCTTGATTGATGGAGTATGCTTCCCTACAAGCACCGGCTCATCATGGGGTGCCCTTCATCAATTGGAAGGTGCTGTTGGCATGCGATCAACAGCTGCAGATATCATGCACATCTGCGTCCATTATCCAGGCAGCATGCACGATGCATATGTCATGGCGCACCAGTTGATACCCCGCACCTTTGAGGTACTCCCTCGAGTGAGAGGTTGGCTCTTGGGTGACAAGGGTTACCCGCTGAGATATTAGCTAAATATGCCTGTCTGGAGGCCCAAGACTGATGTGGAGAACCACTATAATGATGCCCATGCAGCAACCAGGACCGCCACTGAGCGGTGCATTGGCGACCAAAAGATATGCTTCCAATGCCTGGACCACTCTGGTGGGATGCTCCAATATAACCCCAGGAGGGTCTGGCCTATTGCATCCTGCACAACATCACGCAGCAGAGGGGGAACATACTGGAGGAGGAGGAAGAATGCCAGGCCTCATCTGATGAGGAAGATGAGAGGGATGGCCAGGTAAAGCCGGGCATGGAGCCCAGGGTGGCACGGCAGGGAGCCAATGTGTGCTCCAGGGCCGCTGCACACAGGACAGCCTAATCACCTCCAGATTTGCGAATTAAGAGTCTTGGCCACTGGCTGCTCTGCCACCACCCCCCTATCCCCTTCTAAGTAGTGCCCCTTCTCCATAGATGCTCATATCCTCCCCTTTTCCTCATCCCTCCACTCCATCCCTTCACCCCAGCTCCCCCTCCCCTGTCCAAGGGTCCTGCCAGCATCACCACAGCGTGTTGCCCCAGGGCGAGCCTTGTCCATGGGATGGAGGATGATGATGACTCGCTGTGAGATAAGCTCTGGTGCTCCTTATCATTTGACAAAGTCAAAACCATCATTGAGGCCCACTTTTCTACTGATGAGGTCAGTCAGAACAAAGGGCTCTTGTATTTATTGGGCTCTCACAAGCTTAACCATGTGTCAATCAATTCTCCCTCAGATAAACCTGGAGTATTCATCAATCAAAAATGATGTTGCTTCATTAGTATTCAGCAGATATGTGACAACCAGAAGATTATCATGAATGCTTGTGTCAGATATCCAAGAAGTTTCTTATAGTGCCTTCATTCTGCACCAGTCAAATGTACCACACCTCCTCCATGCAGACTCAGCAGACAGTTCCTTGGAGTCGCAGGATACTTTTGACATCTGAGAGGTGTCCTATCATTGATACTCAGGAATGGTACAATAGAAGCCACATGCCATGGGGTATTTCACATCCACTTGAAAGAGGAGACTGGGCCTCAGTTTAAAGTTGCATCTGCAAGATACCACCTCTGACAGCACTATCTCAGTACTGCACAGAGTTGTCAACCTGGTGTGGTTGTCTTTCTACCTAAATTGGCTGTTTTATGGGATGCCGGCAATGGGGAGAACAAGCACAATACACATTTAATGAAGCCACTTTAATGCCTAGTAAATGCAGTGTAATTCTGTTAACTGGAATTCAACTGTTATTTCTGCACTGGAACCTTTAGTCACTTCCCGAAATAAGCAAATTCTCAGCTTCTCATTCCCAGTAAAGATTTGAATTCAAATTAAGCTTGGGGGCATGCAAATCAGGCTTCAAATCTGTTTCCTTAATTATAACCATTAAAAAGGTATGTTAAGAATTGTGTTTCCCCTGGCCCAGGACTGCACTGTTTACCTGGAGACTCAATGAAGATAAACTTTTATTTTCTAACTACGAGGCTAAGCCAAGTTCTGAAAATAGACCTACTTCATGTGAATGCAAATGTAGGTAAACCACAATGAAACGTTGCTTATTCAAGGAACAATTCAAAGAAGGAGAATAATTCGCAAGCCACTTGTTGAGGATACAGGAAGAGTGAGATTGGGAAAGTCACGATCAGAAATGGCAGGACTCAGGAACAAATACATCATATTATAAAGGCTGACGAGAGCAACCCGATACCTTCATGTATAGCATAGTTTGAATAGGAAATGGACAGAAATGTATATAAAAACACCTATTAAAATACCCATTATTTCGTAATTTTCATTATTGGAATGGATGAGTCGGATAAATAGGTCCTGAAACATTCATAATATGTCAGTGGAACTGCTGGAGAAATGATTAAGCAGCAGAAAATGGCCAATTATGCTTTGTATCGGAGTTTTCCAGTGATCCCCTATTAATGGGCAGCACAGTACGACAGTGATTAGCACAGTTGATTCACAGCTCCAGGGTCCCAGGTTCGATTCCCCGCTGGGTCACTGTCTGTGTCCGGAGTCTGCGTGGGTTTCCTCCGGTTTCCTCCCACAGTCCAAAGATGTGCAGGTTAGGTGGATTGGCCATGATAAATTGCCCTTAGTGTCCAAAATGATTAGGTGGGGTTTCTGGGTTACGGGGATTGGGTGGAGGCGGGGGCTTGAGTAGGGTGCTCTTTCTAAGAGCCGGTGCAGACTCGATGGGCCGAATGGTCTCCTTCTGCATTGTAAATTATATGATTTTAATTATCGCAGGGGGTCAGGAGAACCTCTGAAATATCCACGGCCCGATCTTCTCCATTCCTGTACACTTCTGTTCTTCTGGAAAAATTTGTATCTACTTCAGAGTATCTTGAGGCAATTTTACAACCAGAATGAAGATGATATATTTTGAAACACTGAACTAAACGCTAATGTCGCCTTGAGTTAAAACATCAAATGTCGAAATTTTGGGGTCTGAAATCCCGGAGAAAATGGTGCAGGTGGATTTTTGCCCAATTGGAAAGGTGTAATGGTCAGTTTAGCTCATTACCATATTGTGACATGCTGCTTGGAAAACAGAAAATAGATATAAGCAGGAGGAGGCCATTCAGCCCTTTGAGCCTGCCCCGTCATTCATTACGTTCATGGCTGATCATCAAGTTCAATAACCTGATCCTACCTTTCCCCCCATATCCCTTGACCTCTTTAGTCCCAAGATATATCTAATTCTTTCTTGAAATGACAGTGTTTTGGCCTCAACTACTTTCTGTAGTAGCGAATTCTACACATTCACCACATTCTGGATGAACAAATTTCTCCTCACCTCAGTCTAAAAGGTTTACTCCTTATCCTCAAACTATGATCCCTGGTTCTGGACTCCCCCACCATCGAGAACATTCTTTCTGAATCTACCCTGTCTAATCTGTTAGAGTTTTTATGAGATTCCCTCTCACTCTTCTAAACTCCAATAAATATAATCCTAATCGACTTAGTCTCTCCTCATATGACAGTCCAGCCATCCTAGGAATCAACTTGTTAAAACTTTGCTGCACTCCCTCCACAGTAAGAACATCCTTCCTTAGATAAGGACACCAAAACTGCACAGAACACTCCAGGTATGGTCTTACCAATGCCTTATACAATTGCAGCAAAACATTTCTATTCCTATATTCAAATCCTCTCGCTATGAAGGCCAACATACCATTTGCCTTCTTTACTGCCTGCTGTACCTGCGTGCTTACTTCCAGCGATTGATGCACGAGGAACCAAGATCTCGCTGAGTATCCATCTCTCTCAATTTACACTCATTCTAATAATAATCTGCCTTCCTATTTTTGCTGCCTGTCATGTGAGAGTGCCTTTAAGAAATAGGTGTTTATAAATGGATATATATATAAATAGCTGCAGTGAGAGTACCTTTAAGAAATGGTGTTTATTACTGCAGTGGTGTCAGAGAGTGGGTGGAGCTGGGCTGTCTGCCAGCTTTTTACTTTCGTTTTAGGCTGTTTGCTGCAGTGTGTGTTTTAGTTCCATTTTCAGAACTGGATAGCTGCAGTCACAGGCAGAAGGTGTATTAGAGTCTCTCTCTGTAATCTAAGGACTGTAAATCGATCCTGGTGATTTAAAACTAATAACAGTAGTGGCTTTAACCTGATGTGCTTCTTGTGAAAGGTGTTTTAAGTCTTATGGATGTTAAAAGGAAAGCTTAAAGGATTACTTAGTGTTGTATTCTTTGGGGGTTGTATTTGAATTAATGGTTGCTAAGATGTTCACTGTATGTTTTAAAAAGGTTAACTTGAGTTCATAGAATAAACATTGTTTTGCTTTAAAAAATACATTTCCATTTCTGATGTACCACACCTGTAGAGTGGGCCGTGTGCTCCCCGTACCACAATCTAGTAAAAGGTGTGGGTCAGGTGAACTTCAAGATACACTTTGGGGTTCTCTCAACCCTGGCCCATAACATACCAAAGCGAATAACCTCACATTTATCCACATTATACAGCAACTGCCATGCATATGCCCACTCACTCAGCCTGTACAAATCCCACTGAAGCATCTCTGCATCCTCTTCACAGCTCACCTTCCCACCCAACTTTGTATCATCTGCAAATTTGGAGATTATGCATTTAGTTCGCTTATCCAAATTATTAATATATAATGTGAACAGTTGGGGTCCTAGCACAGATCCCTGCGGTACCCCACTAATAATGACTGCCTGTCAATTGGGAAAATACCTATTTATTCCAACCATTTGTTTCCTGTCTGCTAACCAGCTTTCTATCCATCTCAAGACACTACCCGTAATCCCATGCGTTTTAACTTTACATAGTAATCTGCTATGTGAGACCTTGTTGAAAGTCTTCTGAAAGTACAAATAAATCACATCCTGGTTCTCCCTTGTCAACTGTACAAGTTACATCTTCAAAGAATTCTAGTAGATTTGTCAAGCATGAATTTCCTATCGTAAATCCACTATGACTTTGTCTGATTACACCACTGCTTTCCAAATGCTGTGCTATGAAATCCTTGGTAATGCACTCTAGCAAATTCCCTACTACCCTTGTTAGGCTCACTGGTCTATAGTTCTCTCTACCTCCCTTTTTGAATAGCGGGGTTACATTCGCTAGCCTCCAATCTGTAGGAACCATTCCAGAGTCCAAAGAATTTTGGAAAATAACCACCAATGGATCTACTATTTCTAGGGCCACTTCCTTAAATACTCTGGGATGACGATTATCAGGCCCTGGAGATTTGTCTGCCTTCAACCCTATTAATTTCCCAAAACCATGTCTTTACTAATACTATTTTCCTTCAGCTCCTCACTAAAACCTGTGTTGATCAGAACCTCTGATACATTTAGAATTTAGAACAGTACAACACAGAACAGGCCCTTTGGCCCTCGATGTTGTGCCGAGCAATGATTACCCCACTCAAACTCACGTATCCACCCTATACCTGTAACCCAACAACTCCCCCTTAATCTTACTTTTTGGGACACTACGGGCAATTTAGCATGGCCAATCCATCTAACCCGCACATCTTTGGACTGTGGGAGGAAACCGGAGCACCCGGAGGAAACCCACGCACACACGGGGAGGACGTGCAGACTCCGCACAGACAGTGACCCAGCCGGGAACCGAACCTGGGACCCTGGAGCTGTGAAGCATTGATGCTAACCACTATGCTACCGTGCTCCCAAAGACATTATTCATGTCTTTCTTTGTGAAGGCAGAAGCAAAGTACAAATTCAGTTCCTCAACCATTTCTTTGTTCCCTGTTAGCACTGGGCTAAATCGCTGGCTTTTAAAGCAGACCAAGGCAGGCCAGCAGCACGGTTCAATTCCTGTACCAGCCTCCCCGAACAGGTGCCGGAATGTGGCGACTAGGGGCTTTTCACAGTAACTTCATTTGAAGCCTACTTGTGACAATAAGCGGTTTTCATTTCATTTTTTCATGAATTCCCCTGTTTTTGACTACAAGGGGCCTACATTAGTTTTTATCAATCTTTTTTTCTTTACATACCTATAAAAACCTTTACAGTCAGTTTTTATGTCCGCTAGTTTACTTTCAAATTGTATTTTCCCCTTCATAATCAATCCCTTGGTCCGCCTTTGCTGAATTTTAAACTGTTCCCAATCCTCAGGTCTATTGCTTTTCCTAATTAATTTTTATGCTTCTTCTTTGAATCTAATACTATCCCTAATTTTCCTTGTTAACCATGGTTTGGCCACAGTTCCCTTTCTACTCTTGCGCCAAATAAGACTAAACAACTTTTGGAGTTCACCTATTCGTTCCTTGAATGCCTGTCCGCTGTCCTTCCTTTCACTAATGTTTCCCAGTCTGTCATAGCCAGCTCATGTCTCCTATCATCATAGTTACTGTTAATAAGGTTCAGGACCCTGGTCTCTGAATCAACTATCTCACTAGTCACCTTGATAAGAATTCTACCATATTATAGTCACTCATACCCAAGGGTTCTCTCACAACTGGACTGCCAACTAATCATTTCCCAGTCCAAATGGCCTGTTCCCTTGTTGGTTCCTCAACATTCTGGCCCAGGAAACCATTCTGTATAAACTCCAGAAATTCCTCCTCTATTGTATTGTGACTAATTTGACTCACCCAATCTATATGCAGATTAAAGTCACCCATAATCACAGATGTTCCTTTAACACACATCCTTATTTCAGGTCCAATGCTACTCCCAACATCACCACTGCAGTTTGGTGGTCTATATACCGCCTCTACAAATGTTTTTTGCCCCTTGGTGTTTCTTAACTCCACCCAGATGGATTCCATATCATCTGTACCAATATCTTTCCCCAATATTGTATCAATATCTTCTTAATCAACAATGCAACTCCAGCAGTTTTTCCTTTCTTGAGCATTTTCCATATGCAATTTGAATGTTCTGGCTGTCGGTAAACAGGAGTGCAGTGGCCCTTATAGAGCTGTTCTGGCTGACTACTGAGGTAAAAACAAGGTGTGCCACCATGGATCAAATGCCAGAATGTCACCATTCGATGAAGATTGAGTTTCTGGAGGAAGCATGATTGAACAGATTAGGGGGGAGCGCTGGGGCAGGAATGGGGGCGGGCAACCGCTATATTCCTGCAGGTGGGATTGGGAGGCTACCTGCCCACTATTGATGGGTAACCAATTCAGCTACTTAATGATCACTTAAGGCTAATTGTTTGAGACCAACTGGAATTTTCCAGTTGACCTCCAGGTCCCCGCAGGCAATGAGGAGGTTCAGCTGCCTGGAGGTGGCTTTCTGATGGCAGACTGGGGGTGGTGATACTCCAGTCAGGTTTAGAAGCTCCCCCCTGCTGCTTTGGGTTCAGCAGTAAGTGCAGGTCACCCTGTGGAGCCCCCTCACCTCCCAACACCCCACAATGGAGGCCAGGCTGCTGAACCTATCCTTTACTTTTGCTTTGAAAAGTTAGACAGAGGGCACCTCCATTTTATGGCACCCTTTCCTTCACTGATCGGTCATACCACCTTGCTGCTGTTTTCAAGGTAGAGAGCCTCTGATTGGCCCACCAGTTTCAAGAGACCTTGAAGGAAGGTGGGCCTGCCCTCTGCCCATTATTGGCTAATCCAGGGAATAAGAACATAAGAACTAGGAGCAGCAGTAGGCCTTCTGGCCCCTCGAGCCTGCTCCGCCATTCAATAAGATCATGGCTGATCTTTTTGTGGACCCAGCTCCACTTACCCACCCACTCACTATATCCCTTAATTCCTTTACTATTGTTGTCTTAAAAATATCCAATGAGGTAGCCTCAACTGCTTCACTGGGTAGGGAATTCCACAGATTTACAATCCTTTGGGTGAAGAAATTCCTCCTCAACTCAGTCCTAAATCTGCTCCCCCTTATTTTGAGGCTCTGCCCCCTAGTTCTAGTTTCACCCGCCAGTGGAAACAACTTCCCTGCTTCTATCTTAACTATTCCCTTCATAATTGTGTATGGTTCTATCAGATCCCCCCTCATTATTCTAAATTCCAATGAGTATAGTCCCAGTCTACTCAGTCTCTCCTCATAAGCAATCCTCTCAACTCCAGAATCAGCCTCGCGAACCTCCTCTGCACACCCTCCAGTGCCAGTATATTCCTTCTCCAGTAAGGAGACCAAAACTATACACAGAACTCCATATGTGGCCTCACCAGCACCCAAACAGCTGCAACGTAACCCCTGGCTTTTAAACTCCAAGCCTCTAGCAATGAAGAACAAAATTCTATTTGCCTTCTTAATTATGCGCTGCACCTGCAAACTAACTTTTTGCGATTCAGGCACAAGGACACCCAGGTCCCTCTGCACAGCTGCATGTTGCAATTTTTTACCATTTAAATAATAGTCCATTTTGCTGTTATTCCTACAACAATGGATGACCTCACGTTTACCAACATTGTACTCCATCTGTCAGATTCTTGCCTACTCAAACTATCTACATCCCTCTGGAGACTTTCAGTGTCCTCAGCACACTACTCTACCACTCACCTTAGTGTCATCTGCGAACTTTGACACATTACACTTGGTCCCCAACTCCAAATCATCTTGAAATGAAAATCACTTATCGCCACAAGTAGGCTTCAAATGAAGTTACTGTGAAAAGCCCCAAGTCGCCACATTCCAGCGCCTGTTCGGGGAGGCTGGTACGGGAAATCTTTGCAAATTGTAAACAATTGCTGTCCCAACATTGATGCCTGCGGCACACCACTAGCCACTGATCACCAACCACAAAAACCCCCATTTATTTCCATTCATTGCTTTCTGTTAGTTAACCAATCCTCTATCCTGCTAATAAATGACCCGTAATGCCTTTATCACAGCTAACAGAGTATTTCCTACATAGTGCAGGTTTATGACACCCATTTGAATCTGATGATGGGGATTAGAAGCCTGCATGGAAAATCCTGCCACAGTTTCAGTGGATTTTCAAAGACAGAGAAATAAGTTAAACAGTTAAGAGGATTAGTGAGGGCAGTCTAGGGAGTAGGGTGAAGATTGCTGACCTTTCCTCCACCTGTGAAGGATTGGTCCAAGGGGCTATGTGTTCTGTATGACTGGAGAAAGCTGCCACGGTGATTTGAAGACGAAGACAAGATATTGGATTCTGTGGACTGGATTTTCTCGCTGGCTTCAGGATCCAGATGTTGGGACCAAATGGGTGTTTCAAGTCCACACTTGCCAGCAGAGATTTTGATGGTGCAATCTTGCAGGAGGTGCTTCCAAATCACCATAAGGAGACTGGCTCCCAATGCTGCAGGTCCAATCAGTGGGTTGGCAGCTCCAGAGCCAAAGCAAACTCACCGTGAGAGGTGGGCAATGTTTGGGGACCACAAGGGTGTCTCAACATGGAGGCCGTCTTGCTGGCCTGGACAGGAAGAGCTTCCAAAGCCCATAGGAACATTGCGGTGGAGGGAAAACACCCAGGGGAACTATTCACATACAAGGCTGTGGCCTTTTATCCCCATGGCCTCATCTTTAGGATGTGGTGTCTCTGGCTCTGATGGACCTCCTGGTCTGCCGCAGGGAGATTGCCTCCGATCAACATAGTTTTTGTGCTCAGTGTGTGTATGTGTGTAGAGGGGCGGAGGGGGGGGGGGGGGGGGGGCGGGCGGTCTCTGCATGCTCTGTGAGTGGAAAAGTTCCAACACAAAATCACCCTTAATGGGAGCCTAACCACTCTAATGAGCTAACAGCCTCTGTGGAGTAGACAGCCAATCTTTTTTACCAACTTAACCTTCAACCAGCGGCAAGAATGCATCAGGTACCATTCCAAAGCACCCCCGCTTCCAATTTTTCTGGACCTCCTGCCTCTAATCAATCTCCAATGAGCCAGAAAAATCCAGCCGATTGTATTTGAGGAAAGACATAAGGGCAATTAGTGAGTTTTAGAAGAATCAGTATTTATATAGCATGGAACTTTAGGTGTTCGATCCAAGGGTGTCAGAGAAGTCAAATATTGAGGTATTCAAGACTATTTCATGAGTGTGGGAATGAGTTGAAGTGGAGACAGGTATTCTTACATGAGTGGAGGTAAGTGGCCTCTTGCTGTTTCATAGCTCATGGGGCTAAGACCTCAGCTCATTATCCGGCAGGATACTGAGGTTGTACGCCATCTGGTTCAGTCTGAACAAACAAACCATTAGGTACCTACCCAGAGATTGTCAGATATCAGACATGTAGTCCCTTACTGGCCCCAGAAAATCAGAATACATAGATATACATAAGGTGGAATTTCGTGGCCCCTCCCACTGATTGCATTTTCTGGTCCCGCCAAAGTCAATGAGCTTTTGAGCGCCTTGTCCATTCCAGCCCCATCCCCGCTGTGACGGAGCCGATAAAATTCTGCTGATAGAATTCCATAGAACGTACAGCACATTAACAGGCCATAGATTTCAACTGGTCCACGCTGGCGTTTATGTTCTACATTAACTTTCTCTCGCCACTCTTCATTTACTCATCTCAATATATCTTTCTATTTCCTTTTTCCATCATGTGTTTATCTAGCATTTCCTTAAATGTGTCTATGCCATTCACCGTAGCTACTCCTTGTTGTAATGAGTTCCACACTCCAGCCATTCTCTAGGTAAAAGAGGTTCCTCTGAAATTTCTGATTGGACTCATTTGACTACCATACATTCTGTAGCCACCGAAGTTGGCCATTCCCTAAATACAAAATGGAGGAACGCAAAGCATATAGGATAAAATGGACAATGTTTGCAGCACCAGCAGGCTGCACCTAGCAGGTGTGGATTCTGTCTGCTGAGAAAGCAGACAGCACCGAAACGAACATTCCGCATACTAATGAGGCAATCACCGGGATAATTAGCATGTTAATGGAACGATTCCAGATACAATGGACACAAATGGGGAAGTAACTGCAACATTGTAAAGGATACCAGACATCCAGGCACCAGCAGGGTTTGAAAACAAAGAGCCTGAAAGCCCGCCCAGTAGCTCAGGAACAGCCTCAGTATTGGGGGGATTCAAACATATCGTTTGGGAAGAGACCCAATCGATTCCAAGCAGGTAAGGGAGTCCGCCCAAAGGGGCGCGGATCCCTGGGACCTATAAAAGACAGGTCCCACACATGGTTCATTCTTCTTGTCCAGCCCTCCTCTCTCCTTGACCAGCACTCCTTCGTGGACCAGCACCTCGACCAGCATTTGCCAAGAAGACCCTGAAGGAGAGAGAGAGAGAGGTTTTGGGACAGCAGCCGCCAGCAAGTAAGTGTCTAACAACGATCGCTACCAGAAATAGACACTCCTGACCCCTTTTAACTTATACCAACCTGAAGTCGGCAGACCAGAGCAGAGCAAGAGGCCTTGTTCCCGGACCCGGCAGTTCCTTCGAGACAAGTATTAGTTTATTTAGCGGTAGGAATAGTTTAATCCTTTTAGCGTGTGCATGGGTAGTTATTATAATTGTATTATAATAAACTCAGTTGTTTGAACTTACAAATTGGTGTCTGGTTTTATTTCTTTGAACTTCACCTTGAACTTGTGGCGGTATCTTAACGATACCTGGCAACTCCAGAGCTAAGTAAAGAAACAGAGCCAAATTGAGTGTTAAGCAAACTCACCCAGAATGACCAACAATTCACAGCCTCTAGTTCTTGACCAGCCTCCAAGCAGCAACTCCATATTTACATCCACCCCATCAAACAGGTGGAGTATAAAAGTAGAGAAGTGTAGTTGCAACTGTATAGGGTGTTGGTGAGACCACATCTGGAGTATTGTGTCCAGTTTTGATCTCCTTATTTGAGGAAGGATGTGGTGGCATTGGAGGAAATTCAGAGGAGGTTTATCAGAATGATTCTGGAGATGAAAAGGTTGACCTATGGGTGGCGCGATGGCACTGTTGCCTAATGGCGCTGAGGACCCGGGTTCGATCGCGGCCCCGGGTCACTGTCTGTATGGAGTTTTCAGATTCTCCCCATGCCTGCGGGGTCTCACCCCCAAAACCCTAAGATGTGCAGGGTAGGTGGATTGGCCATGCTAAATTGCCCCTTAATTGGAATAAAGAAAAGAAAAGGTTGATCTGTGAGGAGAGATTAAACAGTTTGAGCTTATACTCTCTGGAGTTTAGAACAATGAGAGAGAACCCGATAGAGGTATATAAAATACTAAAATGTATTGATAAAGTAAACCTAGACCAATTGTGGGGCAATCTAGAACAAGAGGTCACAAATATAGGTTGAGAGACAGTAGATTTAGAACTGAGAATTTGTGGAACTCGCTGCCCCATAGTCTAATGGAATCTGAGTAATTAAATGGTTTCAAGATGGAGATAGATATATTTCTGGTGGAAAAATGGATTAAAGGGATGTGGGGAACAGATGTAGAGATGGATTTGAGACCAGGAAGAGGTCAGCCATGATCTGGTTGAATGGCGGAGCAAGCTCGAAGGGCTAAATTGCCGACTACTTCTCCTAATTCTTATGTTCCTATGTTTCAAACCCGTTCATAATCTTGAGACCTCTATTAGATCCAGCGCCGGCCCTAGGGTTGCTGGCGCCCCGGGCAAGCTGAACTTCAGCGCCCTTGGGGGGGCGGGGCCATGGGGGGGGCAGGGGGGGGGCGGGGCCATGGGGGGGGTGAGGAGGGGTGGGGCCGCGGGGGGTGCGGACCCGAGGGAGGGGCGGGGGGGGCGGACCCGAGGGGGGGGCGGACCCGAGGGGGGGACGGACCCGGGGGGGCGGCGGACCCGAAGGGGGGCGGACCTGAGGGGGGGCGGACCCGAATGGCGGCCTGGGGGGCGGACCCGAGGGCGGGGCGGACCCGAGGGCGGGGCGGGGGGGCGGACCCGAGGGCGGGGCGGGGGGGCGGACCCGAGGGGGGGCGGACCCGAGGGGGGGCGGACCCGAGGAGGGGGCGGGGGGAGCGGACCGAGCGGGGGGGCGGCGCCGCCCTGGGGGAGGGCGGCCACCGCGCATGCGCTGGTTGGCACCGGCCCAACTGCGCATGCGCGGGACCCGAGTCTGGCGCCCCCTAGCACATGGCGCCCCGGGCGACTGCCCGAGTTGCCGGTGCCTTGAGCCGGCCCTGATTAGATCACGTCTCAATCTTCCTTTTTCTGGAGAAAATGTTCCCTGACCTGTTCATTTGAGGTCTAACCTCCCAGTTTTGTTATCATACCCTCTAAAAGCCTACCCAATGTAAGAGTTGTAAATACCATTAATCAATCATGGTCTGGATGTGATCCCGATCATCAAGTGCCAAGCCAATCATTTTTAGAAAATTTGTATTCTTGCATAATTTCAGATTCATCTTTGGGGAAGATATTTGTCTTTACTTCCTGGGTGTTAAGCATTCCATAGGATGATCTGCTTAAGCACAGAAGGGAAAATCTGAAAGAAAGGATCACATCCTGGAAATACACCCACTGGATCATTCTTCCACTGAAATTAACAGAAGGAAAATCTAATGGATGCTTCAAGGATCTGATATCCTCCCTATCATATTACCCCTTTTGTACTTTGTCCAGACGAGGGGGTGAAGAAGAAATTCTACCGAATTAAGTCTGGTCAGCTGTCCCTCTGATATTGTTAGCATCTTTTAGGAATCAAATCCCGACAAACAACAGAGGTCGGTTGTCCAGATCCTTGTGCCTATCGAATCATTTACCTTGTGTGATCTGTGCCAATCTGATTTGTTATGCAATATATTGTAGTTATACACAGTCAGCAGTTAAAACTGTTCATGCCTGCCAAGTCTAAAGAAAAGGAACATTTGAAATGTTAATTTCTGTCTTACGGATGATAAATTAGCACTGCTTCTAAAAGAGAAAACATCCCACATTTAGAAACAGTTTATCGACATGCCAGTATGAACTATGGCTTTCAGCTGTTACAGCTGCTGACAGGGAGAAAGTTGGCCAGAACTTTACTATCCGCACCTGCAACACATTTACTAAAACATTCTCGACCCTGGAGGCAAAGAATAGTATGGGAGTGCAGCAGTTTACTTGCACTAGCTAATCGCAAAGGAATGGCATCTTGCTGAGAAATTTCTGGTTTATTTTAATCCATTGAGCATTAATTTTGATCCAGCTGGGGTTAACATGCAATTTGCGCGTTAACATGTGAATTAATGTCTGCTCTGTCAAGGAACGTATATCGCAGCCTCCTTGCAGCAGAGAGAAAAAAAACCTTGGTGCAGTGGATAGAATCCATTTTTAAAAGTTCCAGAAAACAAGCCGAGACTGTTTTATACATCTGAGCCCCCTGACAAATGTACTTTATCTGTTCATAAAAGTTGTAGAAGCTCTACAGAAAAGCTGCCATCTGTTTTTCATCTATACAAGCTTTTGGAGCATATCAACAGTATTTTATGGAAAACCTGAAGCCCTGCAGTTTGTTTTTCAAATAATTTATCAAAAATACAATTGTGATGTAGTCACTAAAATAATTAATTGCTGGAAGTCAAATCGCACAAAATGTTTGGTTTAAGATTAAGGCAATGTTATGACTATAATAAAGCACAACCTACTTTTATTTACACATCGCTCCTGCCACCGTTTCAAAAGAAAGTAGCTCAGTTTTACATTGAGGGTGCTGATGGGACATCTGATAGAAAGGGAGGAATGCTTAGATGTTGAAATGAAACCCTTCAGCACATAAATACTGTGCAAAATGTGTTGTTTTCTTCAGAGCAGCATTCAATATTAGAGTAAAATAAAAGCAAAATACCGTGGTTGTTGGAAATCTGAAATGAAAACAGAAAATGCTGGATAAATGTTGGAGATTGTGCGCTGTGTGGCTTGAATGGCTGTGGCACAGAAAACATACGATTGAAGTAAAATTGATGCTGATAGCAACACCTTGGAGATAGTGCGTAGGATTGTGTGTAATGTCACAAATTAACCTCCCCTGTATTTAGGACTCACCTGATGAATGAGTTGCGCTCTGAAAGCTAGTGATTCCAAACAAACTTGTTGGACTTTAACCTGGTGTAAGACTTCTTACTGTATTCAGAGCAGCACAGTGGCACAGCGGTTAGCACTGCAGCCTCACAGCGCCAGGGACCCGGGTTCAATTCTGGCCTCAGGTGATGTCTGTGTGGAGTCTGCACGTTTTTCCCGTGTCCGCATGTGTTTCCTCTGGGTGCTGCGGTTTCCTCCCACGATCCAAAGATGTGTAAGGCAGGTGGATTGGCTATGTTAAATTGCCCCTTAGTGTCCAAAGGCTTGGTGGTGTTACAGGGAGAGGGCAGGGATTGGGCCTAGGTAAGGTGCCCTTTCGGAGGGTCAGTGCTACTCAATGAGCAAATGGCCTCTTTCTGCACTATCGTATTTCTATGAGCTGCTTAATATGGGTAAGGAGCATTATGAAAAATGAAAAAATGAAAATCGCTTATTGTCACGAGTAGGCTTCAATGAAGTTACTGTGAAAAGCCCCTAGTCGCCACATTCCGGCGCCTGTCCGGGGAGGCTGGTACGGGAATTGAACCGTGCTGCTGGCCTGCTTGGTCTGCTTTAAAAGCCAGCGATTTAGCCTGGTGAGCTAAACCAGCCCCTTATGATATAGAGAGTTACCATGAGAGAGTACAGACTGTGCAGAAGGTAACCTGAGCACAATAAAGCAGCTGGTGGAAAAGTAATAAAATGTATTCCTATGAAGCTGTTAGATGACAGAATCTTTGATGGAACTTGTATATCACGTTACCTCGATCAAAATAGTCAAAAGGAAACGTAGGTGGTTAACATAGAGCAGATTTAGCAGATAAGTACAAAGATAGAGACAGGCCCAACTAGAACAGCAGGAGACAGTAAACTAGAGACGAGAGATGAGGCTTATTGTCAAGATGGCAGAATTGACAAAAATATTTTTACCGTGTTCAGACAGAAGGCTGAATTTTACATCTGCCAGCAGCACAGCTGACCCGCCCAATTGCCTGTAAGGTGTTGTAGGTTGACCATGTTGACCATGTCGGTTGATCGTGTTCCCAACATCATTACGGCAGAATGACAAATTACGGAAGGTGGGCGAAAATATTGGAAGCCTTCCGGATCAGGCCAGTTTTGAGCCTGTTCTGGCAATTAAATTGCCAATTTGCCACTATTTTCCATGGCCTGTGCAATTTAACAATGGTCACACAGACTGCATGCATGAAAATGGCAGCAGTGTGGTCCAGAGGGCTCCAGGATGGGTTAAGACACAGCACCTGAGACACACATGGAGGAGAAGAAATCAGTAAAGTTGTTTTCTGATCACATTGAAGACAAGTTTGAGTTTGAGCCAGTGAAGGGGTCAGCTGTGAGGGACTCACAGGAAGAGGGTTTCAGCCAGAGATGGGCAATAACAGGGCCAGGCTGGCCGTAGCAGAAAAAAGGCTATGGGACTCTGATGGAGGCTCCTCCAGTGAGAAAGGGGGAAGGTGAAGGAGGGAGGTGAGGGCTGCTGGCCAGGAGCAAAAGCAATCTGTCATGAGTGCCATGGTGATACTGAAGGGGCAGAAGGTCAGGGAAACATGGGCTGGTACACCCAAGGAGAAGTCACCATCCCAAACCAAATGTGTACAGGCAGCCCACCTTCAAAATAATAGGACACCAATATTGCAGAGGTCTGCACCTCTGCAGGATGGTGGTGACATCCATCTGTAACATGCTTGTTGGTGGGAAGTTCCAATTGTGTGGGTGGCCATCCAATGCCTGTGGCTAATATCATCACCTTGGAGATATGTGCACTGTCGTGTGTAATATTAAAAATTAACAGCTTAATAAGGATAAATAATAATAATCTTTATTAGTATCACAAGTAGGCTTACATTAACACTGCAATGAAGTTACTGCGAAAAACCCCTAGTCGCCACATTCCGGCACCTATTTGGATACACTAAGGGAGAATTCAGAATGTCCAATTCACCTGACAGCACGTCTTTCGGGACTTGTGGGATGAAACCGGAGCACCCGGAGGAAACACACGCAGACACGGGGAGAGCATGCAGACTCCGCATAGACAGTGACCCAAGCTGGGAATTGAACCCAGGTCCCTGGCACTGGAAAGCAACAGTGGTAACCACTATGCTACCGTGCTGCCCAAGAGAATCATGTATATAGATTTATAGAGAGAGAGTGAGAGAGTACAGACATCCCTGTGCAGAAGGTAACCTGAGCAGCTGGTGGAAAAGTATTAAACCATATTCCTATAAAGCTGTTAGACAATAGAATCTTTGATAGAACTTATATGTCACATTACCTCGATCAAAATAGTCAAAAGAGAGGGTGATGGCTGGGTAACATTGATCATGTCCAGATCAGAAGATCATGGTGGTCCTAAACCTCTATGCCTTGTGACCCTTTCAGGATCAGCAGGGGACTTTTGTGACTCACAATATTTACCCATCACTACAGGCACATTGTTCAGGAGAGTGGAAACCTTTATAAAAATTCACCACTGACAATGTCAGCCAGACTGAGAGGCTTTAAGGCTACTGCTGGCTTTCCTAAAGCACAAGGGGTAATCGATTGCATGCATGTAGCCAACCAGGAGTATGCATTAACTGGAAATGTTTTCACTCCTTGTATGTCCAGATAGTGTCTGATCACCATCTCTGCATCTGCAGGTGTGTCAGAAGTATCTCTCAGGTACTCCCAGGTGCCATGATTGTTTGTGACCCATGCTTAACTAAATGGCTCATTAATAGGAGACATACCCTCAAGCCTACTCTGCCATTCAATAAGATCATGTCTCATCTGATTGTGGCCTCAACTCCACTTTCCTGCATACCCGCAAAAGCCTTTGACTCCATTGTTAGTCAATAATTTTTTTAAAATTCATTTACGGGATGTGGGCATTGCTGGCCCATCCCGAGTTGCTCTTCAGAAGGTGGTGGCAAGTTGCCTTCTTGAACCGCTGCAGTCCCTGATATGTAAGTAAACACACTGTGCTGTTAGGGAGGGAGTTCCAGGATGTTGCACCAGTGACAGTGAAGGAACGGCGATATATTTCCAAGTCAGGGTAGTGAGTGACTTGGAGCGGAACCTCCAGGTGGTGGGGTTCCCAGGTATCTGCTGCTCTTGACCTTCTACATGGTAGTGGTTGTGGGTTTGGAAGGTGCTGTCCAAGGAACCTTGGTGAGTTACTGCAGTGCATTTTGTAGATGGTACACAGGGCGGCCACTGTGCATCGGTGCTTGAGGGATTGATGTTTGTGGAAGGAGGAGCAATCAAGCAGGCTGCTTTGTCCTGGATGGTGTCGAGCTTCTAATAATAATAATCACTATTGTCACAAGTAGGCTTCAGTAAAGTTACTGTGAAAAGCCCCTAATCGCCACATTCCGGCGCCTGTTCGGGGAGGCCGGTACGGGACTTGAACTGCGCTGCTGGCCTTGTTCTGCATTACAAGCCAGCTGTTTAGCTCACTGTACTAAACCAGAGTGGTGTTGGAGCTGCACTCATCCAGGCAAGTGGATCACCCTCCTGACTTGTGCCTTGTAGATGATGGACAGGCTTTGTGGGGTCAGGAGGTGAGTTACCTCCTGTTGGATTCCTAGCCTTTGACCTGTCCTGTTGCCACTTGTCAGCCCAAGCCTGGAAATTGTCCAGGTCTTCCTGCATTTATACATGGACTGTAACATGGTACATTTGTTACATTTGTACATGGACTAATCTGGCTCTGCCTTAAAGGTATTCAATGACCTACCTCCACCACTCTCTGGGAAAGAAAGTTTCACAGACCTATGACCCAGGAAGAGAAAACATATCTCCTTCTTTCTTCCTTGTTTTTTCCTTTCATGAAATATCTCCCAGGGTCTTCTATGTTTCCATAAGATCACCTCTCATGCTTCTAAAATCCAAAGGGCTGGATTCTCCGCAGCCCCACGCCGAAATCGCATTTGGCACAGGGGCAGAGAATCCAATTTCACGGTGAAATCGGGCCCGGTGCCGGTCCGGTAATTCTTCGGGACGTGAGAATCGGCGTGATCGCGGAGTATGCCGGGTGACTGGGGGCCGATTGACAGGCCAGCCCAGCGACTCTTCGCTCCCGACCGTCCTTGTCCCCAACGGCGTGGAACTAACTTGGTATCGCCGATTGGGATGCTGGCGTGATGGCTGCAGACTCAGTCCGTAGCCACCCTGGTGGGGGGGGGGGGGAATCGGACACCTGGGGGGGGACCTTATAGGCGGCTGGGGGTTAGATCCGCGCAGTCAGATGTTCGGGCACGCAGCCGATCTGGGGGTCTAATTTCTGTGTCTGCCTCCGCAGTCTGAGTCCGCCATGGAGCTCGGCGTGGCCGCTGGAGGCCATCACCGTGCGCATGCGTGGACTGAAAATCGGAAGTGCGGAGGGCCTGTATCCGCAGCTAAAGCTGCGTGATTTACTCCGGGTCCCGGCTAGCCCACTGCAGGGCATTGAATTAGCTATACTTTTTCCCAGGAATCTCCAGAGTAAATGTCCAGCCGAGGTTGGCGCCGGGCCTCCGATGGAATGCCACGCCCCAGTGCCTCATCAGCGGCGTGAATGCATTCTACGCCGCACATACAGTAAATGTCGTTGACATCATTAATGGGCCCATCCCGATATTCTCTGAGGCTCCTATGATACTCCGCCTCCGCCAGGAGGAATTATCGATGGCGAGGTTCACTTGTGGCTTTAAAATTTGCGAAATAGGCGCCGTGGCTGCTGAGGGAGAGAGTGGAGGTCGGACATGTTCCCAGAGCTGCGACATTGGACTGGCAGGGCTGGCTGGGGGTGGGGGGGGGGGGGGGGGGGGGGGAGTGGGAGAGGGGTGGCGTCTGCCAGAGCCAGGGGAGTAGTGGGGATAGCCAGGAGATGGACCATGGCATTGTGGTGACCCCTGGAACCGGGGTGTCCAGCACCCCACTGACAGCCCACCCTGGTCAATGCTTGCATAGAGTGACACCGGCACCACCCACCGGTGGGGCAGCATGCGGCCCACTCAAGGGAAATGCACATGGTAGTCCCTACAGGAAGGTGCCAGATGGGAGCCGCAGAGCATATCTCTGGCATTGGTAGCGCCAGCTGCCACTGGTAACCCTGCCAGCAGGGACAAATGCTGGGCCCATGCAATGATGGGGCTAGGCATGCAGTGTGGAGGGCAAAGTGCCAAGGGGTATGGCCTGGAGTGGGCAAGAGGAGGAGGGAGAGGGGGGCATGTAGGGGCAGGGGCTGCAGTGCAAGCCGGGGCCACCGTGCAGCCCGTTGGACCTGGCTGGGTACTGGGGTATGCACCAACCAAGAATGGCTGACATCGTCCTAGCTGCCGCAGCCCTGGGGGATAGACTGAGGCTGTATGAGCAGAAGCTACTCAGAGAGGGCATTGCAGCAGCGGTGCCTGCCCCATGGGAACAGGAGACAACCGGTGAGGATGGAGAGCCAGCCACCCAAGAGGCCGAGGAGGAGGTGGGAAGGAGATGCCACATGAAGCCTCATGTGTACCGGCAATGTCTGTCATTCGAGGAGATGCCAGACCGGGCATGCCGTTGAAGTCTCCGGCTGAGGAGGACACCCGCTCTCGGTGGCCATCAAAGTGATCTTCTTCACTACAGGGTCCTTCCAGACACTGAGTGGGGACTGTCTGGAATCTCGCAGACCTCGGTGCACAGGTGCATCCATGTCGTAACAGAGGCCCTTTCTGCCCAGTCGGCACAATATATCAGCTTCTACATGGACCGAGCCCACCAGGATGCCCAGGCTGCGGGGTTCAGCGCCTGAACGTGGGATGGGATTCTCTGGTCGGCGATGTCAAAATCGCGGTCAGCGATCGGCCGGAGAATCCCCATTCACGACCAAATCGGGGGCGGTGCCGCTTTCACGATGCTCCGTCCCCTCAAAAGCGGCATACTTGCACGCCATGCCAATGGCCTCAGGGCGTTGCTTGAGGCCCACCCCCCCGATGCTCCGCCCCCGACCGGCCGCGTTCTCGATGGTCAAGTATGGTCTCATCCGTCGGGAACCCGGCGTGGTGGCTGCGGACTCAGTCCAGCGCCGCCACAATCGGGGGATGGCTGCTCCGCGGGCAGGGGGGACTTTGTCAGGGGCTGGGGGCACTGTTGGGGGGGTGGTCCGGTGCACGCGAGCCGGCCAAGCTGGCAAGAGCCGGGTGCTCTACGCTGCCTTGATGCCAGCCCCCAGCCAAACAGAGGATCGGTGGCCGTTCTACCCCATTTTCTATGTCATACAAAGCCACCGTTCCCATGCCAGCGTGGGGACGGAGCCTCAAAATCGGAGAATCCAGCCCATGATTTCTCTCTGTCTGATTGCATTGAGACATTCCAAGGGCCCTGTTATAACCCCCTTAATAATAGATTCCAGCATTTACCCCTGAAAGATGTTAAACTTAGTGACCTACATTTTGTTTCCCTCCTTTCTTGAATAGAAGAGTTACATTCACTATTTTCCAATCTGCTGGGACGTTTCCAGAATCGAGGGAATTTTGAAAAATTACAACCAATGCATCTACTTTCTCCTCAATTACTTTAATCAGACCCTACGATGAAGTCCAACCAGACCTGGGAACTTTTCAGCATTTCATTCTATTAATTTTCTCATACTTTTTCCCTCCCTCCCTTTCACTTTTTACAAACATTAGGAGCAGGAATCATCCATTTGATCCCTGGAGCCTGCTGCCCCAATTCAATAAGATCAGGCTGACTTGATTATGGTCTCAATTCCATTTTCCGCCTACTCCAAATAACCTTTCACTTCTTTGTTAGTCAAGAATCTATCTACCTCAGCCTTAAAAGTATTCATTGATCTTGCCTTCACCGCTCACCAGGGATGGGAGTTCAAAAGATTCACGACCCTCTAAGAAAAAAAAACTTTCATCTCCATCTTAAACTGTGCCCCCGAGTTCTCGCCTCTCCCACAAGGGGAAACATCCTCTCAGCATCCACCCTGTCAATTCCCCTCAGGATCTTATGTGTTTCAATAAAATCACCTTTCCATCTTCTAAACACCAATCGATATAGGCTCACACTGTCCAACCTTTCCTCACAACAAAAGACCCCCATCCCAGGCATCAGTCGAGTAAATCTTCTCTGAACGACTTCTGACGCATTTATATCCTTTCTTAAATAAGGGGACCAAAACTGTAACACAGCAATCCAGATGTGGTCTCACCAATGCCCTGTCGTGAAATATCTCTACTTCTATATTCCATTCCTCTTGCAATAAATGACAACATTTAATTTGCCTTCCTAATCACTGTGATACCCAACGTGCTGCGCTGGAGAGCCAGCTTCAAATCCTACCACTGCACATGGTTAAATTTGAATTCAAATAAAAATCCAGGGCTGGATTCTCTGTTTCAGGGACTATGGGCGGAATTCTCTGACCTCCCGCAGGGTTGGGGAATCGCCCGGGGCCAGCGTAAATCCGCCCCCCCCCCCCCCCCCCCCCCCCCCACCGCCGTGGCCGGAATTCTCCGCCACCCGGGAATCGGCGGGGGCGGGAATAACGCCCCGCCAATCGGCGTGCCCCCCGCAGCGATGGGCCGAGGTTCCGCCGTTGACAGGCCTCTCCCGCCGGCGGGAATTGGAGCACCTCTGGTGCCGGCAGGATTGGCGGCAGGAGCAGGCCCTCGAGGTCCTGGGGAGGGGCGCGGGGCGATCGGACCCCGGGGGGTGCCCCCACGGTGGCCTGGCCCGCGATCGGGGCCCACCGATTGGCGGGTGGACCAGTGCCGTGAGGGCACACTTTTTCTTCCGCCGCCGCCACGGCCTCCACCATGGCGGAGGCTGAAGAGACCTCTCCTACCGCGCATGCGTCGGTGGTGACGTCAGCGGTCGCTGACGGACCGGCGCATGCGCAGACCGGCGAAGGCCTTTTGGCCAGCCCTGACGCCGGGCGCCAAAGGCCATTGGCGCTGGTTTTGGCGCCTGTCGGCGTGGCAGAAACCACTCCGGCGCGTGCCTAGCCCCTAAAGGTGTGGAGAATTCCGCACCTTTGGGGAGGCCCGACGCCGGAGTAGTTGGCGCCTCTCCGCTACGCCGGGACCCCCCGCCCCGCCGGGTAGGGGAGAATCCCGGCCATGTCTCCACGCCATTGTGACAACTGTGGTCTTTTATGCCAGAAAACCTGGCATCAAAAGGCCACAGATTCACAGCCCTGCAGGGGGTAGCAGGGAGCCATTGTGGAGCTTGCAGTTCCAGCTGCAGATACTACCCCCCGCACGTCCGGGTCAGAGGCCGCGCATGTGCACGACGGCACCCTCCAGTGGCCGCGCTGGGCTCCAATGGTGGACTCAAACCCCAGACCTGGACCACGGAAATAGTGCCCACGATCGGCCGTGCACCGACCCGAACAGCCCGCACAATAAAAGCCCAGTCCTGAATGAGACCCCCCCCTGCTCTCCGATCAGCCGCCCCCGACCGTGGCGGCCACAGACTGAGCCGGAGCCACCTCGCGAGTTTCCCGAATGGCTGGGACCATATTAGAAATATGCCGTTTGGACTTTGACTGGTGAGGGGTGGAGAATAGCAGGGCGGGCCTCAAGCAATGGCCGCAGGTGGTGGATATGCGGCGCGGCGTACTCTGGGAGTATGCCGCTTTTCGGGGGCTGGAGAATTGAGGAACCAACGCTGATCCCGATTCCAACGCCAGATGCGATTTTGCCTTCCGAGTGTGGAGAATCCAGCCCCTGATGATCATGAAACCATTGTCGATTGTTGTTAAAACCCCTTTTTGTTCACTAACATCCTTTAGGGGAGGAAATCTGCCATCCTTACCTGGTCTGGCCGACATGTGACTCTAGATCCACAGCAATGTGATTGACTCTTACGTGCTGCCGCTCAGTTCAAGGGCAATTAGGGATGGGCAACAAATGCAGGTCAGGGAGTGTGGCCCTTCAGCATGAGGAGTAGTAGTTTTTGTCATTTTGCGTACACCAGAATAAACCTGTCGGTGATTTCTACCCTATTGTGTGTCCCTGTCATCTATCCAGTTTGGGTTCTATAAATATAAAAGGCAGCAACTGTTTGGATGGGGGGAAGGGAGGAGCCCATCTACAGGCCCATTCAGACAGCCAGGAAGATGCCTGGAAGGCAGGGCCAAACACTGGCACCCTGGCCTGTGGCTAGGTACCCAGCACCAGACATTGTAAAACTGAACCACACTGGAAAATCCCAGTCAGCCTCCATCACTTAACTTTAACAAGGCTGTCATGGAGCTAATTAGTCTGTCTGCCTCGGTCTTGCAAATCACTGAACCCCCAAAATGACCAGGAACACATTTGGGAAACCAGTATGCTGGCCCCGTTGGGAATTTTCAGGCCCTGTCTGCCTTAATTCCAAACCTTGGCAAGGCCCGAACATTCATCCCCAGATGGGAAACCACTGGTACACGGAGCGTGTTGAATGAATTGTTCTCCAAGCAAATAACTAATGAATGAATGCCACCAAAGTGTATCGGCATTCTCGCATTATAGCATTCATAGTACAAGATATTCTAATATGTGTTATAAAATCATCACAATACTCTTCTAATGTTCGAAGGAGGCTGCTGATGGAGGCACCCAGTCACCTCCTCCATCTGAGGTCTGAACAACATTACTTTTCAGGCTTCCCCTCTTCCCTTGAATTCCTCCCATCAGCTTGCAGATTGAGGTTGCGCAGGAAACAGCCCTTAAGTGGTCAAAATTTGGCCACATAAGGGCCACAGATGAGACAAGGGCTGGCAGGTCAGCCTAGATCAGGGGTGGGCAAACTATGGCCCCGCGGGCCGCATGGTCTTTATGCGGCCCACCAAGTCATTAAAAAAAAATTTTTTTTTTTAAAAATTTTTAATTATTTTTTTAAGGTTAATTGGGGGGGCTGTTGGGTTACTTACTGGTATAGGGTGGATACGTTGACTTGAGTAGGGTGATCATTGCTCGGCACAACGTCGAGGGCCGAAGGGCCTGTTCTGTGCTGTACTGTTCTATGTTCCATATGAGGCGCCCAGAATCATAACCGGGTGAAGTAATTATTTTACTTAATATACTATGCGGCCCTTTAAAATTGTGAATTTCTGAATGTGGCCCTTGCACGGAAATGTTTGCCCACCCCTGGCCTAGATTCTCCTGTTCCCACGTAAAATTGTGGAGAGATTTGGGGTGCACGGGAACTTGGTGGGAAGGCCGTCCAGGAAATTTTACAGCCAGCCCTACCTACAAACCCATCAGCGGGGGACCATGTCCAATGTCTCTGTTACTTCCTCAGAGCTGGCCCCGAGTACAAGTGGAGTGTGTTGTTTACTTCTTGTGCTCCTTCTAAGTGGGAGCAATAATTGATCTTCAATGGGGGGCAGTTTGACTCGGCATAAGCTAGCAGCCATTGTCAGCACTTTAACTTCTGTGCTGTTGAGATGCTTCTGTTAATCTTAGTTTAGTGGTAGCACTCCTACTTCCCAGCCCCACTCCAGGGACCTGAGTGCATAATCTTGGCTGATGCTTCAGTGAGGCAGTACTGTATTGTTAGAGCAGCTGTCTTTTGGATCAGCTGCTAAGCCAAGGCCTTGTCTGTCCTCTCGATGTGAAAGACCCCATGGTACTATTTCAAAGAAGAGAAGAGAAGTTATCACTAGTGTTCCAGTCTGTATTTATCCCTGAACCAAAACTGGTTAGATGATTAACACGTTGCTGTTTGTGGGAGCGTACGGTGCTCAGATTGACTTTTCTACATTACCACACTTACTACTGTATTAGTGCTTCATTGTAAGTACATCAATGTACTTGATTGACTGAAAAGTGTGCATTGGGATGTCCTAAAGGGCGTATGGTAGCACAGTGGTTATTACTGTCGCTTCACAGCTCCAGGATCGCAGGTTCAATTCCCGGCTTGGGTCACTGTCTGTGTGGAGTCTGCACGTTCTCTCCGTGTCTGGGTGGGTTTCCTCCGGGTGCTCCGGTTTCCTCCCACAGTCCAAAGATGTGAGGGTTAGGTGGATTGGCCACGCTAAATTTCCCTTTGTGTTCAAAAAGGGTGGATGGGGTTACTGGGTTACGAGGATAGGGTGGAGGTGTGGGCTTAGTGCTCTTTCCAAGGGCCGGTGCCTGCTCGATGGGCCAAATGGCCTCCTTCTGTACTGTAAATTCTATGATTCTATGAAAAGTCATGAAAGGCACTATATAAATGTAAGTCTTTCTTTCCTTTCACTCACATAGGACGCCATTTGTGAGACGAGCCATTACGGTACTGTTTCCCGTGTGGAACCCTGATTGAAGAGATTCAAACAAATGTTCAAGGACTTTGGAAGAGTTTGGAAATGGGGCGATAGTTTGCAAGATTGATGGGGTTCAACCAAGGGTTGGTTTTTTGAAGAGAGGGAGGATGGCAGCAGATTTAAAGGAGAGAGGGAGGATACCTAAAGTGAGGCAACAGTTTAAAATATCAGCTCAAGTCAGGCCTCGGAAGGAAAGGCGTGTAATTTAGTGGGAATAAATATGAGGGAGCAGGAAGTGAGTTTCTTGAATAAGACAGGTTTGGAGTGGACATAAGGATGATAGGGGACAGAATTCCCCGGCCTCTCAGCTGCGTGTTTTTTGGCGGTAAGAGGCGGCGTGCCATTTGCAGACGGTGAGATTTTCTGGGTGCGATTCTCCGAGGCTGCGCTGGAGCGAACTAGCTGTCGTAAACTCTGTCGAGTTCAACGACGGCGCGAAACGGCCCCGATCACGACCTATTCTGGCCCCGGGAAAGGGCTAGCATCGGGGCCGCGTGGAACACGGGGGGCATGGCGTTGAATGCGCGTCGTCAGCGCACGACGCCCGAATGATGCCGCATCCGTAAAGGGTGCAATCCACGTAGAGAAAGACCCGCAGCAGAAGAGGGAGGGAAATGACGGAGCCACACCGAGGTTCCGTGATACGGACATGGAGACCATCCTAGATGAGGTGGAGCATCGCAGGGGCATCCTCTGCCCAAGATGAGGGCATCGCCACCCTTCCAGTGCTGTGCGACGGGCCTGGCGTCAGGTGGGCACGGCAGTCAGTGCAGACCCCTCGGTCCGGGGAGCAATGCCGCAAGAAGCCCCATGACCTCACCAGGGCTGCCAGGGTGAGTGCCACGAGGGTGCCCCTGGGTCACAACCCATCCCCCCCATGTCCCTCATCACCCACCCTGCGGGCACGAGGGGGAGGAGGGGCGAGAGTGAGTGGAGGGCGGTGAACAGCGGTGTCACAGACCCACATGAGTGCTGCGACCCCCTGGAGAGATGCCATGGTGTGGCTGCAACTTTCCCCCCACCCAGCATTAATGTAGTCTATATCTGAATGCCCTGATGATACCTGCCTAATTGTGATGCTCTATCCATGCCCCCCACCCAACAGGACAAGACTGGTCACAACAGCCGGGAGTGCAACAGAACCGGAGGGGGTTCACCCGTTATGCACCCCCTGACAGTGTTCGAGCAGAGGGCACTGGACCTTGCTGGGGGATCTGCCATCCAGGAGGTTGCACACTGCGAGGTTGGAGGCGCAGAAGCAAGTGAGACATCCCTGCATGTCCCCCCACCCCATCCTCTGTCCCCTCACACTCCACACTGGACCACCCTTCCTCTCTCCCCTCACACTCTGCCCACTGGACCACCCATCCTCTCTCCCCTCACACTCTGCCCACTGGACCACTCATCCTCTCTCCCCTCACACTCTGCCCACTGGACCACCCATCCTCTCTCCTCTCACACTCTGCCCACTGGACCACCCTTCCTCTCTCCCCACACACTCTGCCCACTGGACCACCCATCCTCTCTCCTCTCACATTCTGCCCACTGGACCACCCATCCTCTCTCCTCTCACATTCTGCCCACTGGACCACCCATCCTCTCTCCTCTCACACTCTGCCCACTGGACCACCCTTCCTCTCTCCCCACACACTCTGCCCACTGGACCACCCATCCTCTCTCCCCTCACACTCTGCCCACTGGACCACCCGACACCCGGCCGAGCGTGTCTAACTAACCCCGTATCATTCTGTTCCCCAGGGCCTGCTGGCGAACGTCCAGGGCCGTCTGGTGCCACACACAGGCGACCATCCACGACGACCACCACACCCAGGGTCGCACGCCAGAGGGTGGCAGGAGGTCGGCCAGGAGTGCCATCGTCCAAATCCGGGACTCTCGAGCGGGACGTACAGAGGACGGACAGTGACAACTTTCATGGCTGTGCGTTGCCCGAAGGTCGGGCCGTGAGACAGGACAGGGCGGGGTCAGTGGACCCAGATGCACAGAGGACGGCGACGCAGTCAACGGACTCACCTGACGCTGAACCGTACATGGTCCGCGTGCGCCCTGCGCTGGGACATGACTGGGACCAGGACACTCCTGATTTATTGACGGACGAGGACCTAGAGCTTGCGGCACTGCTGTCTCCCACACCATCCACCATCCCAGAGACACTCACCTCGGTTGGGCAATTAAGTGATGAGGCTCCTGGGTCATGGTCTGTGTGCACCACACAGCTGAGCCGGTACAGCAGGTGGAGGTCGGAGCAGCCGAGGGGCTGGACGGTTGGAGGGCTGCCCAGACCCAGCATCCAGACGTTTCCCGGGTTCCTGGATTTACTCGACCCACGTGGACAGCCGATGCATTTTGAAACCCAGGGACACAATGACGGGATGAGGGCTGTCTTCCAGCAGCTGCAGACGCAGTTAGAGGAGTCAAACCGCATCCAGGAGCAGGGAGTGGTACCGCTCACGGCAGCCACCCAGGCCCACGCCGCACGGGTGGCGTCCGCGGTCGAGGCAATGGGTGAAACGGTATCGGCCATGGGTCAGGTTATGCAAGGCGTTGGGCTTCACGTGCACGCGTCATCCATGGCCCAGGAGAGGGCTGCCCTCTCACAGGCAGCAATGCGCCAGAGCCAACATGACATTGCCGGCGCGCTACGGGCCCTGGCCGAGTCTCACCGGGTCATGGCTCAGTCCCAGCACACCATGGCTCAGTCCCAGCACACCATGGCTCAGTCCCAGCACACCATGGCACAATCCCAGCAGGCAATGGCACAGTCCCAGCAGGCCATAGCACAGTCCCAGCAGGCAATGGCTCAGTTCCAGCACGCCATAGCACAGTCCCAGCAGGCCATGGCACAGTCCCAGCATGCCATGGCACAGTCCCAGTAGTCAGTCGCGGAGAGCATCGACCGCCTGACGCACGTGCAGACGGGGAGCCATGTTGTGGGGCGTGATTCTCAGCAGTCTGCCTCCACTCCTGCTGTACCATCTGGGGATTCACTTAGACATAGTGGTAGGGCCCGTAAGGCAATGAAGAGGGACACAGAGTAAGTTGGCACGGGTGCAGAGCACAGTTTAGTTGTCGGGCATCTGTACATAATATTCACCATTGAACTCACTGTTGCAACTAATTTGTAAGACTGTGTGATTTTTCCGTTGCCACGGGGATCGTGATGGTGACCGAGTGTCGCTGTGGTTGACGAGCGGTGAAACTTCGGTGCCGGGTGTGCAGTCCCTTCCCCCTCCACCCCTCCCACAGCTACCCCACGCGGGCACGTGATGGAGTGTCCGTGACGAACTCAGCGACCACCGAGATGGATGGTTCAGCTATTACCATGAATCAGACTTTGTCTAACGATTCTGAGCTCACAGCTCATCGCAGAGCGGGCTGTCATCATTCCACATGGCACTGATCACACCCGCTGACACTGCCATCAATGTCGTGCCATACTATTGTGCCGCAGTGGTAAGGGTGATGTCGAAGTGGAGCAGTGTATGCGGAGCGGGGGTGCAGGGGGTGGTGGTGGGAGTCGTGTGCTGTCCGTGTGCACGACTGGCGATGCAGGAGGTACTGTTCAGCGATTCCGTCGCACGCGATGCGTGAATCCTGCAGCCATCAACGCGTCGCATGCCTGCTGTCCTCACTGGTGCCGTCGTGCATTACCAGCACCTGGGTCGTGTCTGCGTGCTGCGCCCGCCACTCCGTCAGCCTCCTCCTCCTCCTCCTCCACCTCCTCCTCCACCTCCTCCTCCTCAACCTCCTCCTCCTCCTCTGTGCTGGCACCACTACCAGTGGCTTCTCCCTCCGCCTCCTGCAGCAGGTCATCTCCCCTCTGCATCGCGATGTTGTGCAGCGCACAGCAGACCACAACAATGCGAGCGACCCTGTCGGCCTGGTACTGCAGGGCCCCTCCGGAGTGGTCCAGGCACCTGGATCTCATTTTCAGCAGACCGAAGCAGCGCTCCACCACACCCCTGGTTGCTGCATGGGCCTCATTGTAAAGGGTCTCCGCGTTGGTCTGAGGCCTCCGTATGGGCGTCATCAGCCAAGACCTCAGTGGATAACCCCTGTCGTCCAGCAACCAGCACCTCAGCCAGGGGGGCCGTCCCTCAAACATTGCGGGGATGAACGACTGCGCGAGAATGTAGGCATCATGCACACTCCCTGGGAACCTTGCGCACACGTGCATGATCCTCATGTGGGGGTCGCATACTACCTGGATGTTCATGGAGTATGACCCCTTCCTGTTAGTGAACACTTCCCTGTTGCCTGCAGGTGGGCACATGGGGACGTGAACACAATCGATCACTCCCTGGACTATCGGTATCCTGGCCACCTTGGCAAATCCACGGGCTCGTGCTTCTTGATGTGTGTGGTGATATGATCTGCATACTTGTCTGCCATTGGGCCAAAACGTCGGCTTACCATTGGCCCTGGACGGTCTGAGTTAACCACGCCTCTATTAATGAGGTATAAATGGTCAGACGCCTGACGATCGTCCCTTTCCATTGTAGACGATCGCAGAGTTGTGTTCTAGTCAATTAAAGCCAGACTTTGGTAAATCACTCGCCTCGCGTACAATTGATGGTACACCAATTTAATTGACTACGACTTTGAAGATGGAGTTTCGCATCAAGCCCGAATGCCTCCGCATCAGCCCGCAAACTCCGAACTCTGCAGAACTTTTCCAACTCTGGCTGACTTGCCTCGAAGGGTTCCTAGCATCTACAACCACCCCCCCCCCCTACCGGGGCACAGAAGCTGCACGTCCTCCACTCCAGTGTGGGTATCGACGCTTACACAATAATCAAAGAGGAAACGGATTATGATGACGCTATACAAAAGCTAAAAGGACAATTCATCAAACCGGTCAACAGGGTATTTGCTCGACATCTGCTGGCCACCAGAAAGCAGGTCCCCGGTCAGTCTCTAAGCCAATACGCCCGGGCCCTCTATGCCCTGGGGAGAAGTTGTTCCTGTGTAGCGGTCTCGGCTACAGAGCACATGGAGCTACTGATCAGAGACGCTTACGTGGCTGGGATGCTGTCTCCCGTGATCCGCCAGCGGATGCTGGAAAGAGACGAACTCAGTTTAACTGAGACGCTGACTCTCTCCGCCTCCCTGGAGGTCGCAGATCAAAGCGCTCGCACCTATGACCCTGGCCAGGCCTCCTGGCACGCTTCCCACCCGCCACCCGCCGCTCCCGACCTCCCTCAGGCTTGTGCCGCGGGACGCCCCGATAAATCCGCGGGGCCCCGCTGCTACTTTTGCGGGTGCGCAAAACACCCTCGCTCGCGCTGCCCAGCCCGCTCCGCCATCTGTAAGAGCTGCGGGAAGAAGGGCCACTACTCCACGGTCTGCCAGGCCAAAACGCTGTCTGCAGCGCTTCTGGAAGCTGCACAGCACTCCCCCCCCCCATCCCCCGCCCCCAGGCCTCTGCGAACGGCCTGTGTGCCTCTCTCTCTCCCCCAGGGCCCCCCCAGCTGCTCCCGACGCGCGCCCCGCCGGCCGACAAGCGCACCTCCCCGGCCCCTCCAGGTCTCTGCCGGCCTGCCCCGCACATTTCTCCCCCCCGCCCCCGGGCCCCGGCGCCCGACCGGCTCGCCTCTCCGCACCCCCGGTCCCTACCTACCCGCCGCGCGTACCTCTCCCCCCTGACCCCGGGCCCCGGCGCTCGACCGGCTCGCCTCTCCGGGCCCTCCCGGTCCCTGCCTGCCCGCCGTGCGAATCTGCTCCCCCCGCCCTCGGCCTGCGCGCCTTACCTCCTCCGCTCACAGCTGATGCACCCGACTCGCCTCCTGCACCCGGCCTGCACGCCTCACCTCATCCGCTCACAGCGCCGGCAGCGCTAGCTCCGCCCCCAACGGCCACGAGGGCTTCCTGGGCGCCGCCATCTTGGGGCCCCGACCCCACGTGCGGGTCCTGGGCGCCGCCATCTTGGGGCCCCGACCCCACGTGCGGATCCTGGCCGCCGCCATCTTGGGGCGCAGACATCACATATGGATCCTGGCCACCGACTTCCGGGACTGCCACGCAAGGTCCCTCCAGCATCGACTCATACGGCGACGATGGATTTTCTCCACAGCTCGCGGCCGTTCAACTCGACCAGTCTCGTCCACGCACGCTCGCCAAAGCGACAACGCTGATCCACCTCAACGGCCACGAGATGGACTGCCTGCTGGACTCCGGGAGCACGGAAAGCTTCGTTCACCCTGACACGGTAAGACGCTGCGCGCTCCCTGTCCATCCCGTAACACACAATATCGGTTAGGCTCAGGTTCGCACTCCGTCCACATAACCGGGTGCTGCATCGCGGACCTCACGGTCCAAGGGAAGGTTTTTAAAAATTACAAACTCCTTGTCCTCCCTGACCTTTGCGCACCGGCACTCCTAGGACTGGACTTCCAGTGCAACCTGCAGAGCTTGACCTTCCAATTCGGCGGCCCTATACCCCCCTCACTGTCTGCAGCCTCGCGTCCCTCAAAGTGGACCCCCCCTCCCTGTTTGCTAACCTCACCCCCGATTGCAAACCCGTCGCCACACGGAGCAGACGGTACAGCGCCCAGGACCGGACCTTCATCAGGTCCGAGGTCACTGACAGAAGGGGTCATTGAGGCCAGCAACAGCCCCTGGCGAGCCCAAGTGCTGGTGGTCCGGACGGGGGAGAAGAACCGGATGATCATCGATTATAGCCAAACCATCAATCGGTTTACGCAACTGGACGCGTATCCTCTCCCTCGTATTTCCACCATGGTAAACGAGATCGCGACATACAAGGTCTTCTCCAATGTGGACCTTAAGTCCGCTTACCACCAGCTCCCCATCCGCGCGAGTGACCGACTGTACACCGCGTTTGAGGCAGATGGGCGCCTCTACCACTTCCTTAGGGTTCCGTTTGGTGTCACAAATGGGGTCTCGGTCTTCCAACGGGAGGTGGACCGAATGGTCGACAAGTACGGATTACGGGATACCTCCCCGTATCTCGATAATGTCACCATCTGCGGCCACGACCAGCAGGACCATGACGCCAACCTCCAGAAATTCCTCCAAACCGCAAAACTCCTTAACCTCACGTACAATAAGGATAAATGCGTGTTTAGCACCGACCGCCTAGCCATCCTCGGCTACATAGTGCGTAACGGATTGATAGGCCCCGACCCCGAAAACATGCGCCCCCTGATGGAACTCCCTCTCCCCAATACCCTCAAATGCTGCCTGGGTTTCTTTGCTTACTACACCCAATCAGCGCCGGCCCTAGGGTTGCTGGCGCCCCGGGCAAGCTGAACTTCAGCGCCCTTGGGGGGGGGGGGGGGGGGGGGGGCCGAGGCGGGGGGGGCAGGGCCGAGGCGGGGGGGGGGGCCGATGCGGGGGGGGGGCCGAGGCGGCGGGGGGGGGGGGGTGGGGCTGGGGGGGCGGGGCCGAGGCAGCGGGGGGGGGCGAGGCGGCGGGGGGGGCCGAAGCGGCGGGGGGCCGGGGCCGGGCCGAGGCGGGGGGGGGGTGTCGAGGCGGGGGGGCAGGGCCGAGGCGGGGGGCGGGGGTGGGGCGGACGGAGGGGGTACGGAGGGGGGGCGGACGGAGGGGAGGACGGAGGCCGGAGGGGGGGGGCGGAGGGGGCCGCCCTGGGGGAGGGCGGCCACCGCGCATGCGCTGGTTGGCACTGGCCCAACTGCGCATGCGCGGGACCCGAGTCTGGCGCCCCCTAGCACATGGCGCCCGGGCGACTGCCGGTACCTTGGGCCGGCCCTACGCCCAATGGGTTCCCAACTACGCTGACATGGCCCGTCCCCTCATTCAAACCACGACCTTCCCGCCATCGACAGAGGCCTGCGAGGCCTTTAGCCGCATCAAAGCAGACATTGCAAAGGCCACGATGCGCGCCATCGACGAGTCCCTCCCCTTCCAGGTCGAGAGCGACGCATCAGAAGTACTTCTGGCGGCCACCCTGAACCAAGCGGGCAGACCCGTGGCCTTCTTCTCCAGAACACTCCAGGGCAGCACGGTAGCATGGTGGTTAGCATAAATGCTTCACAGCTCCAGGGTCCCAGGTTCGATTCCCGGCTGGGTCACTGTCTGTGCGGAGTCTGCACGTCCTCCCCGTGTGTGCGTGGGTTTCCTCCGGGTGCTCCGGTTTCCTCCCACAGTCCAAAGATGTGCGGGTTAGGTGGATTGGCCATGCTAAATTGCCCGTAGTGTCCTAAAAAGTAAGGTTAAGGGGGGGGTTATTGGGTTACGGGTATAGGGTGGATACTTGGGTTTGAGTAGGGTGATCATGGCTCGGCACAACATCGAGGGCCGAAGGGCCTGTTCTGTGCTGTACTGTTCTATGTTCTATGTTTCCGAACTCCGCCACCCCTCTGTGGAAAAGGAAGCCCAGGCCATAGTCGAAGCGGTGTGACATTGGAGGCACTATTTGGCCGGCAGGAGGTCTACCCTCCTCACAGACCAATGGCCTTCATGTTTGATAATGCACAAAGGGGCAAGATTAAGAATGACAAGATCTTACGGTGGCGGATCGAGTTGTCCACGTACAACTATGAGATCTTGTTTCGTCCTGGGAAGCTCAATGAGCCTCCTGATGCCCTGTCCCGCGGTACCTGCGCCAGCGCGCAGATAGACCGCTCTGCTCCCTCCACGCGGACCTCTGCCATCCAGGGGTGACCCATCTCTACCATTTCTCCATCGCGGACCTGCCTTTCTCCATCGCGGAAGTCAGGACAGTAACCCGTGACTGCCACATCTGCGCCGAGTGCAAACCGCACTTCTACCGCCCCGAGCGCGCACACCTGATCAAAGCATCCCGCCCCTTCGAACGTCTCAGCATTGACTTCAAGGGGCCCCTTCCCTCTAACAACCGCAACATTTACTTTCTGGCGGTAATTGACGAATTCTCCCGCTTCCCCTTCGCCATTCCCTGCACCGACATGACCACATCGACCGTCATTAAGGCCCTCCTCTCCATCTTCTCCCTGTTCAGCTACACCGCGTACATACACAGCGATCGGGGGTCCTCCTTTATGAGCGACGAGCTGCGTCAATTCCTGCTCAACAGGGGCATTGCCTCTAGCAGGACGACCAGCTATAACCCCTGGGGTAACGGACTGGTCGAGCGGGAGAATGGTACCATCTGGAAGACCATACTACTGGCCCTCCGGTCCAGAGATCTCCCTATTTCCCGATGGCAAGCGGTTATCCCCGATGCCCTACATTCTATCCGCTCACTCCTCTGTACCACAACAAATCAGACACCTCATGAACGTCTTCTTGTCTTCCCCAGGAAATCGTCCTCCGGATCCCCTCTCCCAACGTGGCTGGCCGCCCCCGGACCCATCTTGCTCCGGAAGCATGTGCGGATGCACAAGTCCAACCCGTTGGTGGAACAAGTCCAGTTACTCCACGCTAACCCGCAGTATGCGTATGTGGAGTACCCCACGGTCGGTAGGACATGGTCTCCCTCCGGGACCTGGCACCCGCCAGCGTGCGTCCTTCCCCCCCCCTTCACCACAGACCCCCCCCTGTATTTTTCCCCCCAGCGCCCCACTCAGGTCACCCCTTCCCCATCCATGGCGTCTCCACAGCCAGCTCGGATGATGGAGACTATTCAAGGACCATCGCTCCCGGACTCCAGGACGTCAGCGGAACCACCACCATCGGCTGAACCGACGTCACCTCCTCCACTGCGGCGGTCTGCCAGATCGTCATGGGCCACGAAAAGCCTGATCGAATCGATTTAAATTTCAACAGCTCCATGGACTTTGTTGGGACTTTGTGTAATATTGCTAATTGTCTGGGCCAGTGGGAAGCCAAAAATGTAATAAAAGAAAAGGAGAGAAAATTTTTGTTCTCCCGGCTGCTACTCATATCACCAGTTCTCTCCCATTCCCCCCCCCCTCCCTCCCCCGGCTCTCATTGATACCCTCCCCAGCTTCTTTCTCCGCAAGGGGTGAATGTGGTGGTATGATTTGCATAGCTGTCTGCCATTGGTGTAGAACACCGACTTACCATTGGCCCTGGTCGGTCATGTGCCTCTCGACCGATTGGTTGAGACCAGTCATGTGACGGCTCTCCGATTGGTCGAGAGGCTGAGTTAACCACGCCTCCATACCGAGGTATAAATAGTCAGAATGCCCGGCGGTCGTCCATTTTATTGTAGTCGACCGTAGGGCTAAGTTCTAGCTTATTAAAACCTAACTTTTGTATAGCAACTCATCTCTCGTGCAATTGATGGCTCATCATACATCTTAATAAATTTAAATACAAATAAAGGGCTTCCCCAACATATATTCTCCCTGCATAAAGAACTCCCCCCTCACCGATGTGAAGCAGTCAAGGGGAACCCACTGGGGCGACAACGATAAGTATAGCCCCTGGGGGGGGGGGAGAAGGACATACCTGGGGCGATGGCACTGCCAGAGGGCGAACCCTCTGGGGAGCTCCATTGGGAGCGTTCCCCTTATGTGTGGGGAGTGGGCTTGCCCCGGTGCTTGTGGGGATCTGTTCCACTTATCCGTGGGTGGTTGTTGTTGCGGTGCTTGTTGTGGGGTGACCAGTGAGGGGGAGAGGGAGGGAGGTTGCCCATGTGAAGAGGGAGTTGCTCCAATGCTGCTTGTATGGGAAAAGGGGGGCTGCAGCAGGGCCTATTTGGGCCCTGGTGCTGGGGTGAGGGGGTGTTGCCTGCGCTTGTGTTGGGGCTTCCTTTATACATCGGGGGTGGGGGGGTGTATCGTTTTCAGTGCAGGTCAGGCGCCTAATCGTGTGCCGGTTCTATCAGGCCCTCCTCCATCAACGTGATGGCGAAATCCACACCCCTAGATTTTCTGTGCAGGGAATCCAGGGAGAAAGCTCGGCTGTGCAGCTGGAGAGCTACATGCCAATTTTCTCACCCCACCCAGCACTCTGTTCACGGAGTGTAAAATTCCTTGCGCAGGCTTAGTGCAAGACTTTACAATGTGTTCTGACTGGGATCAGTTGTTGTTTTCCAATTATAATGGGTAGAAGTTCATTCATTGTAAAATTCTAAGCAGAAATGAGGTCAGAAACATTGCTACATGTGTTAATATGAATACAGACGGGTACACTTAACACTTGTGGTTCCCCACTAGCGACAGTATTTATTCATCTTCAGATAAAGATCGGTTAGTCACCTTTTTGACAAAAAGACAAAGCTTCGTAAGTAAACAAGTTCTTTTCTTCGATATTCACAGCTTGCTTAAATTATATTCCCAGAAACCTCCCAGCCGTTACTTTTGAAGATAAATAACCTGGACAAACATCAAACACTTTAACAGCCATAAACTACACCATAGTTCCAGGCTTCGACTAGGAATTTATTGCAATTAAAAATAGAACAGATTGAATGTCTTGCTAGGAGCATAAATATGCTTCAAATGATTTTGCTTCATATATCTGAAAAAACATATACAAAGTCATTTTTTTACCCATTCAGTCAGGATGTCTGTTGCTGGCAAGATTGGCATTTATAACCCGTCCCGTCATTGCCCGGAGTGGTATCTGAGTAGTTTGCTAGTCCCAGGAAACCAGCAAGCTCCCCTTCAACAGGCAAAATGAGAGTAAAAAATATACTTGCGTGTTTGAAGATTGTCTTTAAGAGAAATGATGTTCCCCACCTCTCATTGCTGATAAGAATTATGATAGGTAAGGAGATTCAGGAAGCCATAGAGTGGTAGAGGATTTACATTGGCACAACAGCCTTGATTCGTCTTGACTAGACCATCATACCATGATAATACTTGTTCAAGTGCAATATTGAGAGAGTTCCAAGCTATTGAAAATGCTGTCTTTCTGATTAAAAGGTGCCTCACAGCACCACAGACCAGTGTTCAATACCGGCTTTGGGTGACTGTCCGTCTGGAGTTTGCACTTTCTTCCCGTGCCTGCGTGGGTTTCCTCCGGGCGCTCCGGTCTCCTCCCACAGTCCAAAGATGTGGTTAGGTGGACTGGTCCTTTCCATCTTCCTGAGTGGAAATAAAAGATCAATGCTTAAGAAGAACAGGGGGTGTTTTCCCAATGTCCTGGCCTTTACCTCTCAGATAAACATCACTAAATCAGATTGTTTGGTCGTTTGTCACACTGCTGTTTCTGGGACCTTGCTGGGGTGTTCACTACAACAGTGACCACACTTCATGAGCACTTCATTGGCTGTGAAATGATTTGGGATATTCTAAGGTCATAAAAGGCACTCAATAAATGCAAGCTTTGGTCTTTCTTTCATAAAGCATAAGATAATCGCTCAAACTGATAATGTGGCTCATTTAGGTTTGATAGAAGCAATGTATGTTCATAGATAGGAACCCATTCTCTGCAAACAAAGGGAATATGTTCAAACCTTGTGCCTTTACTGAATTAACTGGGAAGCCTATAGTTCCCCATGACTTTCTTCATGGCAACAACTTGGCCAATCAGAATCGACTTGTCGACCAATCAGCATCCTTTGCTCTTGCAGTGATGCTTTGAAGTTTGGAATAATTGTATGTGTCTTGATGAGTGCAGGATGAAGAGCTCTGGCCGCATGTGAACAATGTATACATTGTTATATATCATATTTGTGGTAGAAATGTTATTTTAAAACCCAGGCATAAAATACATACAGGCAGTGTGTATACTAACACTAATTAAGGGGTTGTGAAAGGTGAGGTGATCATTAATTTTAACTATTTACTTGTTGACAGAGAGATGGCTAATAAAACATTGTTTTGATTGCAGGGGATTTCCAGGGATGTAGATAATTTAGGAGGAAGTAGTGTTTAGTCCTAGCTAAGCAACCTAGTGGGATAGAGATGATGTAATTAATGGGAGGAGCCAGGTCTTTATGTAATTTTGCAGTTTGCAAGAAGATTTTAAGTCGAACAGCAGTTTACCATATGATTTGAGTCTGACAAGGCAGGTTGTCCTGAAAGGGCCTCTCTCTCCAAAGATCTGCACAGATAAGCAAATAACCCTGATTGTCAACTTTATTCATAAGTGGCATTGAATTGTATTGGGTTGTTTAATTGGCATATAGTATAGGGAGATGGTTTACCTCAATTGGCGAGACAGCTGGTTTGTGATGCAGGGCAACGCGGGCAGCAGGGTTCAATTCCTGTACTGGCTGAGGTTATTATTGAAGTCCCTGGCTTCTCAAACTTGCCCCTTACATGAGGTATGATGATCCTCAGGTTAAATCACCACCAGTCAGCTCTCCTCCTCAAAGGGGAAAGCAGTCTATGGTCATTTGGGACTATAGTGATTTTACTTTACCTAATTGGATTGGATTGGATTTGTTTATTGTCACGTGTACCGAGGTACAGTGAAAAGTATTTTTCTGCAAGCAGCTCAACAGATCATTCAGTACATGGGAAGAAAAGGGAATTAAACAGATTTCAAGAAATACATGAGAATACATAATAGGGAAACACAATATATACAATGTAACTACATAAGCATTGGCATCGGATGAAGCATACAGGGTGTAGTGTTAATGAGGTCAGTCCATAAGAGGGTCATTTAGGAGTCTGGTGACAGTGGGGAAGAAGCTGTTTTTGAGTCTGTTCGTGCGTGTTCTCAGACTTCTGAATCTCCTGCCCGATGGAAGAAGTTGGAAAAGTGAGTAAGCCGGGTGGGAGGGATCCTTGATTATGCTGCCCGCTTTCCCCCAGCAGCGGGAGGTGTAGATGGAATCAATGGATGGGAGACAGGTTCGTGTGATGGACTGGGCGGTATTCACGACTCTCTGAAGTTCCTTGCGGTCCTGGGCCGAGCAGTTGCCATACCAGGCTGTGATGCAGCCCGATAGGATGCTCTCTATAGTACATCTGTAAAAGTTGGTAAGGGTTAATGTGGACATGCCGAATTTCCTTAGTTTCCTGAGGAAGTATAGGCGCTGTTGTGCTTTCTTGGTGATAGCGTAGACGTGAGTGGACCAGGATAGATTTTTGGTGATGTGCACCCCTAGAAATTTGAAACTGCTCACCATCTCTACCTCGGCTCCATTGATGCTGACAGGGGTGTGTACAGTACTTTGCTTCCTGAAGTCGATGACCAGCTCTTTAGTTTTGCTGGCATTGAGGGAGAGATTGTTGTTGTTACACCACTCCGCTAGGTTCTCTATCTCCCTCCTGTATTCGGACTCGTCGTTATTCGAGATCCGGCCCACTATGGTCGTATTGTCAGCAAACTTGTAGATGGAGTTGGAACCAAGTTTTGCCATGCAGTCGTGTGTGTACAGGGAGTAGAGTAGGGGGCTAAGTACGCAGCCTTGCGGGGCACCGGTATTGAGGACTATTGTGGAGGAGGTGTTGGTGTTCATTCTTACTGACTGTGGTCTGTTGGTCAGAAAGTCAAGGATCCAGTTGCAGAGTGGAGAGCCAAGTCCTAGGTTTTGGCTAATGGCAGGTTTAGATAGTAAGCTAAAGTTTTTTTCTTTTGTTTAAGAACTGTTTAACTGTTCATTGTAAGCTATTTCTTTGATGTTAATATGGTTAATTCTGTGCTTAAATTAAAGTTTGTTTTAGCACAAAAGATAACTACGGTAGCACAGTGGTTAGCACTGATGCTTCACAGCGCCAGAGTCCCAGGTTCGATTCCCGGCTTGGGTCACTGTCTGTGCGGAGTCTGCACGTTCTCCCCGTGTCTGCATGGGTTTCCTCCGGATCGTCCAGTTTTCTCCCACAAGTCCGGAAATACGTGCTTGTTCGGTGAATTGGACATTCTGAATTCTCCCTCTGTGTACCCAAACAGGCGCCGGAGTGTGGCGACGAGCGGCTTTTCACAGTAACTTCATTACAGTGTTAATGTAAGCCTACTTGTGACACTAATAAAGATTATTATTATTATCATTGGTCAGAGTCGTCATTCCTGGAGTGAAGTATCCTTTCCTCACAGTTTTACAACTAAAAATATTGTTTGGGTTTTGGTTCATTTTTTTCAGCAATATTCAAGGCATATTGATTGAAAATCAGTGGTTTCACAAAATATTTTGGGAAAAATGTGGCCATGGTTATTTATGTGGCTGACAGAATATTGCAGTATGTAGACTCCAAGTTCCCACATTTTTGCCAGACTGCGCTGCAAGTTTATGTTTGCACAGCAATGAAAATACATTGAAGTTTTAAGTACATTAAATCAAATTCTTCCAGGCAGTGAATGGAATTTAATCTGGCCCAAGGTATTGGGATGGGAGGCAGAGCTGGTGCCATAGAATCGGGAGAAAAGGCAATGGTGGGCAGAGTTTGGGGGGGCGGGGGGGGGAGAGGAAGTGTCCTTTGCTTTCCCGACTCTCTGTGATTCAGTCAGGGTTGGGAATGATTGAGAATAGCCTTCCTGACAGGAAGTCCATTGACACCCTTATGAACAGCTGAGGGCCACTTAAGGGCCTCATCTTGCTGCTCCTGGCACGGTATTCAACAAGTGACAGGGGTGTCTGATGTCATGTGGGGAGGTTGTTCAGTAAAAACTAACAGCCCCCTGGCAGCCTTGAGGATGACCATCCTGACTGAGCACCCTGTGGTTCATAGAAGGCACTCCCCAGTACTAAGGGACACACCCACTAAAACATTTCCCATGCCCTCAGCAATGCACCCCACCCCCCATACGGCAAACTGACTGACTGGCCCTGATAAGGGAACCCCACTTACGTGGATTCCAGGGCCTCTTCCATAGTGCTGCTCCAGGTTGGCTGCCGCAGCAGCAGTGGCCACCACTCCTGGTAGTACTGCTGGGACTTGAGATTCTGACTCTCTGATGGGCCAGAAGATCTTGGTGGCAGGACGTTTTCTCTTTAAGGAACAGAAGCCCCGACACCAGGCAGCAATTTCAAAAGACCTAAAAGGCATTGAATTGCAATGGGCTCCCAGAAACATATATAGTACGATTGTTCCTGACTTTGTCTTGCCCTAGAGGCTACCACTACTACCGTTATATTACACCCATCCATTTAACAGCTGGAAAACTGTGAGCAGTGTGTGCTTTCATTTATGACATAAATTGCTATTGGTGACACTTCCTGTTGAATCCCGCTTTGGTCACCATGAAGTAGGCTTTGTACTCTTAAGTGTATTAAAAGCAACTCATAACCATGCACATACATACAGCACTGGGTACAGGTACGGAGAGGACTCCATCCTGGGTCTTTACATATCTCTGGACTGCCTCTGGCTCTGAGTCATGTGACTTCTTACATCACTGGATAGGTGGTACTGCACTCAGTCCCACATTAACCCTGTTTGTACCAGACCCCACCACTACACTCCCAGTCTCAGTCCACACTTGTGAAATGGTGTATCTGGCATTTTGCTGAATTGAAAAAGTTATCTTACTAATTTTACCAAGCCTCTAGATGAATGAACATCAATTTCTGTGTACAGTTTTCATTAAATCTGTCTAATGGGTAAGACATGGGACAGTGGCCTGCAGCCGGGTAACATTTAAAAAAGACTGGTTACCTTAACAAATAGACAACTCAAGCCCTGATCAGGAAAGGACTGGCTCATATTCAAGTGCAACAGCCCTAACCATAGACAGTTTTCTCTTTAATTATGCAAATTGACATGACGTTCTGTGAAACATCAGCACGATTATGGAACTGATGGGACACTATTCCCTGCACCAATCCCTGCTCCTTCTGCCACGGGATAGCAGCAGACTTTTTGCAGCTCTACTTGGAGTAAATCTGGAACTGATGAAAGTCAGACTTACTCTTTACTGCTGGTGCTTTGAATGAATTAAAGATCAAAATGCTTATCAGGTAAATTCCCCATTGTCTAAGATGACAACAGGCTACTTTCCCCTTTGAGGGGGGAGAGCTGGCTGGTGGTGGTTTAACCTGAGGATCAGCACACCTCAGGCGAAGGGCAAGGTTGAGAAGGCGGAGCCTTCATAAATAATGTTTATTATGCAATAGTTGATTGGTTGAAGAAGCAAATTTTATTAACAGAATTAGAGGTGAGACCAATTTGTACCTTTGATTTATTTAAAATTAATTTAAAAACAAATCTGAGTTGTGAAAAAAAACATAGCTGATGAATTTATTTTATTTACAAAACAATTTGCTTAAAAGGGATGAAGTACACTGTTTTTGCACCTCTGAAAATCATATTATGCCCACTGGTGATTTCTAGAGGTGGTTACATGAGCATACTTGGTCTGCTGATGTCTTTCATTCTTTCCAGGGATGTGGGAGTCACTTCTCAGATTTGTTGCCCATCTCTAATTGCTCTAAATTGAATACTTGCTGGGACTTTTCAGAGGACAGCTAAATGTCAACCACATTGCTGTGGGTCACATGCATGTGAGCTAGACAAGGACAGTAGATTTCATTCCCAAAAGGACATTAATGAACATTTTTAAAAATCCATTTACGGATGCTGGCTAGGCCAGTATTTATTGCCCATCCCCAGTTTCCTTTGAGAAGGTGGTGGTGAGCTGCCTGCTTGAGCCCCTGCCGTCCCTGAGGTGTAGGTACACCCACAGTGCTGTTAGGGAGGGAGTTTCTGGATTTTGACCCAGCAACAGTGAAAGAATGGTGATACATTTCTAAATCAAGATGGTGAGCGACTTGGAGGGGAACTTCAAGGTGGTGGGGTTCCCAGGTATCTGCTGCTCTTGGCCTACTAGATGGTACTGGTCCTGGGTTTAGAAGGTGCAGCCTAAGGAACCTTGGTGAGTTCCTGCAGTGCACCTTGTAGGTGGTACACACGGCTGCTCCCGTGCGCCAGTGGTGGAGGGAGTGAATTCTTGTGGAAGAGGTACCAATCATCCGGGCTGCTTTGTCCTGGATGGTGTCGGGCGTGTTAAGCGTTGCCGGAGCTGCACTCATCCAGGAAACTGGGACGCATTCCATCACATTCCAGACTTGTGCCTTGTAGCTTTGGGGAGTCAGGAGGTGAGTTACTCGCTGCAGGATTGCTGGCTTTTGAGCTGCTTTTGTAGCCACAGTATTAATGTGGCTAGTCCAGTTCAGTATCTGATCAATAGTAACCCCCAGAATGTTGATGGTAGGGGATTCAGTGATGGTAATGCCCTTGAATGTCAAGGAGCCATGGTGGAGCTGGTCATTGCCTGTCACTTGTGAGGTGCAAATGTTATTTGTCACTTGTCAACTAAACCTGGATATTGTCCTGGTCTTGCTGCATTTGGACACTGACTGCTTCATTGTCTGAGGATTTGCGAATGGTACTGAACGTAGAAACATTCATAGAATCCCTACAGTGCAGAAGGAGGCCATTCAGCCCATCGAGTCTGCACCAACCTTCCGCAAGAACACTCTACCTAAGTCCATTGTCCTGTCCACCCCACCCTAACCCCATCTAACTGGACACTAAGGGGCAATTTATCATGGCCAATCCACCTAACCTGCACATCTTTGGACTGTGGGAGGAAACCGGAGCACCCGGAGGAAACCCACACAGACACGGGGAGAACGTGCAGACTCCACACAGACAGTGACCCAAGGCTGAAATTTAACTCGGTTCCCTGGTACTGTGAGGCAGCAGTGCAATCTGTTTTGTGAACATCCCCACTTCTGCCCTTATGATGGAAGGAAGGTTGTAGATGAAGCAGCTGAAGATAATTGGGCCCAGGACACGACCCTGAAAAACTCCTGCAGTGATGTCTTGGAACTGAGATGATTGACCTCCAACCACCACAACCACCTTCCTTTGTGTTAGGTATGACTCCAACCAATGGAGGATTTTTCCTCTGATTCCCATTGACTCTAGTTTTGCTAGGGCTCCTAGATGTAATACTCATCACATGCTGCCTTGATGCCAAGGGTAGTCACTCACACCTCACCTCTGGTATTCAGCTCTTTCGTCCATGTTTCAATCAAGGCTGAAATGAGGTCAGACCCTGGCGGAACCCAAACTGAGAGTCCGTGAACAGGTTACATAGAACAGAGAACATAGAACAGTACAGCACAGAACAGGCCCTTCGGCCCTCGATGTTGTGCCGAGCCATGATCACCCTGCTCAAACCCACGTATCCACCCTATACCCGTAACCCAACAACCCCCCCTTTAACCTTACATTTTAGGACACTACGGGCAATTACGCATGGCCAATCCACCTAACCCGCACATCTTTGGACTGTGGAAGGAAACCGGAGCACCCGGAGGAAACCCACGCACACACGGGGAGGACGTGCAGACTCCGCACAGACAGTGACCCAGCCGGGAATCGAACCTGGGACCCTGGAGCTGTGAAGCATTTATGCTAACCACCATGCGACCGTGCTGTCCCGTTATTAGGGCTAAATCAGGTTATTGCTGAGTTAGCCCTAAATCAGGTTATTGCTGAGTAAGTGCCACTTGATAGCACTGTTGATTACCCCTTCCATCATTTTACTGATGATCAATAGCAATCTATTCGGGTGGTATTTGTCTGGGTTGGATTTATCCTGTTTCTTGTGTATGGGACACACCTGGTTAATTTTCCACATTGCCGAGTAGATGCCAGTGTTGTAGCTGCACTGGAACAGCTTTGCTAGGGGTGCAGCAAGTTCTGGAGCACAAGTCTTCAGTACTATTGCCAGGGTATTGTCAGGGGCCATAGCCTTTGCAGCAACCAGTGCCTTCAGCCGTTTCTTGATATCACGTGAATTAGCTGTATTGGTTAAAGACTGACATCTATGATGCTGGGGACCTCTGAGAAGGCCGAGATGGATCATCAACTGAACATGTTTGGCTGAAGATTGTTGCGAATGCTTCAGCTTGATCTTTTGGGTGGATATGCTGGGCTCCTCCATCATTGTGGAGACTCCTCCTCCAGTGAGTTGTTTAATTGTCCACCACCATTCAAGGCTGGATGTGGCAGGACTGCAGAGCTTAGATATGATCCATAGGTTGTGGGATTGTTTTGTTCTGTCTATTACTTACTCCTTATACTGTTTGACCCACAAGTAGTCCTGTGTTGTGGCTTCACCAGGTTGACACGTCATTTTTGGTATGCCCTGTGTTGCCCCCGGCATGCTCTCCTGCACTCTTCATTTAACCAGGGTTGATTTCCTGTCTTGGTGGTAATGGTAGAATGGGGGATATTCCGGGCCATGTGGTTGCAAATTGTGATTGATGGCTGCTGCTGATGGCCCACAGCACCTTATAGATGCCCAGTCTTGAGTCCTAGATCTATTTGAAGTCTATCCCATTTAGCACAGTGGTAGTGCCACACAACACGATGGAGGGTATATTCATTGTGAAGATAGGACTTTGTCTCCACAAGGACTGCATGGTGATCACTTCTACCAATACTGCCATGCACAGATGCATCTGCATCAGGCAGATTGGTGAGGGTGAGGCCAAGTATGTTTTTCCCTCTTGTTGGTTTCCTCACCACCTGCTGCCATCCCAGTCTAGCAGTTATGTCCTTTAGGACCCGGCCAGCTCAGTCTGTGATGGTACTGCTGAGCCACTCTTGGTGATGGGCATTGAAGTCCCCACCCAGAGGACATTCTGTGCTCTTGCCCTCCTCAGTGTTTCCTTCAAGTGGTATTTAACATAGAGGAATACTGATTCAACAGCTGATGGTGGCCAGTACATGATAATCAGCAGGAGGTTTCCTTGCCCATGTTTAACCCGATGCTATAGACTTCATGGGATCCAGAGTGGAATTGAGGACTCCCGGAGCAACTCCCTCCCGACTGTATACCACTGTGTCACCACCTCTGCTGGGTCTGTCCTGCCGGTGCTGTTGAAAATTGGAAACCCTGGGAATGGGATTGGGAATCAAGGGAATTTGGTCCCGGCTACTAGTTTTAAAGGGTTCCTGAGTTATCCCAACTTGGTAAAAATCCAGGTCACGGACAACAAAATGGAAGTAATTTATTCGTTAATGTAACAAAGGAACGAACCTGTTCAATATCAAAGATCCTCTGGTCTTTCTCTTTTCCAGGTGATCACTCTTTAAAACACTACGTCACAGTGTAGCCACCTGGGTTGGCCACTTCCCGACTCCAAAATGGATGCCCGCTAAGAATGCAGGGAAATTCAGTCAAGTGCAGAGAAACAAGCAAGTGCAAAGTTTCCTGTATATTAGAACTTGCAGAACCCAGACGGAACCAAAACCAAAAACCATCTCCATAGTAATGAGCGATCCCCGGGAACAATTGGTAACATTAAGAGTAATCAAGACCAAACCAGACTCCTCGGAGCCAGCAGGAGCCAAGACAAAGGAAGGCCAACGGACACTTAGGAACCGGCCAGCGATTGGGAACAGCTCCAGTATTGGAGAAATCAATCCAAGTGATCAGAACTTAGTCCAATCACTTGGAACCAGGTACGGGGTCCACCCAAAAGGGTGCAAAGCCCCTGGGGACTATAAAATAGAGTCCCCAAGTTCAGTTCGATCTTCTTGGCAGGATCTCTCAGCAGCTCGAAACAACCCTTGACCGTGACCTGCCTAGCAGCTCCACCAACAAAGTAAGTGTCCAGTCAATGCACGCTACGAGATAGGCGCTCCTAGCTACTAGTCCATACAATCTTGAAGCCTGCAGACTCAGAATCGAATGAAAGGCCATTTGTTCCCCGAAGCTGGTTGGCCAGTTTCCAAAGCTAAGTATTGGCCTTTTAGTGTTAGAGATGGTCTAGTGAGTAGTATTTTATGCATGAGTAGCGATTGACTGTGTATATAAGAAATGTGTTTTGATTTGAACCTTACTAACTGGTGTATTGAGTTATTGATCAGCACTTGAACTTGAACCTCGTGGTGGTATCATAAAGATACCTGGCGACTCTAGAGCAAGGTGATTAAACAGAGCAAATTAAGTAAAAGCACAACGAGCAACAACAACAAACAATCAAAGTACATTTGGAAAATGCCCCCCTTTTTGCAGTGGTAATTGTAATCTTCGCTCCAGCAGAAATTAGACTGGATTGGACAAGTGGCCTCTTTTACACCCAGTCCAAATTTAGCTTCCAGTGAAGTCAAAGAGAAGTAGTATCAGGTGGTTTATAAAATAAGCATCTGGTCTGTCAGTTTCTCTCCAGACAGGAATGGTTAGAATTCCCCCTCCTGCGACCCAGTTTGTAGAGATCAAAATGCTTTTCAGACTTGCCTTTTTCCCTGCTTTCTAAAGCCAATGATAATGATGTCCAATTGGGCTCTGGGAAGTGCATTTGCCTCGACAACATCAAATAGGAAATCATGGACTGTTAACACAACTAAATCTATAAATCTACTTTGGTATGCTCAAGCCAGACTGTCCATTAAGACCATGATAAATAATGGCTTCCGTTTGTTAATGAATGGTGCTCTTGTCAGTATTCAAAAGCTTTTGATATTTCCTTGCTGGAGAATTTGGGGCTCCCCTGGATTTAGTGATTTATTAGCAGTAATTTATTAAATTAAGTTTTTAATTTCATATTTCTTTACATATTTTGTTGGCTGTAAAGAGAGCTTGTTTAATTCACAGATGTGTTATGTTTTTTCTAATTCCCTATTTGAAAGATATAACAGCCATTATAATCTGTATATTAAAATGTTTTAACATCTTGCTCACATCCGATTCAAACATCACTTAAAAGTGCCAAACATGATTTCTTTAAAGAGTAAAGTAGCCAGTAACTTCTTGCCCTCAAAAATGTAACTTTTCCCCAGAAGCCAGAGATTTCTAAGCATCTGCTAATTGATTGAAACTTTCCTCTGCAAATAGTCTTTAATTGACTTCACAATTTGCCTGTTTCCGCTCTCTTCCCACAGAGAGGCCCTGAGCTTAGCTTTAAAGAACACACCACATTCTCAGCATTTATTCTAAGCAGCCAAATATCACAATCAGCCTCTCGATCCCAGACTGCCCATCAGCTACGTCACAAGAGATAGTAGGTAGAAACTAAACATGTCGGTCCTTTCTAAAGAGATACTGCTGTGGGGGAATGAATTTGGCAGAGATCCAATGTTACAGGTCTCCATCCCTTCATCTTTGCACTTGGGAACTAAAGGTCTAAATGTTTACTCATGGTGGGTTTTGTGCATACGGTGACAGAAACAGATGACAGTCACCCATGACCCCCCCCCCCCCCTCCCCCTTGCCGCTAACCCCCCAACCACCCGCACCCTCCATCCCACACACCCACCAGAGTGTTAGGTCTGTCAGTCTGACTCATAGTATGTTTCAATATTGATTCTTACTTGAAGTCATCAGGAATTACATTAGCACTGGCAGGCAGGAGCCAGAGGTCGACAGTGAAGGGCTTTGGGGGGGGGAATTAAACCACAGGAAGAGACACGTGGACATGGTCCCTGACTGGGTATGTAATTAGTGAGGAGGGGAAGGTTGGGGAAATCCATGATTTGGATAGTGGGGAAGCGCAGGTCAGGGGTGACACAAAGTATTCTTATGGGTGCAGGGGGAGCATTTCTGCTTCTCTTGCTCCAAAAGGAACCTTTAAAGAATAAACAAAAAAGTGTACCCAGTCCTCCAGTGACCAGAATCCTTGCCTGAGACTCTATGGTACAGCTGGCCATGGTGTGTGCTCTCCTGATGATGGCAATTTTTCCAATTAAATGAAGGCTTCCAATCCTCTTTGGAGGAGTCCGCTCCATGCCTGAAATCAGACATATTAAAAAGGCAGGTAGTTAGAAAGCTGTGCAAATACAGCAAGACATGTCCCACCCCTATTGGCATCAGACAGATGCAAGGCACAGTTAAAATTAGCCCTTAAGTGTTCCCCAGGTAAGTAGGAGAGGATAATCTCCCTTTCTGTACGTACAAGTGTCATAATATACACACAAGTATATGATGGTGCTCTGAGAGGAAAACTTCTAAACTCTGTTTCAAATGGAAACCCCCTTATTTTTAAACTCTCCTTGTTCTCACCTCTTCACAAGAGGAAACATCCTTGCAGCATCCATCCTGTCAAGCCCTCAGGATCATGGGCGGGATTCTCCCCTACCCGGCGGAGCGGGCCGTACCGCCGCCAAGGAGTGGCGTGAACCACTCCGGCATCGGGCCGCCCGGAAGGTGTGGAATACCCGCACCTTCAGGGGCGAGGCCAGCGGCGGCGGGGTTGGCGCTGCGCCAGCCGGCGTGGAAGGGTTTGGCATCACGGCAACTAGCAGTGAAGGGCCTCCGCCAGCTGGCTCGAGTTGGCGCATGCGCGGGAACGGCAGAGTGCTGGTGTCATCCCAGTGCATGCGCAGGGGGGTTCATCTCTGCACCGGCCATGGTGGGGGTTGACAGCAGCCTTTGAATTTGTCTATATATATGTTTCTGGAACATACCTCTTCATTCACCTAAGGAAAGAGCAGTTCTCCGAAAGCTAGTGTTTGAAACAAACATGTTGGACTTTAACCTGGTGTTGTAAGACTTCTTACTATCTTCAGCTGCATCCTCAATGACCTGCCTTCCATCTTAAAGTCAGAAGTGGGGATGTTCACAGATGACTGCACAATGTTCAGCACCATTCATGACTCCTCAGATAATGAAGCAGTCCATGTCCAAATGCAGCAAGACCTAGATAATATCCAGACTTGGACTGACAAATTACAAGTTACATTTGCACCACACAAGTGGCAGGCAATGACCATCTCCTACAAGAGAGGATCTAATCACCACCCCATGACATTCAATGGCATTACCATTGCTGAATCCCCCACAATCAGCGTCTTGCGGGTTTCCATTGATCAGAAACTGAACTGGACTAGGCATATTAATGCTGTGGCTACCAGAGCAGATCAAAGGATAGGAATCCTTTGGCGAGTAACTCACCTCCTGACCCCCCAAAGCCTGCCCACCATCGACAAGGCACAAGTCAGGAGTGTAATGGAATACTCTCCACTTGCCTGGATGAAAGCAGCTCCAACAACACTCAAGAAGCTCGACACCATCCAGGACAATGCAGCCCGCTTGATTGCTCCCCCTTCCACAAACATTCAAATCTTCCACCAACGAACAGTGGCAGCCGTGTGTACCATCTACAAGATACACTGCAGTAACTCACAAAGGTTCCTTGGACAGCACCTTCCAAACCCATGACCACTACCATCCAGACAGACATGAGCTGCAGCCACCTGGGAACCCCACCACCTGGAGATTCCCCTCCAAGTCACTCACCACCCTGACTTGGAAATATATCGTCGTTCCTTCACTGCCACTGGTGCAACATCCTGGAACTCCCTCCCTAACAGCACAGTGGGTGTACCTACACCTCAAGGCTGCAGCTGTTCAAGAAGGCAACTCACCACCACCTTCTGAAGGGCAACTAGGGACAGGCACTAAATGCTGGCCTAACCAGCAATGCCCACATCCCGTAAATGATTTATTAAAAATGTAGTTGATTTTTAAATCTTTGTTACTTTGACCGTTTAATAAACAAAATATTCTCAAGTGGCTTCTCATGGGAAAACATGCCATGTCTCAGACGAAGATTATCGCATCGCAATGCAATCAAGCTTTGATGCCTGAACACTTTGCCTGAACCCGAGAATATTTTGAAGAATAAAGGGATTAAGGGTTATGGTGTTCGGGCCGGAAAGTGGAGCTGAGTCCACAAAAGATCAGCCATGATCTAATTGAATGGCGGAGCAGGCTCGAGAGGCCAGATGGCCTACTCCTGCTCCTAGTTCTTATGTTCTTATGTTCTTATGAGAAGCATCAGCACCACAGAGGCAGCAGCAAGAAAGGGGGGGGGGGGGGGGGGAGTGAGGTTTTCCAGCACAACTGGCTCGGTGGATGGCACTCTGAGAGAAGGCGAGACAGGAAAGGGTGGGGAGGCTTAGGGGATTTAAGGGTCCCAAGATGGAATTCCTGACTGAGAGATGGTCTCTCGTCTCCTTCCTCCCCATTCCCTTCTTTCCCCCATTCCCTTTCTTTCCTCCATTCCCCTCCTTGCCCCCATTCCCCTCCTTCCCTCATTTCTCTCCTCCCCATTCCCCACCTTTTCTCCTGTTCCCTCCCTTCCCCTCCATTCCCCTCCTTCCCCTATTCCCCTCCTTTCTCCCTCCATTCTCTGACCCTGACACCCTAAAAATTCCCAGACCCTCACACCCTCCCCACTCCATCCCCAACTAACCTGTTCCCCCACTCCCACGTCTGTGTAACGTCACCCCAGGGTGATGGGCCTGTGTTTGCACTGTCAGCGGATCAATATACAAGGCAGGAGGGTGATGATCACTCTCAGTGAGATAAACTCTGGTGCTCCTCAGTTTATGCTAAAGCCGGACTCCCATCTTACTGCTGACAGCTTGCTCACACCCATCCTCTGAACATTGGTACTGAGGGAAGGGTACCCTGTTTCTCCAACACAAAATGAGTGTTTGTAACATTTGGCCTTGTATATATTTCTTACTGTTTTAATAAAAAGTTATGGCCAATCCACCTACCCTGCACATCTTTGGGTTGTGGGGATGAGACCCACGCAGACACGGGGAGAATGCATAAACTATTTTTCTACTAATCCTGATCCCTTTCAGTTCCTCCCTCTCACTAAACCTCAACATTTTTGGTATGTTATTTGTGTCCTTCTTTGTGAAGTCAGAACCAAAGTATGTATTTAGTTGGTCAGCCATTTCTTTGTTCCCCCATTATAAATTCCATTGTTTCTGACTGTAAGATATATATTATTCATATCCGTGACAGCAGACTTGCAGAACAGTGGCTCCACCCCGACCTCAGTCATGGCAGGACTTCCAGCCTGGCAGTGCACCGCCTGGCAGTGCACCTCCTGCCCATGGGTTTCCCAGCAGTGTGGGGTGGCTGCAATAGGAAATCCCATTGACAAGCGGTGGGAGTAGACAAACCTGAACAGCGTGCCGCGGAGAAACACATATCTGGGGGAACCAGAGAATCCCGCCCATACAAATTTGAAGAATTTGTCAAAGCTTTTGATAATTATTTTACTTAAGGAGTAACAGGATACTAAAAAGAGCTACGTTTAACAAAAAGGGTCCGGAAACCTGAGGAGCCAGTGAATATCTTTATCAATGACCTGTAATGACTGGCCGAAGTTTGTGTTTATTGTCTTGAGTGGTGGTGTCCAAAGCATGACTCAGTCTGTGAAGACCATGGTTCAGGGCCTCGTCACCATATCCCAGTTGATGAGGGACATGGCCCAGACCTAGGTGGACATTGCCGAGGCACTGCAGAGCGTGACACAGTCACTGGGAAGCATCACTGGGGCAGGGGGAGGGGGGGGGGGGGTGACATCATGGGGCAGACCATGAGGAGCTTCGAGGACTGGCAGAGCCAAATGACTCACAGGATTCTGAAGCTCACTTCAGCTGCCCCTCTGTTCCATGGAGTCACCTCAGGCCCTATGTGAACCTTCAGGAATGAGGAAGCGCTGGAGCCCAACCAGGGGCCTTCCACCAAGGAGGCTACGACGGTCTCCAGTTTTTCTGATTCCTCCCCTCCTGACAACCGGCACATCTTACGGGCAGCGGGCAGTACCCTTGAGCGGCATGCCGGTAAATGGAAAGGGTTACTCAGCTCCACACTTCCTCTCAGGGGCCATTGCACCAGTTTTGCATTTTTGTAAAGGAATACTAAACGATGTCCATGTGATTTCTCATGAAGAGTTGCGTAACTCCCAGGAGGCCACTGCATTTGACTTCAATCTCGCAAATGAGATTGAAATGTGTGCAAATTAGGCTTAATGACATTCTTGCCATTTCTGGCTGAGATCCATGTCATGGGCCAGGGTTTAGAGAATCCCAAAGTGTATCATGGCGTTCACCTGACCCGCAACTTTTAATAGATTGGGGTATGGGGAGCACACGGTCCACTCTACAGGTGTGATACAGCAGAAATGGAAAAGTATTTTTTAAAGCAAAACAATGTTTATTCTATGAACTCAAGTTCACCTTTTTAAAACATACAGTGAACATCTTAGCAACCATTAATTCAAATACAACCCCCAAAGAATACAACACTAAGTAATCCTTTAAGCTTTCCTTTTAACATCCATACGATTTAAAAATAAAACCTTTAACAGAAGCACATCAGGTTAAAGTCACTACTGAAAACATTTATAATTCTGAATTCACCAAATGATCAAGAGATAGTTGTTTCATGGCAGAGAGAACAGCAGTACACCTGCTTGGTCTGGCTTCAGCTCCAATGCTGAAAATGAAACTAAAACACACCCTGCAGCAAACAGCCTAAAACAAAAGTAAAAAGCTGAAAGACAGCCCAGCTCCACCCACACTCTGACATCACTGATAAACACTCATTTCTTAAAGATACATTTCTTAAACACCCATTTCTTAAAGACACTCTCATATGACACCTCCCCCCCAATAAAAAAACAAACCATCAACTTCAAGATGGAGGGGCAGCACGGTAGCATGGTGGTTAGCATAAATGCTTCACAGCTCCAGGGTCCCAGGTTCGATTCCCGGCTGGGTCACTGTCTGTGTGGAGTCTGCACGTCCTCCCCGTGTGTGCGTGGGTTTCCTCCGGGTGCTCCGGTTTCCTCCCACAGTCCAAAGATGTGCAGGTTAGGTGGATTGGCTATGCTAAATTGCCCTTAGTGTCGTAAAAATATAAGGTTAATGGGGGTGGGGTTGTTGGGTTACTGGTATAGGGTGGATACGTTGACTTGAGTAGGGTGATAATTGCTCGGCACAACATCGAGGGCCGCAGGGCCTGTTAGACATAGACATAGAACAGTACAGCACAGAACAGGCCCTTCGGCCCTCGATGTTGTGCCGAGTCATGATCACCCTACTCAAACCCACGTATCCACCCTATACCCGTAACCCAACAACCCCCCCCCCCCCAACCTTACTTTTTAGGACACTACGGGCAATTTAGCATGGCCAATCCACCTAACCCGCACATCTTTGGACTGTGGGAGGAAACCGGAGCACCCGGAGGAAACCCACGCACACACGGGGAGGACGTGCAGACTCCGCACAGACAGTGACCCAGCTGGGAATCGAACCTGGGACCCTGGAGCTGTGAAGCATTTATGCTAACCACCATGCTACCGTGCTGCCCTTTAAGAAACGGACAGACCTGAAAGAGTTATTGATATCACATGGATAATTTTGTTCTGTTCTGTGCTGTACTGTTCTATGTTCTATGTTCTATGGTTTAATTTTTCACCTTTTCACTATCCTTTAACAAATGCACACAGTAAATATACTTTTTTGTTTAAAAAAAAACACACGCAAACAGATATAATAATATCGTCCATTTTTGTTCTTCTTCCTCCAACTGAAGTCCTTCTCGATTGACAGTCTCTTTGTACAAGAAGGTCTCTGCACGATCCATCCATTTCTCTACGCCTCGGCATTTCTCTTTAAAGTCAGATACTTTAGTTCAATTTGACCACAGAGTCCCTTCTAATTCTCCAACACAGGAGCATTGGTTATCACAGCTTTCAAGCAGTCAAATGCCTGTTGAAACTCTGCTGTCCATTGAAATTTTTGACGTTTCTTCAGCAAGTCCATCAGTGGAGCAATCACGCTACAAAACGTTTGCACAAATGTTCGATCAAATCCACTCATGCCAAGAAATCGGATTATTTCCCTTTGTCTTGAGGGTATCGGAAACTCCTCAATAACTTTTGGTTTCATATCACGTGTGACCATTCGACCCTGTCCGATTGTATGGCCAAGGAAAGTGACATGGACTTTTCCAAATTCACTTTTGCCTAGGTTTACCACCAAACCCGGCTCCTGAAGTCGATCGAATAACTCCATCAGATGTTTTAAATTTTCTTTCCATGTCTGGCTGAAAATGACCAGATTGTCGATGTAAACTGCACAATTGGGTAATCCTGAAATGACTTTGTTAGTTAACCGTTGAAATGTGGCTGGGGTGTTTTTCAGGCCAAATGGCATAACTTTGAATTGGTATCTACCATCTGGAGTCACAAAAGCTGAAATCTCCTTCGCCCTTTCGGATAAAGGTACCTGCCAGTAACCTTTAAGTAAATTGAATTTGGAAATAAAAGCTGATTGCCCCACTTTCTCAATGCAATCCTCCAAATGTGGGATAGGATAAGAGTCCATTTTTGTAACTGCATTAACCTTTCTACAGTCCACACACAACAGTTGGATACGTCTGGTTTTGGTACCATCACTAGGGGTAAGCTCCATTGGCTGCAACCCACTTCAATTATGCCAGTTTTAAGCATACTCTCAATCTCTTTGTTAACCTGTGCCAATATTAAAGGGTTAAGTCTGTATGGATGTTGTTTGACCGGAACAGCCTTTCCCACATCTACATCATGCATAGCCATTTTAGTACTTCCCAATTTATCTTCACAAAATTATCCATGTGATATCAATAACTCTTTCAGGTCAGTCCTTTTTTCCTCTGGAAGGTAACTCAACAATTTATCCCAATTTTTAAGAGCATCCTCATTTTCCAATTTAATTTGAGGTATGTCAAATTCACAGTCATCTGGATTTGGTTTGTCACTTTGAGTTGGAATCCTTTTTCTCTCCTTTCCTTTCAAAGTACCCTTTAAGCATATTCACATGACACAGTCGGTGAGTCTTCCTTCTATCTGGTGTTTTTACCACATAATTCACCTCACTTAATTTCCTTTCAATCTGTTAAGGTCCACAAAACCTAGCTTGTAAAGGTTCACTTACCACTGGTAACAATACTAAAACTTTATCTCCACGGGCAAAGCTACAAACTTTGGATTTCTTGTCCGCTACCCGTTTCATCACATTTTGTGCAACTTTTAAATGTTGTCTCGCCAATTCACCTGCTCCATTTAATCGTTCCCTAAAATTTGACACGTAATCCAATAATGTAAGTTCTGATTTCTCACTCACCAATTTTTCTTCAATCAATTTAAGTGGTCCTCTTACCTCATGACCAAAAATTAGTTCCAAAGGATTAAATTTGGGTGACTCATTCGGAGCATCCCTAATTGCAAACAGTACGAATGGAATCCCTTTATCCCAATCCTCTGGATAATTGTGACACTAAGCCCTCAACATTGTCTTTAATGTCTGATGCCAACTTTCTAATGCTCCATGTGATTCTGGATGGTACACAATTGATTTAAATTGTTTGATTCCTAAGCTATCCATAACTTCTTTGAATAACCTTGAGGTAAAATTTGATCCTTGATCCAATTGTATTTCTGTGGGTATCCATAGCGAGTAAAGAATTTAAGTAACTCCTCCACAACCTTTTTAGCTGTAATGTTACTTACAAGAATGGCCTCTGGAAACCTAGTAGACATATCCATTATCGTCAAAAGATATTGATTCCCACTCTTTGTTTTCGGAAGCGGTCCTACGCAATCAATTAGGACCCTAGTGAAAGGTTCCTCAAATGCTGGAATGGGTATTAAGGGCACCGGTTTTATCATTGCTTGAGATTTCTCTATCACTTGAAATGTGTGACATGATTGACAAAATTTAACTACATCTGTATGTAGTCCAGGTCACTAAAAATGTTTTTGTATTTTAGCTTGAGTTTTCCTTATTCCCAAATGACCTCCCACTGGTACCTCATGTGCAACTCGCAACACCTCATTTCTATACCCTACTGGCAATACTACTTGATAAACCTCTGCCCACTTTTCATCCGCCTGCATATGTAAAGGTTTCCATTTTCTCATCAAGACATTACTTTTACGGTAATAACACTCTGGTATCCACTCAGATTCCTCTTCTGTATATGCTTTCTGATACATCCGTTTTATTTCTACATCTTTCTGTTGTAACTCCGCCAATTTTCCTGAACTAAAAATATCCACCTCATCCTCCACCTGTTCTTGTTCTTTTTTAAACATCTGATCAAAAATCGGTTCCGATAATTGCTCTTCAACTTCATCTTCACTCTCTGATTTCGCCTCTTGTCTTAACCTGTGACTTTGCAACCTTGTTACTACACAATCCGGAAAAATCCCAGGATATTCATCCTTCAACACTTCAGTTGTCTGATTTTCCACTGGCTTATCAACCACTGTAGGCATCACACGCACCTGCGATCCAGCTATATCATTACCCAAGATAAACTGTATTCCTGGGCAAGATAGTTTCTCTATTACTCCTACTACAACTTCACCACTCTTCACTGGACCTTCCAACCATACTT